>NW_024733126.1:2568266-2696737 GCF_018991925.1 Homarus americanus | reverse complement strand
AAGTTACGTATTGCTAAAGCTGGTTGCCCGTCTGCGCAAGCGAAACATGTTGAGGTCGGTTCAAGAAGTTCGTTGCTTTAATTTTTTTCTAACCGAATTGAAGATCCTTATGGAAGGCAGTTCGTTAATCGAAATTACGTTAACTGAGGTGTTCGTTAAAATACTGTATATATATATATAGCATATATTATATATATATATATATATATATATATATATATATATATATATATATATATATATATATATATATATATATATATATATATATATATATATATATATATATATATATATATATATATATATATAGTTAAGTCACACGTTAACCCTAGATATTTCTGGAAAAGTGATATTAATCAATGGACGTTGTCCCATCATCACATAAACTTTAATTTATACTTATGTATATGAATACTATATAATGCATACAGTATACACTTTTACACTTAAATAACTACTGTATGTGATACAGGTGATTAATTTTTATCTCTTGTGCAAAATACATGACATTTATATTAAAATTATTCACTGTTTTACAAGGATTCCAGCAACGCAGGCAGATGGGGAAAAGAGAGGGTGGGGAGCGAAGCGAGGGGCGGGGGAGGGGAGGTAGTAAGGTTTGACAGTTGGCACAGGCCCAGGTCTAACGCTGTATATTTATCAGTTCTTAGGTGACTGTTTCTTTATAAAAAGCCAGTGAAATGACCTGGGTGAATATAATTAACATAGCTGGGATTCTTGTAACATACTGATTAATTTGAATATAAAGATGCTATAATTTGCACTAGACAAACAATTTTAGTACCGTAATCAAATTAGTACATGTGCACTCCAGCTTTGCACTAAGAAATCTATGTACCCACAAAATACAGTTGAAAACTTTTTTATAAAATATACTCCAGTACTGTACACTAATGTACAAAAATTTTTATCTGATGTTTATATTCAAATTGTTGGCTGTCTTGCAAGGATTCCAGCAATGCAAATTATAATCTCCTAACTTTAGTCTGAGATATTATATAAGATAAAAACTAAGCCTAAAAGCCTGGCTGGGGACTGACGGCTCCCACCCAGCTTAGGGGTTGGGGGGGGATAGGGTGGTAGTCAGGTCAGAGGGTAAGCTGACCCAACCTTCTCACCTGGTTACAAATCTTCTTAATTACGAAATTATCCAGTTTGTACATGCCATTACTCAAATTCATGTTGAGTGATTCGGTATGTTTAATAAGACTAGATTCTATGATGTTCTTACTATCAATTGAATTACAAGGTAATATTGAGGAGGCATTATCCCAGTCAATGCAATGCTTGTTATCCCTCAAATGAACAAACAGAGCATTGGATTCCTGGCCTGTCCTAACACTATATTTATGTTGTTTAAGTCTAGTTACAAGATCTTTACCTGTCTGGCCTAAGTAAAACATATTACATCCCTTGCAACTGTTAAACAAATGTTAATCAAGAACTCCCCCAACAACACAATTGGTTGCATTTTTAAAGTTCCTATTACATCATCTCTCGAACCCAGAAAAATATCCCCCACCCCCTGAATTTTCCAGGTACCGGAAAATTTTTCTCGTAATTTCCGTAAACCGCGCATGATTTTCATCAGGGCTGTGGAGTCGAAGACAAAACCTTCGACTCCGACTCTGACTCCTCAAATTTTTATGCTTCCGACTCCGACTCCTTGGCCTATTTGTAACAACTATTTCTACCATCCTAATTGTAATTTGTATGTTGTAACCTGCGTAGGTAAAAAGTAAAACACCGTGGTTATACTGCTACAGCTTTATTAATGATCTGGACGATATTTAAGAACTACAAAAAGATGATAGGCTTGACTTTCAAAGATTCAATCAAAAGAAAAATAAATTTATTAAGAATTCAAGATATTAACTAGAAAACACCATTTACATGTATATCTAAAAGTTCGATCTCAGCATATGAATTTTGTTTAAGCTCATAATCTGATGTGGATCTAAATGATGATCCTACAATTCCTTTTAAAGTAAAGTTATATATTTATGTACATTAAAGAAATGAATACCTTATTAAGGAAAATGGATAAACCTTACATGATTAAGTTATTAAATTAAATTTGCCTTAATCTCACCAAAAACAGGTTGTAGCTAATTGTTTTGTAGCCGAGAGCCTCTGTGCAGTTTTCAACGAAACAAAATTTGATATAATTCAAAATTTCAAATGGTAAAGAAGAGACTATCGTCCAAAATTATAGTGCTATACTGTGCCTGCTACAATAAGTTCATAATAATGCTTATAAAATGGAAATAAATTCTTTTAATAATTTAAGAAAATTAGTGGGATCAGTGGAATCACTGCAATGAATATGCCTGAGTTCATATATTTGTTCTTAGGAACAGAATAGCTTCAGTCGGAGTCGGAGTCGGAGTCTGGACAATTTTACCGACTCCGACTCCGACTCCTCGACTCTGACTCCGACTCCACAGCCCTGATTTTCATCTCTCAACCCCGAGGAAAAACCTCCCCCATCCCCCGAATTTTCCGGGTATTGGGAATATTTTCACAGAATTTTTTGGAAAATGTGACCCCTGGAAAATTTCAATTCCAGATATTGGAGAGTTCCGGGTTTGTGGGCTTCTGGTTAACGGAGATATTACTTCTATTGATTATTGTTTAATAAAGAAAATAATTAAAACATTGGTAAATTAACAAAATACAGAACAAATGAGGGTGATTTGGCACCAGCACGTAAACCACCAAGCAGTGAGATGATTGCAGGCATATTAACAATGTTTCTATTTTTTATTTTCGCTATTAATAAATTGTCTTATTGTTTTTTTGTTATTTTACATCCCAAGCAACAGTTACATTCATGTATATATTGAAGGGAATGAACGTGGTGACAAAACGGAAGCAGTAATGACGAAACGGTTGAGAACAGTGGTGATGAAACGGGTTGTGACGAAATGGGCAGATCCCATTCTCCCGAGCTCAGTAAAGATTCTAATTCGGAATATGGTAAGTAATAACAGTGAGTCCCTCATATGGCGAGTCTGGTTACGTAAAAACACCGTGAGAGTTAGGTTAGGTCAGGTTAGGGCAGGGCAGGGCAGGTCAGGTTAGGGTAGGTCAGGTTAGGGTAGGTCAGGTTAGGTCAGGCTAGGTTAGGTCATCCCAAAAAAGGTGATAAATTTATATTAGTTCACACAACTCTGCTAGAAAGTCAAAACTATGTTTTTTCTAGTGTGCTTTTGTGTGTTTTGATTGGTTCTGACCTTGATTTCCGTCGGAAATTGCCTGTTTTTTAGTTATTGCCCACTTCTACCACCAACAAAATAGGGGATCCTCTTGGGAACCGGGGTTTCGGGTGGGGCGTTTTCCGACAAAACTCATGGCCAAGTGAATACAAAATACACCAAAAAACACTAGAAAAACAAATAAACCTCACCTTTTTGGTATTTTTGCATTAGTGCACCAAACATTCCTACCGCGAATCTATATCATATTCGAAATTTTTAAGATAATTTTCTTCTTATACATTACCATCGCAAACGTATAATAACGTAGATAGCACATGCCAAATTTTTCTCTATTTTCTTCCATTAATCTTCTGCCATTATCGCCTACCCGACCTCCCACTCAGCATGTTTCCTTCATAAATTGTCACGCATAAGAGTTCCCATACAAGCTATGCGGACAATCAAAAGGTTTTTTTTTTTTTGCCACCAATTAAAATGAATTGTGGTTTAATTCACGATAATTTTTGCCCAATCAGATTCGATTGTGATTTTGGGTCTCTCATATTTTGAAATTCAAATTCATTTCTGACCATGGCAGTCTGCAATGGGTGTCACTTCAATTATATGGAGTTGATTGCGCGTTTTCGGGAAAAAAACGAACAATCTATAGCATTTTTTAATCTCATGCTGTTCTCCCGACCACAGTAAAGTGTGCTAAGTGTAAGAATGAGTGTAAATATCGTCAAGACCAACATAGTTGGCATTGTAGTAAATCCAACAATGAACCAGAACCAGTTCAATAAGGTAAGAAATGTGAGTATTATTTTACTTTCGGACATAGCGCCCCCAAAAGTTATAAATTACTGAAGCATTTAGATCTCGCTATTCTGAGCATTTTGAACCCCATATACAGGTATACTGAGACAATTGAATTTAATTGAATTTAAGTAGTTTTCAGTCTTCGTCTGTGAGATGATGTTATAGGGGCATCACGCATGTGCAATGTTAACTGACGTCATCAGTCATGACCAATGAGGTATCAATATCATCACACGAATTTTTTTCGACCAATCACATTTTATTTTTCAAAGGAAGCATCCTGGCTACGATTTTAATTTCATTGACCAGTTTCACAATGGCCGTGGTGGAGGTTGGTTGTCGTTTGTGGTCCTTCTACTTCTAATTAAGGTATTGTACTTTCGGACATGGCGCGCCCCAAAGATTTTAACTACCGAAACATTTAGGTTCGTTTAAGCTGGGCCTACTAGGTGTCCAGTCCCCGGCTAGGAGCGAGAATAGTTAGGTTAGGTTTTGTTAGGTCAGATGATTCGTTTTCTCCCCGTACCCAAAAAACCCTTATTTCCCAGGCTCTCCCCCATTATTGTTGGGGGGCTATAAATTTCAGCCAAAAATGAAAGTCAGATTCGTTTAAAACATAACAAAATACACTGGAAAAACATATCGGTCAACCCCGAGGGACTCGTGTCCTAAAGTAAAAATTTACCATATAATTCCATCATATGGCGAGTTGAGTTAGGTTAGGTTAGGTTAGGTTAGGTTAGGTTAGGTTAGGTTAGGTTAGGTCAGGTTTTGTATGGGTCAGGTTATTTTGGTCAGGTTAGATTAGGTCATCTAAAAAAGTTTCGGTTTATATGTTTTCATAGTGTTTTGAGGTATTTTGTATTCGCATGGCCATGATTTTTGTCGGAAAAAGCCCCACCCAAACCTCCAATAACTAAAAAAACAGACAATTTCCGACGGAAGTCAAGGTCAAAACCAATCAAAAAATACACTAGAAAAACATAGTTTTGACTTTCTAACAGAGTTGTGTGCACTAATGCAAATTTACCCTGACAGCAACTGCCTTATAATTCATTTGCTACTTCCTGTACAATAAATACCTGTACAGTGCTACCTTCTGATCCCTCAAAAGTTCAATAACAAGAAAACAAAACTTCCAGTGTAATTATCACTTTCATATAGTATTTGGATATTCAACATGATATATGTACACAATTCCTTACCATGTTATGTGAATCTCTTGTCTCCTTTAACTGCAGGTTACGGAACTTTTAAATATCGAGTTACCGAGTCTACCGCCCACCTTTACTAAGGGTTTCTGAACACCGATATCCCGGAAAATAACTGAGGAAAATATAAGAAGTAAGGAACACGGGAATGCAATTGATCTCCTCTTTTAAAACATATTATTTCTTCGTTGGCTCCGATTAACGCGCCCTCTATGAAGGGTACGACATAAAGGAAGTGTAAGTATTAAATGGATTACTATTTTAAAAAGTGTTTTGTCCGAAGCACTTTCGTTTTATTTGTATATATATGTAGAGTTGTAAAAAGTACCAGACATTGTTACTTAAGTAATAGTATTCTTAAATTTGTCAAATGTTACTTAAGTAAAATAAACAAGTATTTCATTCAAGTAGAAGTAAAAAGTAACAACAAAATTATTAAGTGTCTCAAATATTAAAATAAATCCACAGTAACTTATTAAATGTAGTTAACTAAAGATAAAAATAAAAGACACATAGCATTCAAATTAAAAAAAAATATTGACAAATACATCAAAAGGAGCTGGTTAGAATGCCATCTAGCCAGCCCAAATCTACTCTTAACAAGAGCTCTTTAATATTGAACATAATCATAAATCAGATATGTATACAACAGGTAGTAGGAAGCTACTGTGGGGTATGAGTTGTTTGGTTCACACTCAGGATGGAATGGAGAAAGGAAACTCACAATGTGCTCTCTATATACATGTTGTATTGGATGTACAATGCAGCTTGGTGCTGGGAAGGCAGCATGGTTACAAGCGTGATGTAGAGAGAGCTGGTTGGTGAGGACGCTCAGAGAAGGACAGCTTGTGGGTCGCCATGCTCGCCAGCGGGAGAGAGGGCCGCCAGGCAGGCGGAGGAGGTGTTGCTGGCTGGTTGGTGTAGGTAGAAGGCGAGAGATCACCACGAGGTCAGGTCTTAAATAGCGGGGGTTGGCGTGGCTTAGTAGTTGACCCCCGCTCCGTGATGTATGGCGGCGCTGGTTGACCTAGACCACGAGGCATACACTGGGGAATTGGTGGGGTCGGCTAGGCAGCGACAAACAGCGTTTGTAGGGGAGAATTCCACTACACTACCAAACAGGGAGGCACTACCGCCTGGGAAGATATTGAAAGCATAATGTATTGTCTAATGGTAGACCCTGCTGCCAAATGGCATCACAAAAATTGTAACCAAGTACCATTTTTTTTTTACGGGAATTAGCCCACCCGGGCACAGGTCAAACGACCCACAACGGAGCCCTGGGGCGAAAAAAAAGAACGGAAAGAAATTGTAAATATAGAAAAAAAAGGTTATACTGTAGTGGATTCCTCCTCTACAAGCACCGAACCTTCTCGAATTCCCCAGCCTACACCTCCGGCGGGGGTCAACTATCTACCCACGCCTACCTCCGCTATATAAGACCTGACCTCGTGGTGACCACTCTCTTTTCTACCTGCACCAACCAGCAAGCAACACCTCCTCCTCCTCCTCCTGCCTGACGGTCCTCGCTCGCGCCGGCGAGCATGGCGACCCACAAGCTGGTCCTTCTCTGGGCACCCTCACCAACCAGCTCTCTCTACTCAACGCTTATTACCATGCTACCTACCCAGCAACAAGCTGCATTGTACATCCAATACAATATGTATACAGTGAGCACATTGTGAGTTTCCTTTCTCCATCCCCTCCTGAGTGTGAACTAATATCGCATAACTCCACAATACTGTATTAATCTACACCACGAAGATGCCGGAAAACCAGCTTTTTAAAGTGAGACAGATTGTAAGAGCATGGAAACACAGAAGAAGGCAGAGCATTCCACAGTTTGGCTGTGTGAGGAAAGAAGGAGGTACTATAACGGATTATTCTCGTGTGACCGACATCCACAGAGAAAAGGTGGGCACCGCGGGCAAGACGTGTGTTATGAACCCACGGCCTTACCGGCGGTACACAGGATGCCAAATCCACCGAACATTGCCCGTTAAAGAGAGAGAATGAAGCAACATTTCGGCAAAGAGAAAGGGAAGAGAGATTGTCGACTAAAGGAGGAGAGTTAATAAGACGAAATGCCTTTGATTCCACCCTATCTAATAGTTGGACAGAAGAAGAGCCACTCCAGATATGAGAGCAGTACTCCAAGTTAGGACGAATGAATCCCTTATATACTTGAAGCAACTGCTCAGGAGTGAAGTAGCTGCGGCATCTGTACAGCATTCCCAACTTTCGGGAGGCAGCTTCTGACCAGGATAAAGTTGAGGCATTGAACAGCTTCTTTTCCTCAGTGTTCACAAGAGAGGATGCAACTAACCTTCCTGCGTTTGAGGACAGACGGTTCGACACAGCACTGACCCACATTGTGTTCACAGAAGAGGGTATTAGAAATAAACTGTCCAGGCTAAAGGTCCATAAGAGTCCCGGACCTGACATGGTGCATCCTAGAGTGCTAAGAGAGCTGTGCAACGAGCTTGCAGAGCCCCTGAAGATTCTGTTTTGTAAATGCCTGGATGAACAAATGGTCCCCAGTGAATGGAAAGTGGCTTATGTGAGTCCTATCTTCAAGAAGGGCGATAGGCACTCCACGAACAACTATAGACCGGTGAGCCTGACCAGCATAATATGTAAAGTACTTGAGAGTATTATCAGAGATGCAGCGATGGAACATCTACTACGAAACAACCTTGTAAAAGATTGCCAACACGGTTTTATGCCGGGGCGCTCTTGCTTGACACAATTGCTCAAGGTATTGGATATTTGGACCCATATTCTAGAACGGGGTGGTAATATCGACAATATTTACCTAGATTTTGCCAAGGCTTTCGACAGTGTACCCCACGAAAGGCTGAAAATCAAACTGGAAGGGTACGGAATTCGGGGAAATGTCCTAGCGTGGATAGAAGACTTTCTACATGACCGCAAGCAGTGTGTGGTGATTAATGGCACGAAATCGTCATCTGTACCTGTAATAAGTGGGGTACCGCAGGGTAGTGTATTGGGCCCGCTGTTGTTTGTTTGTTTCATAAATGACATGCCTGACGTTGTACACTCCTCCATACAAATGTTTGCCGATGATGGCAAGTTATTTCGGGAAATTAAGAACCAAGCGGACTGTGAAGAGCTGCAGAAGGACCTCTGTGGGCTCCAGGAATGGTCGAAGAAATGGCTGCTGAGATTCAATGTCACGAAGTGTAAGAGGATGCACCTGGGGCGTACCAACGGTAAGGAGGCGTATCATATGTCCCAACGGGATGAAGAAAATGCACTAGTTGAGACTGTGTGTGAGAAGGACCTAGGTGTGTATGTTGACAATGAGCTGAAGTTCTCGGGCCATTGTGAGAAGAAGGTAAATCAGGCAAATAAATTATTGGGTCTTATAAGAAGGTCGTTCAGATATCTAGACGGTCCGTCCCTCGTGACGATCTTCAGGAGTGAAGTGCTTCCCCATCTGGAGTACTGTCACCCCATCTGGTCCCCGAGATATGCTAGGGACTGTCAGTTGGTTGAAAATGTTCAAAGGAGGGCCACCAAACTGGTGCCTGCACTTCGGCACCTCAGCTACCCTGAGAGATTGGAGCGCCTGAACTTGCCTAGCTTATACTACAGACGGGCAAGGGGGGACCTAGTTGAGGTTTATAAGCATCTCAGGGGGCACTACTCAGTTGAGTGTCCTTACTTGGAGCTGGCGGACGCTCGCCCCACAAGGGGTCACAGCTCAAGATTGAAGAAGCCGCAAGTCCAGAAAACCGTGAGGGCAAACTTTTTCGGAGTGAGGGTTGTAAACTCTTGGAACAATCTACCAGAGAGTGTTGTGACGGCACCGAGTGTGAGCTCTTTCAAGAGAAGACTTGATCAACACTGGAGCGGGTTCAGGTACATTCAGGAGCCGGTGCATGCCCAGTATTTGCCAACAGTGAGTGACAGAGACGTGACCGATCGCCCAAGCGGCTAACAAGCCGATCAGTGGCGAAGAGGATAAAAGTAAAAAGTAAAAGTATACTAAGGATGTGTGATTTCCAGGACATATTGGAGGATATGGTGAGGCCTAACATATTTATTTCAGAATTTGGGAGGATGATAGCGTCCTGAAATAAAATTGGTGGGAGATCGTCTAATTTACAAAGTGTAATTGGTAAATATTGAGTTTTATTACTATTGAACTTAACCAAGTTTGTACCTTCCCATTCAGAGGTTGCAAATCTGACTTTCTGCCTCATTTACACACAATTGCAGGGTCTCAATTGTTTCTCTTACTTTGACAACACAACATATATATATATATATATATATATATATATATATATATATATATATATATATATATATATATATATATATATATATATATATATATATATATATATATATATCGTTTCTCACTAATGATTTTTTTTTTATTTCTTTTCTTTTATCCTCTTTACCAAAAGATCGGCTCGTTAGCCGCTTGGGCGATCGGTCACGTCTCTGTTACGAACTGTTGGCAAGTACTGGGCATGCACCGGCTCCTGAATGTACCTGAACCTGCTCCAGTGTTGGTCAAGTTTGGTCTTGAAAGAGCTCACACTCGGTGCCGTCACAGCACTTTCTGGTAGATTGTTCACAACTCTCACTCCGCAAAGTTTGCCCTCACAGTTTTCTGGACTTGTGGCTTCTTCAATCTTGATCTATGACCCCTTGTGGAGCGAGCGTCCGCCAGTTCCAAGTAAGGACACTCGACTGAGTAGTGCCCCTTGAGATGCTTATACACCTCAATTAGGTCTCCCCTTGCCCTTTTGTAGTATAAGCTAGGCAAGTTCAGGTGCTCCAATCTCTCCGGGTAGATGAGGTGCCGAAAAGTGCAACCACCAATCTGGTGGCCCTCCTTTGAACATTTTCAACCAACTGACAGTCCCTAGCATATCTCGGGGACAAGACGGGGTGACAGTACTCCAAATGGGGAAGCACTTCACTCTTGAAGATCGTTACGAGGGACGGACCGTCTAGATATCTGAACGACCTTCTTATAAGACCCAATAATTTATTTGCCTGATTTACCTTCTTCTCGCAATAGCCCGAAAACCTCAGCTCATTGTCAACATACACAACTAGGTCCTTCTCACATTCAGTCTCAAATAGTGCAGTTTCTTCATCCCGATGGGGCATATGATACGCTTCCTTACCGTTGGTACGCCCCAGGTGCATCCTCTTACACTTCGTGACATTGAATCTCGGCAGTCATTTCTTCGACCATTCTTGGAGCCCACAGAGGTCCTTCTGCAGCTCTTCACGGTCTGCTTGGTTCTTGATTTCCCGAAATAACTTGGAATGGTAAAAATCCGACAGCAATGGGAAATGGGCAATATTCGGAAAATTTTGAATAACGGTTGTAGTAGTTTGAAACATTATGTTCGAGTTTTGAATTCTTTACGTTGTACTTACGGGAAAGCTTCGGTTAAGTATGATACATTTGTGATGAGGCTACGCTTTGGATACAAATGTTATTGGCAATATATTGAAGGAAGTGATGGCATTCCTTGTAAACTGTGTGGCTACGTAAAATTCCATACATTATATTATTACATTATGGATTGTAACAGTTTACCAGAATTTACGACCCACAAGCTGGTCCTCCACTGAGCATCCTCACCAACCAGCTCTCTCTACATCACGCTTGTAACCACGCTGCCACTTCCCAGCACCAAGCTGCATTGTACATCCAATACAACATGAATAAAGAGAGCACATCGTGAGTTTCCTTTCTCCATCCCATCCTGAGAGAACCCAAATATCACAATGTCTGTGGGAGTAGAGAGGGAGAAAAGGGGTTTGTGGAGGCGATGAATGTTGTGCTTCCCTCACGGCAGGTACAGAGTCCTCAGATGTGCCTGCTGGGGTGTGTGGGCCTGGGTCAGGGGCTGCGTCAGCAGAAGCGGATGAGGGTTCGTGACAGCAGCTGGGTCCACAACAGCAGCAGGGTGCAGGACAGTAGCAGGGGGTACCTGAGGGAGAAAAGAGGGGTATGTGGGTCCGCGTCAGGAGCACGGGCCGGGGCGGCGTCTGAGGCAGGACGGGTGTGTTGGGGTCGGTATGACGTGGTGCTTGGGGCAGGAAGAGGAGCGACTGTCTGCTTAGAGTCGCAGAGCTGCTCTTGGGTGTCTAACCTGCGGTGTAGAGACAGTAGCTGTAGAGCCGATGAGAGCTGCTTCTGTGTGGATAAGCCAGTCTTCCATGTTGCTTGAAGACTGGGAGAGTGATCTGTTTCTCCTCCATCCTGTGTGAGTGCGAATCTCCGGGGGTCACATTTGGGGGTTTCGTGATATTTGGGTTCTCTCAGGATGGGATGGAGAAAGAAAACTCACGACGTGCTCTCTGTATACATGTTGTATTGGATGTACAATGCAGCTTGGTGCTGGGAAGTGGCAGCGTGGTTACAAGCGTGATGTAGAGAGAGCTGGTTGGTGAAGATGCTCAGAGGAGGACCAGCTTGTGGGTCGCCATGCTCGCCGGCGGGAGCGAGGGCCGTCAGGCAGGAGGATGAGGTGTTGCTTGCTGGTTGGTGCAGGTAGAAAAGAGAGTGGTCACCACGAGGTCAGGTCTTATATAGCGGAGGTAGGCGTGGCTTAATAGTTGACCTCCGTCATGTAAGGCGGCGCTGGTTGACCTAGACCACGAGGCATACACTGGGGAATTCGCGGGGTCGGCAACTCAGCGACAAACAGCGTTTGTAGCGGAGATATTCAGTACAGTACTCCCCCCTTCCCTCCAGGCGGTGTAGGAGACTTGTTGTCTGCAGGGTTGTATGGCACATGTGAGGCAGAATGGGCGGTGCATGCCACATGTGAGCCATAACGGCGAGGGCGTGGATGAGCCGGCCGCTAGAGGAGACAACTGTCTAGATACACAATATCTGTGAAAGTAGAGAGGGAGAAATAGGGTGTGTGGAGGCGATGAATGTTGTGCTTCCCTCACGGCAAGTACAGAGTCGTCAGATGCGCCTGCTGGGGTGTGTGGGCCTCCCCTACAAACGCTGTTTGTCGCTGAGTAGCCGACCCCACCAATTCCCCAGTGTGTGCCTCGTGGTCTAGGTCAACCAGCGCCGCCATACATCACGGAGCGGGGATCAACTACTAAGCCACGCCTACCCCCCGCTATTTAAGACCTGACCTCGTGGAGACCTGTCTCTTTCTTCCTACACCAACCAGTCAGCAACACCTCCTCCTCCTCCGCCTGCCTGGCGGTCCTCGCTCCCACCGGCGAGCATGGCGACCCACAAGCTGGTCCTCCTCTGAGCATCCTCACCAACCAGCTCTCTCTACATCACGCTTGTAACCATGCTGCCTTCCCAGCACCAAGCTGCATTGTACATCCAATACAACATGTATGTAGAGAGCCCATTGTGAGTTTCCTTTCTCCAACCCATCCTGAGTGTGAACAAACACCATAAAACCCCACAAATGTCCATTTCTCGGTATTATAACTCGCCATTTTAAGTGATTTTGACCTAGTTAATAGTTTGAATATGCAAGTGATACACTAATGTAACTGAAGTGGTTTAAGTGAAGTATTTTTACGCCCTTAATGTCCTTTTGAAACGTTGTTCATAAACCGTTAGTCAGCCCCGAACTCCTCCACCCACAGGTTTCTGTAGGCGTCGTAGGCCACGTGTCTTTAGCTTGAGGAAGTCCCCTACACTAGTTTGGGAGATGGATGAAGGCCAGTAAGCACGGGTACCTCCGTGAATCCCGGGCGTTAGGAAATCACCGACCTCCTAGGTTCCAGAGCCTAGTCAACTCACCTGATGCGTTCACTGCCCACGTGGTGGCCTAAGAACCTAAGAATATCAGGCCAAAGCCAACAACTGCCAGCCCCCATCATTATTGGACGAGTCCATGATGCGGTAGGGCTACTTGGTGGTTGTGTTATTCCTCCGAGGACACCTGTAGGCGTCCGCCGGAGTTGTCGGAGTGTGGTCCAAGGTACCTCGTGGTGGGAGAAAACTGCCATGGTTGGTGCAGTTTGAGTATTATTGTTTAAGTATTATTGCTTGAGTATTATGTCTGGTACTGTTGAGTATCATGTCTGGTGCTGTTTGAACAGTCACATGTGGTAACTGGCGTCATTGCCACGGGTATTAATGGTGTTTTAAGGTGGTGAGAGAGAGTTTATGTGTGTCATTGTATATGTACACCCAGTCGTGGTGTAAGTGGAAATTGGGCCTAAGTGCCACAGTGCAAAATAAGTTAAACCAGGGAGTTGACCCTACAGTTGAGTTCCTATAATGGTTCAAGAAATCTAATGTCATTTTAATAACCATTTTTTATTTTCAATAAACCATTTTATCCTTTTAATAAACCATTTTATGCTTTTAATAAACCAATGTATTTGTATGTTGGGACTATTATTCACCTACAGTTGTCACCGTTATTCCTTCCTATTGCTTGATACCATAATTACATGTACCCATGAGTCTTAAACCTCGAGCCACGCTACCACAGGTCAGAGGTTGAAGTAAATTGAAATGAAGTAACAATAAAAAAAACCTACTAGAGAAAATTAAAGATTTAAAATAAAAATAAAGGTTGAAGGTTCGCACGCTTATATCAGCAAAGTTCGTTGTCAAAACACTGTATCTCTCCTCTCTCCCTTTCTCTCTCTCTATCCCTCTCTTTCTCTCTCTCTTCTAGTTTATCTTACTGTGTCGGTAACATATCCTACTGTGGCGGTAACATTTATCATAAACAAGTACGTTGATTTCCGGGTCATTTTCATTAAACCAGTCCTGGTGTATTTTTTTTCTATCAGGCAGAGGGTCTCTGCAGGTTTTTGTTATGACTGTCGACAATACCCCATTCGGCATTGGGATTTGGGTTGTTTGTTGATGGGATGTTCATCAGCCTATGTTCAAGGTGCTCCCTGAAAGCATGTGCTACCGCTGGATCCTTTAGACTCTTAGTGTTAAAACCTCTTCTGGAGGCTTGTTTCCTTCTCCTTTTTGTGGTGACGTGAAGTGAGAGTTTAGCACTGATGAGCCGATGATTAGTGCCACAGTGGTCTGAGCAAAGAATGGCTCAGGTGATCAGGGCATCTTGGCAATCTCTTTCTCTGACAATGATGTAGTCAATGAGATGCCAGTGTTTGGATCACAGGTGTTTCCACGAACCCTTGAACTTGTCGGCCTGCCTAAACAAGGTATTGGTGAAAGTGAGGTTGTGTGCAGCACACTTGCTGAGGAGGAGTAGGCCAGTGAGATTACACTTGCCTAGTCAATTTCTCTCTATGATTCCCTGCCATATGTCAGCATCTCTGCCAACTCTAGCATTGAAGTCACCTAGGACCACGACCTTATCTTCTCTGGGGATAAAGGTTAGGATTCTGTCAAGGTTGGCATAAAAGGCTTCCTTGGTGTCATCCTCTGCATCTAGTGTTGGGGAGTATGTATTGATGAAGAAGGCATGACTAGAGTGATTCAGTGAGACTCTGAGCATCATGAGGCGTTCGTTGATCCCAACAGGCATTTCAGTTGCATATGTAGGATGCATTGGAGGATGACAAAGCCAATTCCATAAATGCAGTTTCTCTCCGCAGCAGGCTTACCCTCCAGAAGAAGATATAGCCGGTCCCCCGTTCTGTGAATCGACCCTTGTCTGGGAGCCAGGACTCACTAATGGCTGCTATGTCGATGTTATATCTATCCAGCTCTTTTGCTACAAGGGCGGTTCTTGTTTTAGGACGCTCATTTGTAACAGCATCCAGAAGGGTCCTGACATTCCAAGCAGTGACCATAAGAGGTTGTATAATTTGTTTTTGCTTTGATATGTGATTATGGTTGTATTTTCGAGTGCATAAGGATGACCTTACTAGGTGCGCTTGCCCAATCAGGCTGCTTCTTAGCCAGGCTATGTTTAGGGCACCTTTTATAGCCCTCTCCTCATGTGTGGTGAGCAGAGTGGCTCCTTGAAAGGGCTGGTCATTCGCACAGAAAGGACCAGATTGCACTGCTGTCTAGATCCCAGTGCATAAGCGACCATCTTATCTATGCTGCCCATGTGCAGAGTTGTGACTAAAGACTCCTGGGAGTCATCTCTCCCTGTTCCCATCGCCACTCGTCCGTTGTCATAGGGCTTTTGGGGGTGTAGGGGTTTTGATGATGATGAAAATTATGATGTGCTGATGGCTGCACATAAGTTGATTTGTGTGGTGAGGCAGGAACGCAGGTTGCAACCACACATCTTGGCTCTCTCTTTTCCTGATCCAGCGGTGCAAGTGTTGTGACGACTGGGGAGAGGGAGAGTTGCAATGGACTGCCGATAGCCAAAATAATTAACCAAAACATAAGAAATCCCAAAGCACAAAGAAAACCACTGACGACTGGAAAATGCTTACCTTCCGTGCGTAGAGAGTGCTGAGCAAGTGAAGCACAACCGACAATCATTCACTCATTACACCTAACCCGGAACCTTGAAGCTTCAGTGTTCAGGAATTCGAAACATCAGAATACCTCCCCGAATTATCCCAATTAATGAATAGAAAACTGGCCACTTATAACATAGATACAGTCCTGCTGCTGACCAACTGAATGTGATAGTCTTCTTTCCAGTATCGCCACTGGAAAGAATGTTCAGAAAGTTCATCAGTGATTGCGGAAAATCAATATACAGTACATACTTTTCATCAAGTTTATCGGGTTGTGGTGTCCAAGGCTTCTTCCCTATATGTACTCTTGATCGCGCCTCTTATACTCGTATGTAGATTTGAATGTCTTATCACTTGTTTAATATTATCTGTGGACTTTGCACTTTTTATCTTGTCTTACAGTTGTATTTTCTCAGTCACAACTGCGTGCATAGATAAGTTGTCGGGGTAGACCACATGTTTTCCATTCTTACCATAGACAATATGAAGCGCATGCTTAAATTCTACCTCCAGTTTTCACCGTAGATGTTTCTTGGTTTGAGGTTTCACTTGATCACTTGTATAGCGAAATGTGGCTAATAACTATGTCAATTTATCTGTCAAATCAGTCATTTTTATAGCCTTAGGATGTACAAAGAGAGTTTTCCTGATATGCTCAAACAATAGCTGATGAGCATGCTTTTCGGCTTCCGGGTCAGGTATAGTTGTGGATGTTACTGGCACTTCTCTCGTGTAGTTCCTATCGCATGATTTGTGGTACTGTGCCTCCGCAGCCACCAGCTCTCGTGATGTAATTGCCTGTATTCTTTCATTCAGTTTAGCCAAGGCTGCTTAACGTATCCTCTCATCCGAGCGTAATTCTCGGGACTGACTCAGTGGCTGTTTGACTTTCCTCTAAAACACCTCTGAGATACAAGTACAAAGAAAGAAGTAACAGAGAGAGAGAGAGAGAGAAAGCAGGTTAGATGCAAGCCGGTACCTTTTACTAAATCGCTTGTTGGGTCATCGAGTAAACTACTTCATATTATACTTCTACCAGAATGTCTTCGGACAATCAAATATAACCGCAGTACTACAGCACATACCTTAGTACACACACCCAACACAAAAATTACTGGACTTTCACCTTTACCCTTCTTAAAAATTGCCGAATATTTTGTTTCCATTCATGAGGTACAGCACCAGCTTTCAGAGAAGTTTTATACAATAAAGTGAGTCGACAGCTGACCACATTCACCAGCTCTACCGATATTTTTGGGTGGTAGCCTTCCGGACCTTTGTAACATTTAAACCTTTTCTTTTTCCTGCTACTAACTCTTTTGACAGTGATAAACTAAATATTTTTTGCTACGCTGGTGGCATGTCTGAAACATGCTCAATGGCCTCTCCAGACAAAATGTGGAAAGGCCATTGTCACATCTCTTGATTCCGATTGGTCGTGTCTATGCCATTGCTCTTCTGTAGGGATTAAGTGCTCGATCCCAATTTATGGAAATAAATTCCTTTGTTGCATTAAAATCTCTTATCAATATTTAATTTAGTAGCCTCTTCAACACTGGCATAGGTTCAGGCAGGTTGTATAAATTAGTGGGTCTTTTTTCTAATCATCAAAGAACTATTGGAGTCCTTCTTGAATCATGGTTGTGATATTTCTAATATTTTCTTACAAATGGTTGGAATCATCTCCTTTTCATATTACAGGGAGCTATCAACTCTATACTGTACATGGTTGGGAAAGTTCTTATTGATCGTATGTTTATATGTGGAGGCTTAGCAGAACGTAATATATTTGTAGATAAGGGTCAACAAAATGTACGTTTTATACAGTAGTTTAAGAGTCTGCACTGTAATTTTTCTAATTTATTGGTTTGCAGAATTTAATTTATCAAGAACAATTGAGGGATCCTACACAGGCCACTGGCCCTTTCCCGGCATGGCCACCTCTAGTTGGGTGACTACTTAGCAAAGTTAAAGTCGGTAAAGAGCAAATTAATTGTCACATTTCACTGTAAATATAATCTCTAAGATCAACTTCCATATCAAAGGATAATGAGAGGACATACAATAATTAATTTATATGGATATATAATTATTACTTTGGTGTAATAATAGTTCTGACAAATATATTTACACAAGTATCTACAAATATACAGCTTCTAGTCAGAATATAAAATGCCTCGTCTGCATTTATGTTACATAAAATATCTATGGACTTTATAATGTTGTAATGCTGTAATCATCTACAGCAACACTTCCTTGCAAGCCAAAACACACACTCATCCTTCTATTAGTAATACATGCGAAAAAATCATACACTAAACTGAGAACATTAGTATAGGTAAAAATCACATACCTTAAAGAGAAGACAAAGGTACTGGAGGAAGAGTTGCACCGTGACTGTCTGAAAGAACATACTCGTACAGGGAAGTCTTTTACAGTCAAATATACAATACTGTACTGAACCATACTTGAGCAGTACTATAATGGAGTAAAAGTCCATTGTAGTATTACAAAGTCTGCCTAACATGAGCTAATGTAGGTAATTTTGTAAAAAAAAAAGAAAAAAAAACTAGGAATTGCAGTATCAACAAGGAGCTTGAATTACAGCATCTAAATCGTTTCCCCTTCAATCATTTCGTCTAAATATATTAATTAAAAGTTTTAAGTACATGTCCACATTCAAAATACTAAACCATAATCACTAAGGTGTTTTGCAAAAAAACTAATACAAAAGTTAAGAAGAAAGTAATACATAAGTAAAAATACAATATTATTGTTTAGGTCTTTTTGATAAGACCTTCCGTTCTACAACATTTATTGGCACAACTAATATGCCTGGAAAGACTTTCTGATGCATTTTGTACATTGGTGTCCACACGGATAAATAAGGCACATGATGGACTTGCAAGACGTACTTACGTGCAGCAACCACATCACACGTTTGGATGCTACTTAGACCACAATTTTGTTTTTACTTTCATTTACCGTGTATT
This sequence comes from Homarus americanus, assembly GCF_018991925.1. Taxonomy (NCBI): domain Eukaryota; kingdom Metazoa; phylum Arthropoda; class Malacostraca; order Decapoda; family Nephropidae; genus Homarus; species Homarus americanus. Next base: position 2,678,086 of record NW_024733126.1, on the reverse strand, counting down.
GAAGTTTACGTATTCTTATCTACATTAACTTGAACAAGGAGTGCATGTAACTGCATATTCTGGACATACTCATCATAAACCACTAAACTAAGGCTCCCTCTAGCCATAATAATAATATGTAAGTATACACATTAACAATATTTACTATTACTTCCACAAAATAGCTTTCAATGTCCAACTGACTGTGTTCCACAAATGCCAGAGGACAGTCTATAAATATGATACAATCTGTCTTGATTATTAGTACAATCTGAAGGAAAAGTGAACTGGATAGAAGCCGAATATCCTCAGCTCATATACTCATCTACAAACATCAAATGCTACACCCATGTAGTTTTGGATATCGATTATTATACACTGACTCTCATTCAGGTACCTAAGTCTTTAATAATTACATTTTAAGGCTAAGACCCCAGTTCATAGTCGCGAGGCCCATGCATCATTTAAGCCTCCTTTTCTATTTAATGTGAGGAGTAAAGTTTTAACTGCCTCCATTCTTAACATAAGACAATGAAGTAATGGTTTCTTGGGTGTATCAAACGCACATTTTCTTTCATACCTAATGTATGATATAGAGTGTTCAGTTTACTCGAAAACAATGATTAATTTCATAGACTGTGCAGTGTTATGGTTTATCTGACCTTTACTTCTCACATTTCAAGTCTGACTCCATTGAGTATAACAACAAATATTTATAAAGTGTTTTGTGAATGTAAACACTAACTGTGCTAAATGATCATGTTTAGGATGATGATGATTGACAATGGTGATGATAATGAATATGAACTCTGAGGAAAATGAAATGATTTTTAATATGAAAATATGAACAAACTGGACTTTCCATAAAATGAAGTGTGATAAAACTGCAACTTTGTCCTAATGAAAGACAAAAAAGCACATCAAAGTCTAAGTATTTAGAAAAGATTTTCAATGGCATTGTATTGCCAAGAATAAAATATCTTACTGAAAGTGAAGTTACGGAAGTAAAAAAAAGTGAAGATGTGTGAAGTAGAACACTATTTGTAATCATCTACACGCACATTACTGGAACTATGCGTGACTCTTAAAACAAGATGTATGAATGCTAAAACAAACACCAAAACATCTAAATCACAACCATTATATGAATCAGATACATAAATTTCGAAAATAAAATATTCACTTTAAATAAACGTCCAGTGATAGTTTAAATGGAAAATAAAGAAGACACAGTGATAAAACACAACTTATATGAGGGTAATGAACGTGTACATTTTTGGCAGTATGAACATCACCAGTTTAGTTTATTAGGTTTACTCAGAACCTTGTGTCAGTACGCTCAAAAGCTTGGTTTTCCAGGCCACTGTCCTTGGGTACTTCAACGCTAGACAGTTCGTTGTTGCCAGCATCTGCGACACGACAGGACTTGCAGCATGGTAGAGCGAGACAGCATGCATCGTAGGGCTGGAGAGAATGCAGAGGCATGGGGAGCCAGTTCCAGGTCTGCAGGAAGCGTGGCAAAAGGCTGGGTTTCTTGTACTGGAGGATGTTGATGATAAAAACAAACACCAAGGTGATCACCAGAGGAACACCAACGATGTATAGAGCTAAACTTCCACCTGGAAAAGAGAAAATGGTTACAAAATTAATCATTCTAATGAGTGACATTTAAAACATACTATATGCATTGCAAATATTTTATGAGCTTTTTGATATCTAATAACTATATGATTTTCTTCAGCTGTTTTAACTATCTATATCAAGGGAAAACAACACTAAACTTTTTCCAAGTGGTCTAACGCTGGGAATACAAAGCTCCTAAAAAATTCATGCCCATTAAAGGTGCAACAGACCATAGATATGCCTCTAAACTCCTTGTGATCAATGATACAGATCATTATAGCGGAATTAAATATAAATTAAATAAACAATTACAATATATAAAAGGAACCGGTAAAAACGCTTATCAACGGTTGGATCTGTCACGTAAATCTAAGGCGAAAGGCTGATCTCCTCATCTATCTTATTCATGGCCATTAATGTTCGGAGATCAACTAATGAATATAATATGACCTTTGATTCCTTAATATTCCAAATAAGTACGCACATCGCATAGAAGACCCATCACACAAATCAAAGCGATACACACAAAGGGATACGGTATACGAATACACTGGACTAATAATATACTGACTCCATATTTCAGTAGGATCTGTGGGAAAGAAGAAATAAATGTTCTAGTGTCTCCCCAAGAAGCATACATGCCAAGATTGCAACATTCAATGAAGCTAAGGAATAATGACGTCAGAGGGAAAGAGAGGTACGTAATTGAAAGAGTGAGAAGCAAAGAAGTGTGACCCTGTAAGAACAGACAGAATGGATGGATAAGGCAAAATAATAATTGGGGCAGGACTTGGTAGAGCGTACGCTGCCTTTTGGTAAACAATATGTAACACTAATCTACCACTCACCTAGAGAGAGGAGGAAGACAAATCCAGGCATGAGGAAAAACATGAAGACGAGATAAAAGATGGCAAACCAACGGTACTTGGCGGTGGTGTCTCCCAGCTTCTTGGCTAGAGGGATGGGGAACCTCATGAACGGTATCGGATAGAAAAACAAGATACCAAAAATGTTGAAGAAGAGATGTACCAAGGCAATCTGTGGGGTAAAGGAAAGTATAAGGAATTGCTAAATGCTATGCTATTGTTTCAATATTTTGATTCGAATACATCACATACCTGAATAAATCATAATATTGTATGTAATCTTGAATTTGATGACAATATAAACGAAAGCGCAGTGTACTTTTTTTAAGAGTTAATAAAAATGTAAGAGATATCTGAAGGTTGACATCTTCCAAATATATAAGAGCTCATTCAAACAGAGTTGGGATCAAATAAATCTAGAGAATACACTAACTTGTATGGCATAGACTAGACCGTCTCCCTCGCCCGCCATGGAGGCCAAGAGTGCAGTAGTGGTCGTACCAATGTTGCTGCCAAGTGTGAGTGGGTATGACCTCTCCACTGTGATCACCCCAATACCTGCACACAAAAGAATGCTCTTAGTTTAAACAGAGCTCTAGCCAATAATACCAAATGTCTTGAACACTAATCATAATTGAACAAATAACGTTAATAAACTGATGCACCACAATTTTTTTTAATGTTGTGCGACTTAATAATGTTTTATCAAAATCAGTTCTATGATATTTCAGTAAAAATACTTTAGAATCATTGGAATTAAAAAAAAGAATTGTGAATGTTAAGGTGATATATTTTCAGTCTTCATAACTCTGGTTAGTGTAATTACATAAATTAAATGCATAAGACTAACCAATGAGAGGCGTCAGTGTGGAGGTGAAAATGGAGGACGACTGGACAACGAAGGTCATGAGGGCACCAACGAAGATGGCAATGTAGCCAGTAAGCCAGGGAACGTAGGGGATGTTGGCGTTGATCGTTTTCTTAATGATCACTGCCATCTTGCCTAGTTAATTCAAAAGGAACAAGTTAAATACTGTATACATACACATACATGCATGCCTATAAAGTATGTGTACAATACATACGCTCGATTGGATAATTTTAATTTTTATAGCTACAACTCAATGGAAATTAAGTATAGTAAAATTTGCTGTTTCATTTAAAATGGCGTTTACCACCATTATATATATATATATATATATATATATATATATATATATATATATATATATATATATATATATATATATATATATATATATATATATATATATATATATATATATATATATATATATATATATATATATATATATATATATATATATATATATATATATATATATATATATATATATATATATATATATATTTCATTAGCCCAATAAACACGCGGATTATATGATTATATGTATATATATATATTTACCCATACTAAAAATCCAACTGATGTTCCAGGAGGTACTGATATCTTTTACATCTCGCTAAAATATTAAAAATTTAATCATGATGTTCAAACCGGAAATTTATAGGATTGATTAAGAAGTGGATATTGTATGATATGTAAAGGCAAGAGAAGATGAAGAACTATACCTTTCATCATGGAGTTGAGGATCTTGACAATTGTGATAAGAGCCGAGCAGAGGATCACGAGGGAGCTGATGAGGAGGATGATACCCACCTGTCCGTCAGTAAGTGACGTTTGGTAGAAGATGAAGTTGCAAGAATTATTTACAGGCACTTTAATACATTCTGTGGTGCTCAGGTCAGTAGTGGCAGAAGCAGTGGTCGTTATCTCCAGGCATGCCTTCTTGCAGTACTTTTTGATCAGTGAAGTTTCATTCACCAATGGCCCTTTGCCAGTACTCCATGCCATCAGCACACTCTTGTCAAGCTGTTGAACAGACCAAATTAAAATGTAATTTAAACCCATTTAATGTACTAAAACATATTTGTTGATATTGTAGATTCTATCATTGTTTGTACTAGCTCTTCATTTATGGGCAAAAATATTCAAAAAATATAAATAAATAAATAATAATAATAATATAATAATAACAACAAACTTTAAGTTTTTCATTAATGGAAATGTTTTGAAAAGATTCTTTTCTTTATAATTTTTGTCACTTATCAGCTTACTAGCCGTTTGGGCGCTCTATCCACTATCAGTATAGGAGGAAACCGGGGACCGGGAAACCTGGAATGTTTGGTAGGGTCACACTTCTCACGTGTGTCCGGGACGAGGCTCGAACACTTGACATATTGGTGAAAGTTACGCGAGTTACGGCTGTACCACCAACACCCTATTTCAGAAGCGATTCCTTGATTGCTTTCTTGGTAATACTAACCTGTACGACCAGTTTGGTGAAGGGATCAGTGATGACCTTGAGCATTTTGACCTCGCCACCACCTTTGACCCACTGAAGGTCAGATATCAGAGCAGTGGTCAGTTTTTCTAACATTCCTGAAAGAAAAAGGAAGAATGTCACTGATACATCTCAAGACTGCAATGCTTTGAAAATTTATCAGTAAATAAACAAATCAACCAAGTATAAGTATCAAACATTTTCTCTATTCCAAAACACATTTAAGATATTTCAAAAACAGATATTGCGTAGTATTTCTTTCCTCCACACCAGCCACTAATAGCACAAAGAATACCCAAATAAAAAAGTGTACGTCTTCATTAATTCCTTCTTATGATACGTAATTAAAAAATATTCTATCAACTTTATTTACTTTAGATTTACTGGCCCCTCAGAGCACATTTACAATGGAACCAATAAAGTTAACCCCCTGAGCCTGGTGCCACTTGGAATATTGTTGTACCATTGATTCGAACCCGAGACTCCTTTGTTGCCAGCTTAGTGCTATAACAAATTCCTCACTATGTCTGCTGATAAAATCCAGCTGATACTCCCGCTTACCCTGTTGATATTCAAGCAGAGTAAGCGTGAGTAAAGATAGGCGACTCGAGGTGCGTCCGGCTGATGTATGCATAAGCCTATTATCATTTCCCATAATTTTCTCTATCTCTCTCTAGTCTTGCCATTGTTATATAACTTCATTTACATGTGATTATTTACCTGTGGTGATTTCAATAATGAGTAGCGTGATGACAGCCAGCCAGTTGAACATGTCGTGGACAGTAGCTCCAGCAAAGGCTCGCCTGAACTCGTTACGGTCGCCAACCTGAAGATGAATAAGTTGAAGAATGAAAGTAATATTCACACATTGTAAACATTTGTCTCTTGTTTATTTACTTATCTTACAATGTTGTAAACACAGAAAAAGACTGCTTTCATAGGTAGTAAATAATCATATTGTAATAACTACCGGTAATAACTATGTTGGTTTTTATTTGAGTTTCTTTAAATACTCACCCACTCAATTAAATATTTACTTACTTCTTTCATTTCATTCTAATTATCCATTTTCACTAATCTGTATTCTTTTCGTTTGTTCTTTTCTTAAATATTATCAGTGATTTGTGTTCTTTCTCACTACACTCAAAACCCTTAATGTAATATTGAAGTCTCATTATTCCACCATCTTCATCTGTTACTTGACATTCTCAGTATTTCATATAGAATCTTTCCTTTCAGTCAACTCCTCATTTCTTCGTCTCTTTACTTTAATTTTTTTTACACACACACACACACACCACGGCAGTATATATGATGCGACACAACAACGAAAGCATAAGGGCGATCACTATCACCGACCTGTGTGAGGGAGACGATGGTGTTGGTGACGGAAGTGCCAATGTTAGAACCCATTATCATCGGGATAGCCGTGTGCACCTCCAGAACTGTAAATAAGGAGGTGTATTACCACTCAAGCATCATTATGGTGTTATTGTCCAGATAATGGAGAAAATGATGTAAAGAAAAAAACAAAGAAGTTTTCCACATGAACTGGGAACTGTAAAGAGAGAAACGAAACTTAATTTCTGCGGAGATCTTTAAAATCAAAGGTGATAAGAGATCTATGCGGATGAATGAGAGAGAGAGAGAGAGAGAGAGAGAGAGAGAGAGAGAGGGCAAAGGTACTTACTCTGAGCGGAGACCATAGAGACGATGATGGAGGTGGAGGTGGAGGACGACTGTACGAGGACGGTCACCAGGATGCCGATCATGAGGCCCACGATGGGGTTCTTGACATACTCGTTGTTCAACACATCACCTGTAACAATAAGAGAGCTCCGTCAATTACGCTCATAACACTACGACGCTGCATAACATTACTTCAAGTTACCTACAGCAGTGTATCGGTCATCCAGGACCTCATTTATGCTACAGTAGCTTGGGTACGTACTTCTCCACTCGACGGGAACTTTACAAAGGTCAAGGTGTAGATCTGTTCACCGCAGACAAAAACTGACAACTTTTAGCACAAATGATATGGTTCCTCCCCGCACCGCGTCCCACGCTTCACCTTAACCCACTTCTTGTTCTTTCTGTCCGTAGAAAGCCTTTAAAAAAATCGGTTTCTTTGTTCCCGAAGAGGAAACTGAAGGGAAGAGGAAGGGGGCTAGGAGGGAAACTGTTCCTTGGGAGCCGCTGCACTAGGGTGAGTGTCGTCAGCTGGGATGGTCCACTTGAGCAACATCCTTTAGACTGAGCAAGTTTGCTCAGGTGACTCATGATTATGCTAAGTATTTACTCTCACATCTTTAATTCCAGTTAGAGTAAAAAAAAAACAAAAAAAAACAAACAACGCTGTCTGATAAATTTAAGTTGCATTAAAATGTCTAGAAAAAAAAGCAGAAGTGATTGTTATAATTGGTGTTCAATCATTGGTCATTATTAAAGCGCCTTATGCCCGGGAAAAGTCCCGCGAAAGTAGCCAAAACCAGTTCACTGTAAAGTTTCAGGTATCGTTTACACACAGCTGTTGTTGTGTTTCGAGCTTCAGGAGTCTTGGCCTGGACTTATTTACCACCATTACATCAGCTCTGTACTCTTAAACCAGTTAAATAATCCTTTATGGTCTTGTAATATTTTTATTATAAAAGACACTTTAACACGTGGAATATTATTATTTCGTTTTATATTATTTTTGATACAGGTTCTATATGTTACGAGCCGTGGAACACTATTGAAGCTGAAGCGTTTAAATGCTAGGGTATGAAGACAGCCCCCACCCCTCTACACACTGCCCTGGCAGGAGGGTTTTGACGGGTGCATACTGCTACTTACGACGGAGCTGCGGCTGATTATATGTTCCTGTTTAAAGAGAAGATTCTGAAATATTAAAAAAAAAATGTTCGGTAATTATTCAAGACAAGGTCCAGGACTGTTTCAAGACAAGACTCTAGACCGCTACAAGATAATATTCAAGACTCTTTCAGGACAAGATCCTGGACTCAGCAGGACAAAGAAAACTAAACACAGTGACTGGTCATCCGGGGCGGTCACGCGCCACACCCATTTGGTCCATATTGTTTAGAATCCCGTGATGATGATTCTGGTCATCAAGTACACACACACACACACACACACACACACATATATATATATATATATATATATATATATATATATATATATATATATATATATATATATATATATATATATATATATATATATATATTTCATTAGCCCAATAGCACGCGGACTTCTACATACAATCAACACCTCAACCCGCCAGGATTCGAACCCACGGCCCACTAGCCCACTAGCCCATATATATATATATATATATATATATATATATACGCTACCAAAAAGCAGCTAAATATAAAAATCCTTTCATTTACGTGTGGAAGACTGAACGAGGTCCTCAGCAGACACAACAGCACCACCACCAGTTTTGTATATCCCAACAGAGAAAGGAGACACATGGGTTGAGATCCTCCCCTAAGGGTGGATCATGTGAATCTTGGAGCTCTTAAATGGATCATAACGCCTCGAAACTGGATCAAATGTTCTCTGAAAGTGGATTATAGGGCCCCAAAAGTGGATCAACTATATTCTGAAAGTGGACTACGAAGCCCCAGAAATGGGGCACTGTACTCTAAAAGTGGTTTATGGGGTCCCTCGATATTATGAATCAACTATACTCTGAAAGGGGATAACAAGAGATCCCGAAAATGTGAAACACGGAACCCATAACTGAATCAACTGTATTGTAGTCTAACTCAAATGGTCACGGAGCCCCAAAAATGTGGACCACAAGGACAGCTCGGGACAACACCGCCGCGAGTCTCTCAGATAAGTTAGGATACAGATGAGTGATCAGTCCAGTTTTTTTTGGCCTCCGTCAGGTTAAAGCAGACACGGCCGATGACGACTGGCGAGGACACGGACGCAGGAGGATGGAATAGTGGTTAGATGGAGAGGGTGGGAGAGGAGGAGGGGTAGTGTAGGTAAACGGGGAGGGGGAGGTAGTAGGGGAGTGTGGGTAGACGGGGAGGGGGTGGAAATGGGGGAATGTGGGTAGACGGGGAGGGTTGGAAGTGGGGGAATGTGGGTAGACAGGGAGGGTTGGAAGTGGGGGAATGTGGGTAGGCGGAGACGGGGAGGGAGCGGGGCGAAGTTGAGCCAGAACACACGAACACTTGTAATGTCAGGGCGTAAAAACCCCGATGGGAATTCACGGGAGAAGACCGAACTATAAACCAAGCAAAAAAAAAAATGTGACTGAGATCAGGTGAACCATGTTAAATAACTCTTGAAATGGTCACGCCAGACATGGATAAGAAAGGTGATTAAAGACTGACATGACACCCGAATAAGGCTGCATAAATATGATTGAATGAAACTCGATATGCTGTTCATGTCGATATAAAGTCGGATAAATATGGAGAATAAGACGGGATAGAGAAGTTGATGAGTGAAAACAAGGAAGATGGTCCCTGGTGATGGCAGGGGTGTACAAGTGTCAGAAGTTTCAAGCCAAGAAAAACTGACCAGTGTTCAATGACAATACCCTCACTCTCCTTACGTCACAACATCTTACTTGTGATGTCGCTGTTGTGTAATTATCCTCTGGGACTGAAAAAGGGTATAGGTAAAGGCCAGAGCCCCTGGAACTTCCGGTCGAGAAAGGGTACATATAAAGGCTTTCCCTGAAAGATTTACTAACGTAGGTGAGCAAAAAGCGTCACTGTTCACCCAAGTAACGCTTGTTGGAGACTGGTGTAGGCGCCCTTGAGCATTCCTTCGTGCAGTTTTGTCTATTTTCCAACGTTTTTTTTTTTTGCGGGACGAGCGGATTCCCTCCTCTGGCCTTCACCTTTTTTTGTCCTCCCTTGGTTGATGCACTGCTGCGGTAGTGCCATCCTCCTGGCAACACTTTACACACACCGATGTCTTCTAGAGTTATACACCGGAGGCATAATATTTGTGTTTATCTTACGGACAACACCTCATTACAATTTAGCCACGCATCCTCGGTGTTTAATGAATCGTACAACAACAACATTCCCCGTTCATAATACTGATGGATAATTAAGGCTGCCTGTAAGGCGTGGGATTGATCACCGGTACAAGTGTTCCTTAGTTGACAATATTAAAACAGTGGAGGCGCAGGGGGCGTGTGGCCAGGTAGTTAAGGAGAGGGTCGTGGTCATGGGGAATATGTCTGGGTACTCTTACTGGACCGTGGGAGTGTGTTGTACTGACGGTCACTCTAACCCACCACACCAACCTCCTGATGAGTAAGACCGACTGACATTTCCTCCATTCTCTTTCCGATTACTGAATAATCAACCTCATAAGTTTTGTCTTGTATTTATGTATTGGTGCGCGGGTAGGTGAATTTATATCTGTGTATACTAAAACATATATGTGTGTAAGTATCATGCGGTGTGGCGTAGCGTGTGTGTATGACCTTGGTACAACATAGACAGTTACCCCTTCAAGCCTCTACCCTGGTCACGACTTCGCTCCATTCATTCCTCAATTACTGTTATCTCTTTACTGTACAACGTGCACACCACTATAACAAAAACAAAACATCTTTAATAAAAATCACAATTTACACGGCATAATAAGTGTGGTCTTGAAAGTTCCGTAATACCTCAGTCTTACCATTGTCACTCGGGCAAGGAAATGCCAGAGAATTTTCCTAAAAATGATACCTTATTATCATTGTATTTATTAATAGGATAATACTCATAAAAATGACATTAAAATTCCTGCAGATGAACCTCTTATAAACTCTTGGTAATGAAAACCAGAGTGTTGTAAATGAGATGAATAAACACAGCAGCATTCTGAAGACTAAGTGAGGTCCGTTCCCAAGGATATAGCTGACCTATGACCTGTATCGGTTCCTGTTACCCCTTCCCCCCTTGGTCCATCTCCCTCTCCCCTTTCCTGTATATCCTGAAATGCTCTTCATCAAGTAATCCTGGTGGCCGGGCAGGCGAAGATACTACCCAACCCGGAACACTGTCCCCGGGGTATGTTCACCTCCCTCCCACAACCAACCTCCACCTTTAACCCTACACTCGTTTTTTCATCAACATTTATCTTATCTTCATTATTACTACTGACATTTTTCCGGGTAAATATTATCCCAAGTTAAATATCACGAGGCAGTTACCAGGTAAAAGATACACGGGAGGACTTCACCATTTGCAATCCAGCCTGAGATACTATGCGTCATACACGAGTCCCGTCGCTCCCTCACTCCTCGCAGCTCAACCCAGACAAAAACAGCTAATCGTCATAAACAGCTGATCGAAGACCACGTGAGCGCCAGAGTAAACAAATCCTTCTGCAGAAGCAACATCACACTTCCTGGAAGGGAGCTCAGTGGCTCATCTCTTATATAAAGATCTCCAAGGACACCGCTGACCCCTGACATCTACGGTCTTCCGCCTAGATCCCTGTCCACTTCTCTGACGTCAATCTGGGGAAGGTGGGGGTGGAGGGTTAAGACTGATAGCGTTGATAGTGCAGGTACTGAGGGTACATGCATTGGAGGTGCAGATATTGACTGTAATATGATGCTAATGGTAGATATTTATGGTGATATTATTGCATAGGACCAGGGAACATTACCGACCATGCCACAAGAGCACTAAAAGCAGTTCTAGACTATGTGATATTTCACACAAAGCCTGTCCATCGAGCTGATGGCGCCGTGAACCTCTCATTGGGAATTGCCCGTGCTACTTATGTGGATGTCAGTAGCATTTTACCGAATCCAGCTGGTATGAAACACAAGGTACCATGTATACTAGAGTATGTGAAATATCACATAGTCTAGAACTGCTTTTAGTGCTCTTGTGGCATGGTCAGTAATGTTTCCTGGTCCCATGCATTAGGTCGAGGGTTCGAGTCCTGGCTGGTGAGGTCGTTGATTATATGTTCAAAGTCCGCGTGTTATATGGACTAAATATGGACTAAAAAAAACAAGTATATATATATATATATATATATATATATATAAAAAATATATATATATATATATATATATATATATATATATATATATATATATATATATATATATATATGTGCGAGTAAATCACTGTAGGTGCGCGTGATCCAGGTATATGCTGATGACCACAAGAAAACACGAAGTTCCCAGGCGCTTTCGTGTAATTCATATCTTCAGGGGTGAGTACAGACTAAGGAGAAATACATAACGAGGCATATATATATATATATATATATATATATATATATATATATATATATATATATATATATACATAATATATATATATATATATATATATATATATATATATATATATATATATATATATATGTGTGTGTGTGTGTATGTATATGTATGTGTGTATCCGGGAGCCCACTCACTTCAATATCCGTGTTAATTGATGATGGTGCAGAAGGAAGCTCCTACGTGCCTCAGGAGCCACAATCCACTGCACCCAACAACCTCAAACACCCAAGCATTACACCTCCTGCACACACACACACCCCACACCCTCCTGCACACACACACACCATCTACACCCTCCTGCACACCACACACACACACCTGCACACACACACACACACACACACACACCACACCTGCACACACACACACACACCACACACCCTCCTGCACACACACACACCCTCCTGCACACCACACACACCCACACCCTGCACACCACACACCCACACCCCCTGCACACCACACACACCACACCTCCTGCACACCACACACACCTACACCCTCCTGCACACACACACACACTACACCCTCCTGCACACTACACACTACACCCTCCTGCACACCACACACCCACACCCTGCACACCACACACACCCACACCCTCCTGCACACACCTACACCCTCCCACACCACACACACACCTGCACACCACACACCACTACACATGCACACCCACATACACACCACACACACCCACACCCTCCTGCACACCACACACACCTACACACACTACACCCTCCTGCACACTACACACCTCTATACCCCCTACACACACACACCCTCCTGCCCTCCTACACACATCTATACCCTCCTGCACACCTACACACACCTGCCTCCTGCACACACACCACATACCCCTCCTGCACACACACACACACATACCCTCCTGCACACTACACACATCTATACCCTCCTGCACACTACACACATCTATACCCTCCTGCACACTACACACATCTATACCCTCCTGCACACTACACACATCTATACCCTCCTGCACACTACACACATTTATACCCTCCTGCACACTACACACATCTATACCCTCCTGCACACTACACACATCTATACCCTCCTGCACACTACACACATCTATACCCTCCTGCACACTACACACATCTATACCCTCCTGTACACTACATCCAACATACACTATCCTGTTAATTGCACCTTGTTCATTGTACATTAAATAGATTTAAATATATTGTTTTGATATATAAATTAATAACGTGTTTTACCCACAGCCTTAAAAAAAGCTTAAATGTTTTCATCGGGTGTAAGTACATTATAATATACCCTAGTTTTGTCTTTCATGACAAAATAAATATCAGAAGAGTACAATTTGCTCCCTACGTCAAACCCGAGGGAAGGGAAGCAGTTGTAACCAGGATGGGAGAGTAAGGCCAGTGTGTTTTAACTCTTTAAATGTTGGATTGTTTCTCATGTTAAATAAAACACTATTTCATCAAGTACATAGTTTTTCTGAACAAGAAGTTAAAGCAGTAAGGCGTAAAGGCAATAGTTTGTGGAAGTATATTTACCCAGTGACCAACCGACGGTAATGATAAGCGTAGTAAATAAAACGATGGCGAAAAGGATAAAGTAAAAGTATATTAAATAGAGCATGACGGAAATTTTAGGGCGTGAGAGGATGAAGTGAACACAGGTATATTAAGCCTTTTTTTCCTAAAATGAAAATTTAGCGCAACCAGAATATTATATCTTCCTCAGTTGTCTATGTATGTGTGTGTGTGTGTGTGTGTGTGAGGGAGCGCCACCTGGTAATACCCTAATTGATGAATTGATGTTATGCGTTTTTGTCACCAATGAACCCCGGATCAGGACGTGCCGGGGTGTGCCTCAACCTGTGATGTAACAATTGGGGAGGAGGGGACGGAGGAAGGTGCGATTCAGCAACTGATGTGGATGACGGACGGGGCGGAGGTAGGAGGAGGAGGATGAGTAGCCATGTGGGGATAGGGATAAGGGTTGGCCAGATTGGTGTGGATAGAGGACAAGGTTTGGATCCGCAGTTGAAAATGTTGATTCAGCTGTTGTGGGCTAAAAAGATTGACAGGGGCGGATCCAGGAATATCAACAGAGAGGGTCCAAGAAGCACCCAGCGGGGGCGGAGCACTGAACGCCCCCCCCCAGAATTTTTTAAATCTAACCAATACCATGGGTATTATGGACATTTTGAGGCCATGTGCACTTGATATTAGGAGATATACTGAGGTCAACAGTAATTACTTTAAGCTATATAAAACCGCCTAAGTTCAATACTGTATTAAAGAAAAAGTATTGGAATTTTCTGGTGAAAAGGGGGGGTCCGGACAACCCAGGACCCCCCTCTGTATCCGCCCTTGCTAAAAAAGGTGGATCAGCTGTTGTGGGCTAAAATGACTGATCAATTGTTGTAGGTTAAAATGATTGATCATATTGTGTGAATAAAAGGAAACTGGTTCAGGTGGTGTGGACGGGGCGAGTCAAGCCGGTGTGGAATAGGTTGAGTGTGGGTAGCGAGATAGGGACAAGGGCAAACCAGCGTGGGAAGTCCAACAACTGAGCGGCTGGTGGCTGGGGTTTTCCACTGCATAATGTTTGTTAACTCAGTGAAAAACACGACGACCAAGATAAAACAAGTAGCAAACTAAACAACCTGAAATTACCAGGTTATTAGTTCTCTGGTACACATCTTTTAGAAACACTTCTGAGATACTGCCGCCACCTGTGTACCTGTGTTATTTACTGCATCTGCATTTCACACTCAACATCTTGAATCACTAGATATTAGGTGCACTTTATATACTAATATTCTGGTTAAGACACCGCCGCCCACCGTCACCATATGGAAGTCACTTTACCATGACCTAACGTAACAAAGGCAGTGTTCGTGTATTCTTTTGGCCTGTTCAATCCCGTTTTCTTTTATCCTGGGATGAGGAACTCAACTGAAACGCAAAGAGAACCCACCCAGACAGACAGACAGACATGCAAACATAGAGGCAGGGAAAAACATCACAGGTAGCAGGATTGAATGGTGAAACAGGAGCGCGTGGTCGTTGGCAGCCGCTAGGTGAGATATGACCCACTATCAAATCAATTGTGACTCGTTAACAAGGTGGTCCAGTGTGCTATGGTTAACTGTCAGGTCGTTACTGGGTGGTCGAAGTAATTGGTAGTGGTCGTAGTAGGTGGGTGGTCATAGTAGTTTGGTGATCGTAGTAGGTGGGTAGTCGTAACAGTTGAGTGATCCTAGTAATAGGTGACTAGTGATGTAATAGTGTAGTAGTGTGGTGGTGTAGAGTGGTGATGGTGTACTAGTGTGATGGTGTAGTATGGTGATGGCGTAGTAGCGTGATGGTGTAGTGTGGTGATGGTGTGGTGTGGTTGTGGTGAAGTGTGGTGATGGTGTAGTAGTGTGATGGTGTAGTGTGGTGATGGTGTACTAGTGTGATGGTGAAGTATGGTGATGGTGTAGTATGGTGATGGTGTACTAGTGTGTTGGTGTAGTGTGGTGATGGTGTGGTGTGGTTGTGGTGAAGTGTGGTGATGGTGTAGTAGTGTGATGGTGTAGTGTGGTGATGGTGTACTAGTGTGATGGTGTAGTATGGTGATGGTGTACTAGTGTGATGGTGTAGTGTGGTGATGGTGTGGTGTGGTTGTGGTGAAGTGTGGTGATGGTGTAGTAGTGTGATGGTGTAGTGTGGTGATGGTGTACTAGTGTGATGGTGTAGTATGGTGATGGTGTACTAGTGTGATGGTGTAGTGTGGTGATGGTGTGGTGTGGTTGTGGTGAAGTGTGGTGATGGTGTAGTAGTGTGATGGTGTAGTGTGGTGATGGTGTGGTGTGGTTGTGGTGAAGTGTGGTGATGGTGTAGTAGTGTGATGGTGTAGTGTGGTGATGGTGTACTAGAATGCCACATACATCATGACACACACGGTAGATAAACCTCTTGGTGAGGCTCTCGTGTACAGCTGTCCTGGGTGTTCCCGTACAGTCACCCTCCACACGTTACTAACCAGTCACTACCAGATAATATTCATCATCTTAATCCTCAATAAACAACCGTCCAGCTTCAGATACAAGTGCAGGTACAGGTAGATATATAAGTACTAAAGGTACATAAATTATATAAGTTAAGATTCATATAGAAGTACAGGTACAAATATCACAAAACGACAGCAGTACACAAGCACAATTAAGGGCCAAATTATATTGTTACATCTTCTGCACACACACAAACACACACACATACACACACACACACACACACACACACACACACACACACACACCAATGGGCCATCAATCAATCAAGACCACTAGGAGCAGGTCACTCTTCCACAACTCTCCCATACCATTATTTAAGTTAATGATAATTAAAATTGACGTCAAAATCTTGAAACCCATAAACTCTTACGACTATTGAGGTCAGGAGTTCACTGGTTTTTTCCTGACATATAAGGCCCGATACTGGCTCATACTTGGTACTTCAAAACTGGTATTTAATATATATGTATATTTTTTGCGATATTTGGATGGAAGAGTCTGGCAGGTTTCAACTGCTTTGTCGTTTTGTCGTGAGAGAGCGCGCGCGCATACGCATGTATGTATGTATGTATGTATGTATACGTGTGTGTGTACGAGAGAGAGAGAGAGAGAGAGAGAGAGAGAGAGAGAGAGAGAGAGTCCTTGGTGGCCACTCAGGAGGAGGAACAGGTAATTACTGGGGACGAAATATCGTCCACAAGTGAAAGTGGAGAATGGAATAATTTATCATGAGAATAATTATGGGGAAGGAAGGACACATAATAATTAATAAAGAACTGAAGAGGGGGGGGGGGGTAGGGATGGCCAGGCTGGTGGAGCGAGGACGCCACATGTAAACAGTGCGTGGCGGGCAACCTTCACCTGACATACCACCTCTGCGCCCGAAGGCCTAAGGCACTAACCAATCTTTGAGAAAGAGATTGCTCCGTCCATTCATCAATTTTCTTGAGATTCACACACACACACACACAACAAATACTTCGGCTCCCTGGTTAAAGCAATGCGACCATATACAGGAAACACCTCGTAGCCGGATAGCAATGGAAGGAGGAGGAACCTCAAGGTCCTTCATCACTTTAGACCGTGAGAAGAAGAGGAAGGACACAGAGATCCACATAGGTAGCCTAACACTTCAAATTTATTATGTAATTGTGTTGCTTAATACTAAAGATTTTTTTCCTCAACACTACAGCATTACGAGATTAAGCTCACGTTCGGTTTAGGAATATAATTTTTTTCTTTTGTATTAACCGGAAAATGCTCTTGAGGAAGGTGACCTCTAAAGGAAGGGCATCCGTATACAGGGTGTAAAAAGAGGCAATAACTTTTAGTGTACAAAAAAAGTTGAGGAAGTTTTCTCATCGATGGTGACAAATGCAAGGTGAGTCAAGTGCTCCTCAGAACCTTGGTTGGTCTGCCTGCGACAGTTTGAGGGGCACAACACACTGCCACCACCATATAGTTATCAAACACTCTTGTTCCTACACGTCTACCAATGTTTTAACCGGGTTCACCCTCCTTATATATCCGTGCCTTAATCTGCATCTACGCCCACATGTTCCTTCACTTCCCGTCTACTCCCATTCCATGTCTAATCCCACTTGTTCCATCCGTACCCACACCATCTTTCCCAACCCGTCCATTTACAATCAAACCCTCATATCTATCCATGTCCACATACTTCATCCACATCCACACGCTGCTCCATAAAATATTTTACTGAACCTGTTGTTAGCACAGCGTCAACTTGATGAAACACAATCTCAAATTTGCATAACTTTTTATCGGCCTCGCTACCCACTGTGTGTGTGTGTATGTGTGTGCGTGTGTGTGTGTTTGTGTGTGTGTGTGCAAATCAATGTATACAGTACATTATCATGTTGAAATTAATGTGAAGTTTCGCTATCCCCAATCCAAGTTTGTCGCACACTCTCGAGCACAACACACAATGACCGCATGATTCACCACACATCGGTCATCAATTTATGGGAGAATGACAATAATGTGAATCTCAATTTAATAAGACAATAACTTAAAAGAAGACTAATTATAATATCCATCGCATGCTTATCTGCAATCATATCTAACGTGTCGGTACCAATTTGTGGGGAACATGTAAATTTTATGATAGTTGATAATAGATAAATAAAATTGTTCCTTTTCGTGCATCTTCCTGTTCCAGATACCGGCCGTGTTTGCTAGCCTGGTGCCAAAGTCCACAGTTCTGTGTTTAACTATTTGCGAAAGACGAGAATTAGCGAGACAATGGAACAAACGTGATCTTCACGCGATATTTTTTTCTTCAGTCATATGAAGGACTGAAGAATCATGACTGGTTGGTCCGGTCAATTTTTACGAATATCACGTTAACTGAAGAGCCACAATTTACTTTTTATTATTCCTCGTGCAACAAGAGGACTTCCCTTTCGTCATCACTGAAAAATGGACAGTTAAACTCCTTCACCAATACCAGGGAAGATAGCGCCACTTTTCCACCCAAAATTATATAGTGTGGAGGTATCGTGAATAACTTGGTGAGGTTATAAGTACAATAGATCCGTTTTGCGGGGCTTAGGCTTACGTGCAATATATGATACTCACGAAAATAATGATATCTTTTTTTTGTCGTTTCTCTGTGGCGAGGAGCCGTCACTGAGGACGAGGTCACCGGGTGGGTGGTGGCGGTGGTGTGTCTAGTAAAGAGGTTTACCAACACTTTAGTGGCGTCTAGTTTCAATCGAGTGTCACCTGACCATCTCACCTCTACCTCACCACCAAAAACAACAAGTTTTTCATCTGTCCTACTGTCACCTCTTTCTCAAGTTGCCTGAATACGTATCACCTTAAAAAAAATGGGTTGCAAAACACCGTGTGTCACACGACCCTGGAACAGCATTAACGTTATGATGTTATTACTGTACTTCAACAACTAAGGTCTTCAAGCGCGTAATAAAGTTACTAAAGGGAACATGATAATACTGTACTTGTAACCAGTTCGTGTAAAAAAACTCTAATTTTGACGGTAAAGTATCTAACCCACACATTAATCCTAGGTTTTGTGTACTGCTGTATTATCATCTGGAAATCATTGTACTGGTAGTTGCGGACCTGTAACTGTATCTATAGCCTTGTGTCTTTGTAAATAAATGTAATGTAGTATAATGAAATGTAATATTATAGCACAGAACAGGCGGTCAGAGCAAGCCCAAACGAGACCTAAAGTTGGAACACGACACTTGTACTGCACCGAGTAGTGTGAGATGGAGGCGCCGCGCAGGGGAGGAGGAAGTCAGTGTTGTGAAGAAATCAACATTTGCCCTACAATTATTACGAGGTTAGGTTAGGTGTGTTCTCGGCCTCTTCCTCTTCTGGGTGTTTTATTATACTATTAATTACTATCCTTATGGTAATTTAGGTGTGTGTGTGTAATAACTATGTAGATTCTATGACAAGAAAAGCATTTCTTGTGGAAAACCTCAGAAATTAATGTATTTTTTAAACTGTAAACGACAAAGACATATCTCAAAATAGCTCTGCTACTCACATAAAAAGGTAAGATTGCTAAGGTACACCATAAGTGTGTGGTTAATGGCTTCCCACTAAGGATGGTGGCATGTACTGGAGTAATACTGAAGGCCGGCCACTTCTTCACCTGCTCACTTCCCCCTTCTTCCTCCTACTCGTAACCTTGGCGCCAGTAATGAAAGTGTAACAACAACTGACACTCCCTCGGCGCCAGCCACTAGTGTGTCATAAATGTTACGTTCAATCTATTTGGCCGTGCATAAGCTTGCCAAAAACAGGGTTCTGGACGTGTAAGTAACGGTGACAGGTGGAGCAGTGGCTGTCAACGTACTTGCCTCACATTACTACGACCCGGTTTTCTGAGTGTCAAGCTTTCGTCCCAGTTATCTCTACAACTTTCTCTTAACTGTTAACTGTTTACTTAAAATATTATTAAAGTGAGTTGTATCATTCATCTGACCTAAATTAGTTATGTTATTTCCATTATTCAGTTGTGTATCATAAACCAGTTTTAAATGTAAGACGAGTACCACGACAACCATACACTTACCATTACGTCCCATAATACAACCATCAGGACCACGATTACTATCCACTACCATGACCTTACCATCTACCACCATGACCCTACCATCTACCACCATGACCCTACCATCTACCACCATGACCCTACCATCTACCACCATGACCCTACCATCTACCACCATGACCCTACCATCTACCACCATGACCCTACCATCTACCACCATGACCTTACCATCTACCACCATGACCCTACCATCTACCACCATGACCCTACCATCTACCACCATGACCCTACCATCTACCACCATGACCCTACCATTCACTACCATGATTCAGTTTCCGTCAGTCAAGCAGCAACTGGCAAAGGAAAAGCAAACCGGTAGTGGTAGTTTCACCTCAGGATTCTTGAGTAGCAAAATATATACAGAGGGAGGGAGGCGGGGGGAGAGCCTGTTTGGGTTGATTCATTATTATCGTGTCTTGTGATAACTATCGCAGATGTAGTGAAGAGAGAGAAATATGGCCAAAATCACTTGAAAAACGTACAGAAAAGAAGTGTCCTGTTATTAAACCAACAGTACAATATGATTATCATGGTAAATATCACATGCAAATGTAGAAATATGATATCCAAGACGACCAAATAAGTTTTTATGTCCACAGAACTATCCTGGAACACGTTTAATTAACCACTAAAGAAAATACATTACTAAACTCGCTCCTACTGTCGTGTTTCAGGAAAAAAATATATGTTGACTATTTTCATTAAACTCTTCTATAATATCAAAAGCACCTAAAGATTATCAGATATAAAGTACGGCTACTAAATATTGACACATGAAATCCTATGCATAAGACCTCATAGTTACCATTAAAACAGAGTCGTGGGGGTCGGGGTCGTAGAGTGACAGGAGACGCGGAATATTACTCCAATGTCAAAGCTTCAATAAGGGTCAACTGGCACAGTGCAAACTACCGCCAACACCTCCTGCTCCACCCACCTGGGCAACGTATTTGAGGCGTCATTTGGAAATTATCACAACTTTTACCACAATTGGTGAGAGACTGGCCATATCGAATAAAGGGTGCGCTTCTTAATTTTTGGTCCAGCGACACATGATAATTAATCCAGAAATAAAAGGATTCCTGGAGGGGCAGTTAAACATTGGATATTACAAGCATCCCTTAATTACTTTGGAAATAACTTTAAACTTACAAGAAAGAGGAAATTTTGAATTCCTCAAGTCACGAGGAAGACAAGAAAAATCCTGGCGAACACATAAATTCCTCAGCTAATTAGACTTAAGACTAGCTGACACTGCTCGTAACAATGGTTTTTAATTAGAAAAATTTAGATTTAGGCGCGAAATAGGTAAACATTGGTTTGGAAATAGAGTAGTGGACGAGTGGAACAAGTTACCAAACACCATCATTAACTCGAATACGCTGGATAGCTTCAAACATAGGTTGGATGGATATATGAGCGATAGGGGTTGGGTGTAAATGGGACTGCCCAGTATGGGCCAATAGGTCCGTTGCAGTTTCCTCCATTCTTATGTTCTTATGTGCTCCAGTACTAGAGAGACACATGCCCGGGCAGTGGTCTAATTTCAGTAAAGGGTAGTTGTTGCAGCTGGACATTCACTTTTACCTTGCACGATGACGCTTTTTATGGCCCCTTTCAAAGTCCTCCTCCTTGGTCTCTCCCTTCTCTCCTGACACAGCCTCTTCGTCAACACACTTATCATCGTCCAGGTCTAATAAGTGACGGGCAGCTCAAGCTCGTGACGTGGGGTTGTGTCATAACAAGCACACACACCTAAGATAGGTATGGGTTATATAAACCGCGTATCTGCCCCAGCCTGCAACCCCTCGTCGACCTGACTGACCGGATGTTACAGCTGCTCAAATGATCTCCTGAGAGCCTGTTCACACCTGTGTTGGCTTGCCTCGTGTTGTGGTCTGGCAGACTGGTATATAGGTACTTCTAACTTGCTGATATATGTTATTCGATCAATTATGAACTATTTTCCTCTCAAAAAGGAGGTCCAGTTGTATCCCTTAGCGAGGCTAGAGACACCCAGAAAAACCTGACTTTAGTACTCGGAAGGTGGCGGTGACCATCAAAACAATGTTCCCGCCTCAACACTTAACCTCCACTACTCCTACGTAAACTTCAGTCATATGTATCTTGCCTTCGGTAAACCAGTTTATATAAATTAAACCAGTGGATGTGAATTAACTATTCATAATCTTAATCAGTGAAATAATTGGAGACTGCAAGTTAGTCGCTTTTATTCAAGATTTCCATTTCAAATTTATGTCCAAAGTACACAACACCTTAAAAAGTATCAGGTAAGAGTGAGAAGCAAGAATTTAGAACCACACAACATATATTACCACCACGAAGTCCATGGTCTCTCCCTGGCCCTGTTTCCGTTCTCCACTTTGATCCGTATTTGGTGGTGGTCGCTCCACACGCCTCTGGTACTGTGCCTTCTACTACCACTACTTTGATCAAACATTAGAAAGCTCACAACATGGTCCCCTTATCCGCACATACTGTACTGTACACTTCTAATACGAGTTTACAACAATATTACTAAAGACAGTATCTAAACAAAGAGCACACGATGATCACAAAATCAACAGCATAATTCAGTGATTTTCCTTATCCATAAATCAAATACGTCAAGCTATATTGTATAGGTCATCGTTCAGGATTAGAGCAGCTGACAATGTACCACATGAGACATCTATAATCATCCGTCGCTTCTAAAATACTCTTCGACTCTACGTCAAAACAAACATCGTTAGCAGTTATGCCAGTTAGCAGATAGTTCGTCATCAAAATGCTCAAGTCAAAAAATACAAAGTTGTTCCTTTATACTGACAAATTCCTATTGGTAGTAAAACAAATAATAAATAGAATTCACTAGCCAATGATAGACCAACAGTTTGCAGTAATGTACAGTTGACACGGTATATGCATTTAAACGTTTAGTAAACGGGCAATGGATGACACTTACCTGTTGTCTTGCCAGCAATGAGCCTGAAGGAGGATGAGAGGAAGTCGAGGGAGCAGATGAAGAGGTAGAGGAAGCCCAGCACCAGAGACACCTTAAGAGTGTTCATTGTCACCCGCTGCACCTTCTCCGTCGTCGTCATCTCTGAAGCGAGGAACAACAACAGATTTTAGACACATAAACCTGAAACTGGTCTATTCTAATAACAGTCTTTTTAAATAAAGGTTTGAAAATCAATGAATTAAAATGTGTGACTCGACGCCTCTATAAAACCTCCTGTAACTGTCATTGTTATACTGCTGAAGAAGACCATAGGTTACGGTCGAAATATACAAGTGATCTTGTTGCTACAGTAGAAGATAAAAGACAGGAAGGAATAAGATCACTGTATATGTTGACCGTGTGACAAGTTCAATTACACAAAGAGTTTTTATAGAGGCGTCAAGTCACTCCAAGTGACGTGATCAGGCGGCTGTCCGCAATGAATGTCAAGTCAGGTCTTATAAACAGCTATCGAGGTGATTAGGACAGGACCATTGTTCTCTTGAGACTTTATTATTTTTACATCAAAACAGACTACGACTTTTCTTCTAAAACTACAATGTGATTAATCAATTATGGATAAATTATTCCGGTTAATGGTATGACCCAACCCACTAACATGTTAAAATGCAACTGAATTATCCAAGGCCTTTGTCCCTCCCTGTATGACCATCATACACTTTACCACGACCATTACACGATGTAGTATAAACACCTGGTTCGCCCTCACTTTGTATTTTTATTTTTAGTGAACATTAACATGATGTTTTAACACTTGAAAACTTATTTATCAAGAGTTTGTGGATTGATGAAAATATATTAAAAAGATGGTGAAATCTTTTATGAGTACTAAAAGCCGAGGTATTGAAATAATTTGTTTTAGCCATACTCAACGCCTGATTAAAACTCAACTAGGGTATCCTAGTTCGCCTAACTAGTTTGACTGTAAATTGCCTTATCGAGATATTTAAGGCTACAAATCCAAACGGTTCTTAGAAATGTCCTGCAACATCTCTTCTTATCACGTGGACCAAGTAAGTAGTTGGTAACAAATCAGTTTTTAATAATCATGCATCATGAATAAAATACGTATGCAGTTTGGAGTAATATATTTCTGAAGGATTAATTCCTTGCAATACTTTATAACAATGAAATATATTAGACAAAACTCCACACAAATGAGCGATATAGGTGAGCTGGTTTGCCTAGTATGGGCCAAAAGGCGCTCTGCAGTTTATTCTATTTTTATGTTCTTATGATTAAATTATTGCAATCTTCTGTACAAATAGGAAAGAGTTTTGAATATATTAGCGGCTAACACAATGATTTGAGAAAAGAATAAATAAAATACGTCATTACTGAACTCCTTTCACTCCAAGAATCACGTCTGGTCACTCAAGGCCGACATATACACTTAACCAAAAAGCACCGTAAACATAACCCAGTAAAAAATATAAACTCTACGAGCAAGACCACCCGACGAGGAATAAAATAAGAAATATCTGACCCACTTTCTGATTTGGTCCTGCTGTCCTAACACTGCCTGGGGGCATCATACACGCTTAACATGTGTAATGGTAACCTGTAATGATGCTTGAGAGAAAAATAAATCATAGAATAGACGAGTAAAACTGTATAATGAAGTAAAATATAAAAAACGGGAAAATTATCAAAGAATTTAAACAAGTCCGAGGGAATTAGTGGCAAAAGATACAGGGAATAACAAATGTTCTGTAATGTAACGTATTAATCAATAATATGTATAGTACAGCATGTATATGGGTGACTGACGAAGAGCTTTAGGTACAAAGTATGATGTAAACTGCAAAGGTAATGTACTGTAAGTCCCGACAGTGGTAGCGGTGTGAGGTTGGATAACTATCTAGAGCAGTCTTGAAATCTCCTTGAGCTAGCTAGTGAGGAGCTAATAGTGGGGAGGAGCTGGGGAGAGAATAGAGGGCAGGAGAGAGAGTATGAAGAGGGGCAAGAGGAGAGTACGTGGAGGGTAGAGAGAGACGTGGAGGGCAGGAGGAGAGAGGTGGAGGGCAGCGTGGAAAGGCAGGGGGAGAGTATGGAGGGGCAGGAGGGAGAGGTAAGACAGGGCGTAGGCAGCAAGGGGAGGGAGGAAGGGGAGAAAGTGTAAGGTGGTCAGGTAGGGGACCACCATACAGAGACAGGGGCGGGGCCAGGGCAGCATCTCCGCCTGGGGAACACTAACAAGACGATAACACAGTCAGATGGAAGGTATTGCAAGGTGTGGCGAAACAGTGAGGGTAAGAGAGGCTTTGTTGTGCTGCTATCTATGCTTATACATACACACACACACAAAAAACCCATTTAAAACACAAGATTATCCGCTGTGCTTCTAAAAATTCCTAACTTAACGCATATTTAATGCCAAGACTAAGAATACTGACATCATCCACCAGTGACCTGCTAGTAGCTACGCAATTCCCAAATGCGACACAGAGATAGCCCAAAACATTGTCTGCCCACCTGCTTGTTTGGATGCCTTTCCTACCAAGCCAGGTGCCACAGGACCATGGCTGGAGCCTTCACAGAGGTACAGCGGGTGCACAGGTGTCGGCTAAAATACTCTGGATTTCACAGACAAGTCGGTCAATTTGTGTCGGAGCAAAAAGCTGACCATCAGATCCCGACCCGCTAGCCTGTAAAGCTATCGCCGCTCGCTCTCCCAGGTGCGGAGATGTGTGCACGAGCTTCGATGTTATGACGGAGTTTGACTAACCTGTAGCAGCAAGTTTTATAATGACTACCTTATATCACAAATACGAATAATATATATTGATATATTCATCTATTACGGCGTTCGTCAAGTTTTCCAACAATTACTTTCATCATATAATTTTCTAGCAGATGAAAAAATAGTTCTGTTTTCTTTAACTGGGCAGGTCTTCAAACCTTGACACGAGTTACATGTATGAGATATATTAAATTACGGGAAGGACAAATAAATCCACCCTTGAACCTTAACGTCAGGAACTACTTTAAGAAACATGAAGACCTGAGAACCAACCTGGAGATGTATAAAATTTTATACAATATAATGACTATGTTAAAGGTTAGTACCCGCGAGTCTCCCGGGCAGCGTTGCCTGAATCCTAGTGGCCTGGACCCACAGGTGCCTCACCCCACAACTACCACACCCATTCAGGTGCCACACCCCCCACACTTGTGCCCTTCTGGTTCACACCCCTTCCACCGTTGACCCTGAATGCAAGTGGCGTCATTGCCTGGGGTCATGAACTACGTTTGGGGTGACCGTGGTCATGAACTGTGACCTGAAAATCAGTGGTGTATGACCTATCTCGGAGGTCCCGAGGGCTTTGGGTCATGACCTGTTTCTCGTCCGGGGTTACTGGGATCACTACACAAGTAAGGTCATAGTCAGCACAGTGAACAGTACTGAATACCCGAAACAGAGAAGACATAAACCTTGATTTAGAATCAGTGTCGGGGAGTACGGAGTCGATACCACCTGTGGTGTAATGGTTAGCATCCTTGCCTCGCAAGCGAGCGGACCCGAGTTCGATCCTCGGGCAGGGTGAAACTACAGGCAAGTTCCTTTACGCCGTTTGCCTCTGTCTACCCAGCAGTAATTGGGAACCTGGATGTTAATCGCTTTGTGGATCGTATTCCGGGGTAATGGTTAGCCAGTGCAGTTAGCGAGTTGTCCGGTCTTCTTGGACTATTCCTTGATAGTGAGTCATACAACTCGTTAACTTAGGGTGTGGTTGTTGTGTTGGTGACAGCTTTTACACCTTAAACAAATTCACGTCTAGGTGGCCCTTGGGCAGGCCATCCTCGTTACACGAGGGGAAACCATTATTATATAAATTGAAAGGTTTGCTATCTGGTAGTTTTGTGTCATCAGGATAAAGGGTCACCACTATGATAGTCACTATACACCACTTGTACTTTATACGTGATGACTAAGTTTAATAAGTTTTAGCTATAATTCTCACTCGTACATTTCTAGTCCTATCTAGGTTAAGGCACCACCACAAGGTAATGACTGTTCTCAGACTTTAAAGTGAAAAAATCAAGGGTGTCGGCAGCTAGCGAGGTGTGTTATAATGATGATGTACAAGCACAAGGTTAACACTCTTTAACACTTTTATTACTAGACTCCCATAAGACACCTGGTACCTAGTAAACACCATGTTACTGTTGCTTCTGATCAGAATTATATTTGTAGATTAGAAAAAAAAAAGCTTCATAATTTGAGGATTTTATGAAGTTTGAAGCGTAGCATAAATGAATATCACTCTGGCACTAACAAGCATGCACAGTATCGTGAAAATAAGCGTGACGGATTTTTTCCTTACATCTACACTTGTACTTGTACCACTAAATAACCCTTTTGAATCTGAATCTGCAATCAGAGGAGACCATAAACATAGAGTTGAGTCGTGAAAGTCTCCATACTCCAAACGTGTGCCACGGAACATTGTCCATCTGGGTGGAAGTGCGAGTCAGATTTATTAATGTTTATTGCTCAACACAGTATAACCCAGCTCGATGTGCGAGGGCCAGCAGGAAACTCATGTGCAACGCGGCCACACCCAACGCCCGGCACTATCCTAAACTACACCTCTATTACAACATGATGTTACTGGTATTAATTATTACGATGCTTAGAAACCCACCATTGATACCAGATAAGAGGTGTAACTCTAACTGGTCTCGTATCTAGAAAACAGGGATGCAATCAGTAATACCAACTAAGAGATCAAAGAGATTGAGAGATAACTAGACAGAGAGAGAGAGAGAGACGTCTACAAATCTACAATACAACCACTATCACTGACACGCCTACACGGCCAGACAGACGAGAAATAATGAGATATCTAAAAAAAAATGGCAAAGAAATCAAGTCTCAATTACATGTTATCAACAAATCACTCTGGCCTCGTGTATATTGTTATAATGAAATCCTGTATTGAAATGACCAGACTCACATGTAGTCACCAAATTTCATCAATGATAAACTAACTTCACCTACGATAAATAGACCAAGTTCACATATGATCAATCAAATTCACTTAAATCATCTATTCATCTAAAATCAAAGAACATCTAAAATTGCTAACTTTATGGATGATGGATCAACTTAACCTAAGACCATTTATGACAACCTATACATAAGATACAAAATTTACGGCTTTAGTTAACAGACTTTTGCTTAACTATCAAAACAGGAAGATATTTTTAACCCAAAATTTACTCTGGGAGTCTGTAGATGACATCTGACCTCTGACCAATCATGTTACCACATATTAAGGTCAAGGGGAGAGGTGGTGGTGGCGGTGTGGTTGGATTATCTCCACAAAAAAGGTGTATGGGGTTGAGTGCCGTCACCACTGACACGAAGGAACACCTGGTGGATGCTACTACGATGGTATGTAGGAGTTTTGGTGTACTTTACTGGACCAACTCATGAGAGTGGCTCTGGCCCTGACATGTAGAATATTGCTGATCAAACGGAAGAGCAGAGTGCGATAGAGATCTGAAGTACGGTGAAAGTGTCAGGTATTGCCGACACTTCCAAAATTTAGCAATTAGTTCTTGAACGATTCCTGGAGTACTGTTTACATCAGCGGGTCTTATCTCACCCCTTCCTGCCGCAGGTGCTTATTTTATTAGTGACGTCACCCCAGGCAATGTCTCTCACCGTACTGTACCATCGACACACTCTAGCTGGTGTACCTCACACCCAGAGCTGTGTCACCATCACGGTATATCTCTCATGATATCCACCGTGATATCCTCTAGTCTTGTCGATATTATCCAAGGTGCTCTAATTATAGTGACATGTGTTTTCATCGGCAGGGCAATATTCTCAGCATGTATTGTTTAGCGGCTACTCTGTTGCCCAGGTAATAGTCTGCTAAATGTTAAGCGTTCCACACATGAGCGGTGAGGCCATTATCTCTCAACTGACCTCTCACAATCCACGATATTTTCCTCTGGTGTTGTTTTTAACAAGTTAGTCATTGGTGGCGGGAGACAGTGGCAGCGAGACACACTTGGTGTAATGTTGCAGAACTTGTGGAGATATTTGAGCCCCTCATCATAGTTCAATAAAACAATAAATCATAGATCTCTAGAGGTGACTCACTGTTTACAGTATGCTATGCAGGAAAGGGGAGTCTGTACACGTAAATAGGTCTTTATGAAAATAGTGGGGCTAGTATTCAACGCCATGTGAAATAGTAATCCATCACATACTGTACCACTAACGGGGAACTCAGACGGTGGAAGGTTAACAAACATCAAGTGAGATGCAGTGGAGGCCAAGCCGCTCAACATGGCCTATGGTGCAACCTGGCGAGGTGAAGTTTTTATTACCATTCCCGCCATCACTCAATACACGCACACTTCCACTTAAGACAAGTTTCCCCAACCAAGACGGTACCAGCCTTTCTATTAGAGTGAAAAAAAATAAAAATAAAAACATTCCTCGGGAAGCTGGTGTGGGAAAAAGTGCTGCTGTCAACAACAGACTAAAGTATCCTTAAAACACGACTGGTTTGCTCCTATGGAGCCATTTTAAGTCAGTAACTCCAATTTTACTTTCTCGTCATTGTTTTGGTGCTGGTTACTTATCAGGTAGACACCCTTACTCAGCTCACACCAGTACTGTGTCGACACTTGAATATGCGTATCAGTTTCCACCGCTCTGATAATTAACTTCCTAACATCCACGCCCGAATGATGTGCGTCAGTGGATAACTTTACTATTTACTCCTCCATTTTATACAAACAATTAATTCTTATTCTGTTCTCGTTTTTTGCAGTGAAAATAAAATAAGGGAGACGCAAATAATTATGAACAGCAGTGACGTTCAAATTGGTAATTTACACTCAAGAAATTACTGTATAACCTCTAAACTGTTTCCCTGCATTACATATTACTAACATTAAGGCACATGGCTGCAAGACAAATAACAAACAAGAATATAGAGTAATATAGACAACTTGATAACACTATTCGGTGATGTTAATAGCTATCCCAAGTCCCACCTTCCCCTCCCTCATCTCTCTCTTCTCTATCCCCCTCCCAAATTCCTATAAACAGTTTCCACTTCGTTGGTTTCTGCTCTAAAACTGTATTAAAAAGAAATCAATAGAAGAATGGCGAAGGAGGTGAACTTGTAGTGGGGTCATGTGAGTTTATTGGTGAGTGGCGGTACATTCACACACTTATGTGATGTGATGGAATAAAAATTTATTAAGATCAAGAAAAAAAAATCATTAGAGAGAGAGAGAGAGAGAGAGAGAGAGAGAGAGAGAGAGAGAGAGAGAGAGAGGTAGACGTATAAATTCATCAAAATGCTGGAGAAACTATCAGCATTAAAATATATTTCAGAGAATATTTCTTGTGTTTGAGTGTGTGTGTGTGTGTGTGTGTGTGTGTGTGTGTGTGTTCACGGCCACCCTCTTAAGTAGAGTGACCTTTCAATCCTTTCTATATTTCTCAGTCTAATCACTTTCAGGAGGTAAAAACACCCAGGCGTACGACTGTACAGTAAGTTCCAATTCATTAGTTCTGATAAAATTACTATGCAATTTCTATGTCTCATTTCCCAATCGATGAACATTGCGTGGAGGAACAGAGCTTTAATATTTGCGTCAACCTATGTACAGATACTGCACTTAACCGTGAACTCTCCCAGTCATTAAGCTGTCAGAGTACATTATTTATGAGTATTTTATCAACGACTCGGTTAACACAGACGCTACCTTGAATATCAATTTTCGCTGCATTGATTTGAATAAACACCGTACAGCTGTGAAGGAACACGTTAGTTTTCTGGAAAAAAAAAAGATTTGGGCACAGCTGTTCACGTCGTTACTATCGTAAAACCTATTATCTAACGTGCTTTTATTAAATTCAAAACTCAGAATAATTTGAAAAATCGTCATGTTTTAGCTTAAAAGTCACGCTTGAAATCCCTTTTCCGGACTTGGATGGACTCCAAGCGCATCACTAACCGCACCCCTAATTCACTGTCATTCGCCCAAGCTATCCATTCTAAACATACGTGTTATGCTGTGGTGTCTTAAATTGCAGGTAAGGTTGTGCTGTATGTCGGGGCAGGAACGCATGGCAGGGGTTGAAGGTGGTGTCGGGAGGGGGGAACTGATCGGTGCGTCAGATGACCTTGGGTTGACCAACTCCCGGGTCACTCACTAAGGTCATGTGTGGCCTCATTGTCAAGGTGAAAGGTGAGCTGGCTGAGAGGACATACTTGGCACTCTTGGCATGACTGTGTATTTTTGAGTGAGCAGGTTCCTCCAGTCAGCCCTGGTAAGGAACTCGTCCAGCCCCACCCTGTCAACACACACACACACACACGGTAAGAACGGAGTGACTTTGTGCCCTCGTGAATTTCTAAATGCTGTTTGGTGTTGTTCGGTGCTTAATGAGCCAGGCAGTTGAAACACCTACATCTAGAACATACACACACACCAGATTACCTACACGAAGTGAAAGTAACCTACGTTTTTCTAACCAAACGAATAATGATTTGTTTCACCATTTCATGGGTAATTTTTCCCTAATTATTAAAAATTTCTAATAAATTTTCAGAATAATATACGTAAAACTGACCAAAAATACGAACATATCAAGTAATAATGGTGAAAGTAGAGGGGGGGGGGGGCAATATCTTTCAGCGCTGTTTGTGTGATTTAAAGTATATACTTGTGACACTTGCCAGATGCTTTTGGTGTTATTGTACATGGGTACCTAGTGACGGCACTAGGATCCCGCTTCCTCTATCAAGGAATAAACAATTGAAATTGAATTGAAGTAAACAATGTAGTATTATCTGTAGTGGTGGTGTGAGTGTTAGTAGTAATTAGGGCTATCAATATCAGTACTAATGTAAACAGTATCAATAAAGACTTTACCACCATCATCAATACTCAATGCCATAGTAAATGGCAACACCAGCAGGAACAGTGTTATTATTATTATTATTATTATTATTATTACTATTATTATTATTATTATTACTATTATTATTATTATTATTATTATTATTATTATTATTAATATTACTACTATTATTATTATTATTATTATTATTATTATTATTATTAATATTAATATTATTAATATTATTAATATTATTAATATTATTATTATTTTTTTATTATTATTATAATATTATTATTATTTTATTATTATCATCATCATCATCATTATTATTATTATTATTATTATTATTATTATTATTATTATTATTATTATTAATATTATCATCATCATCATCATCATTATTATTATTATTATTATTATTATTATTATTATTATTATTATTATTATTATTATAATTATAATTATTATTATTATTATTATATTATTATTTTATTATTATTATTATTATTATTATTAGTAATAGTAGTAGTAGTAGTAGTAGTAGTAGTATTACTTTTATTATTTTATTATTATTATTATTATTATTTTATTATTTTATTTTTATTATTATTATTATTATTATTATTATTATTATTATTATTATTATTATTATTATTATTATTATTATTATTATTATTATCATTATTATTATTACGATAATTATTATTATTATTAGTATTATTATTATTATTATTAGTAGTAGTAGTAGTAGTAGTATGAAGACTACTATCAACATCACAGCAGTCGGAAGAGCAGCCACACTTACCGCTCCACTTGACACCGTCGTCAACCGCCAGCTCCGTGACGGCCCAAGGGTCTTGACCCTCATACTTCTTGGCCAAGCTCTCCTTCTCTTTCTTCGCCGCCTCCTTGGATTGTACATCTCCATTGAAGGCGCAATTCACGTGCCCGTTTGACACCTGGGAAAGTAAGAACACCACTTTCATTAGTGCTGGTACAATACTGCGCTGAGGTACAAGGGATGGTTGTGTAAGTGCAGGTACAATATTTTTTTTATAAATTAATGGTGTTCTAAGCTA
Source organism: Homarus americanus (assembly GCF_018991925.1). NCBI lineage: Eukaryota > Metazoa > Arthropoda > Malacostraca > Decapoda > Nephropidae > Homarus > Homarus americanus. Next base: position 2,644,808 of record NW_024733126.1, on the reverse strand, counting down.
AATAAATATATCAATAAAATTATTTTAAATAATGCTAATTAGCCTTTAAAACATTAGCTTCTACAGCACTTTAGATCATATCTGCTTGAAATAAAAAATCACCTCCAGTAAATTCTCACATTCTACAAAAACATTCACAAAATGTTCCCTGGTGAAGCAGCTGAAGTACCCAGATCCCGGGTTATTAATTAGTTAACAACTTGATTATACATTCTAAATTTATGCCCAATAAACGTCAGCCTTCCTTCCGTAGGATGATATATTGTTAAACCCTGTGGGAGACTTTCCAAGGATTGCTACCGTTCTAAGATCTTCCTATTACGCTGGAACCTACACTCTTAAGAACAAGGGAGACGAAAATGGTGTATATATTTCGGTATATCAGGCGATATTAATAATGTGTTGCGGGTTTATAAATAAAAGAGGGAGTGTCTTCATGACTCCACCTTGTACGTGGGAACGAGCAGGTGGTGGCTTATCTAATTGGATCATTAAATGGCTAAAAATGAGTTTTGTTTCATGGTTCTAAGTTGTGTGTTACTGATCAATTGTACCTTGCGTATGCCAGCTACTCTGCTTAAAACACTTATTCGCTCTCTCTTTATCTACTTATTCTTTATCACTCTCCTTTTGTATTTTATTTCTCTCTTCTATTCTACTTCCTTTATTTTTATCCTCTTTCTTCCTGCTTAACTCGACCTCGATTATAATGGGCACCAAATAATAGGCGAGAGACATTTACCCGCGAAGTAAATCATGCTGCTCAGTACAGTACCCGGTAATGAGCAAATACTCAAGTGTTTAATGTGACTTGACAATAACAAGGTTTCCAAGGAACACTTTCTAAACAAACATTGCTATTCTGTGTGCTCGAGCTGTTGCCACACCAACTTGGGTATTCCGTCACGTGCAAACATAACCGCCTCCACTCAGTTGCGCCTGGAACCCGGGATACAGTTGCCTGTGAGATTATGAAGACCCGGGTCTATATACTAAAAAGCATATTACGATAAATATTGCTCGTATGTGAAGATCTAAAGATGCATTTACTGATTGACTAAAGTAAAACACAAAAATAATAACTTCCAAAAATAGCATCAAAATTGTACTACAACTTAAGTAGAGAATAAAAAAAAGGAAGATCTTGTAGCTATGTATATACATATCTAGTAAATTCTAGAGAGTTATTCTGGTCCTATCTTAGCACGTTATTTTTGTGTTTTACCTTAAGTCAACTCGTCTGGTGTATACTTTAGGCAATCCCAGTCCACCTAATTATAAATGATGACCTAAATTTACAGTTGAGGAAGAAAGGGCGGTCGACTACAGTGCCAGCCACGCCACCTCCTGATACACCGAAGGTTTACTATACACTGTGCTTTTACCATCTCCTTCTCCCTCTTCCTCCCTCTTCCTCACGATCTTTTTCCCCCTCTTCCCCATACCCTCTCTATCTCTCACTCCTTCCAGCCAAGCATATCTCCCCGCCTACCTGTGGCTTCTATCAACGACTGTGACTTGAGGGAAGTATTATTCAAACAACAATTCAAGGCTACATAAAAATTACCCAGAGTTATACAACACAATGTCTAGTACGTGGTAGTAATTAAGAGACATCCCCTACGCCCTTATTCAACACCATGTTTATGTGGCCGGGACCTGTTGGACAGATATTATGTAAACTAAAGCTAAGCCACAAGTCATGATAAAATGTAGGCTCAGTGCATGATTCCTGGCCCTCCCATGTATGTATGTATGTATGTATGTATGACAAAAATGAATTCTGAAAACAGACATATCCAATTTTCTGTGAGACTCGGGAGCACTTCCGAAACACATAAGCGTAGAGATGGAAGCAATAACAAGCATAAAGTGTTGGTTGCGTGACTTTCCGGTTTAGTAATAAAAAAATACATAGATGTAGCTTTACCCCAGAAAGTTTATAAATCTTTTCTAAATCCACACGAGTACCCCAACAAGTGAAGCGAAAGAAAAAAGGCCGAATACACCAATGAAGCAAGAAGCAAAAAAGACAAGGGTTGGCATTGATGAAGTAAGAACCAAAAAACAAGAGAACTGGAAGTGACACTGTTGAAGCTAGAATCAAAGCAACAGAACTGGAAGGGATACTGTTGAAGCTAGAATCAAAACAATAGAACTGGAAGGGATACTGATGAAGCAAGAAGCAAAACAACAGAACTGGAAGGGACACTGTTGAAGGAAGAACCAAAACAGACGAGACCACAGCAACTTGGCGTGACATCCGAACTCCCAAATGACTCCTGCTTGACTTAACACCAGCCAGCCGAGCATCACACGCCATCATTATCCTCTACCATAGTAACCAAGCCTTAGCCAACAGGTTCTTTGCACCACCCGCCACCACGGACCATAATATATACCTGAATGGGAATGCCTCGTCGTGATGTGTCCTGATAAATTACCCCCGTCTCGTGATGGATTTCCATGTAGGTGATTTTCTACAAAGAGATCCCTGGCGTGTGACTTAAATGTCGACCTATACATAAGATCATACAGTAGGTTCGGAAACTCAAACTTTCGTACGATTATTTTCCTTGAACTGAAAATAACGTGAAAATATATCTAAATGGCTCATCTTACTTAATACATTAATACAGTAGGTTATAATGGTGTTAAAACTGCAGCGATAATTCTGTAACTTGATGCATTCTCTTATGGCCACTTTAGGAACAATATAACGAACCTTTGTGTGTGTGTGTGTGTGTGTGTGTGTGTTAACTTTGCTTTAGTTAACATAATATCTGTCCAAAAGGTCCCAGCCACATAAACATGGTGTTGAAGAAGGGCATAGGGGATGTAGCCTTGAATTGTTGCTTGAATAATACTACCCTAAAGCTACGGTCATTGTAAGAGGCCATAGGTAGGCGGGGAGATATGCTCGACTGGAGAGAGAAAAAGAGAGAGGGGGGGGGGAGAGATAGTGAAAGAGAATTCTATAAATTTGGGAGTGTTGATTAAGCACAGTGTATAGTAAACCTTCGGTGTATCAGGAGGTGGCGTAGCTGGCACTGTAGTCTACCGCCCTTTCTTCCCCAACTGTAAATTTAGGTCATCATTCACAATTAGGTGGACTGGGATTGCCCGTGATCGAACCAACGTAGGTGAGCACTGTACCCACATGGTCGCCGCACCCGTAGCAGGAGATAAAGAGAGGGAAAAAGACAAGGACATACAAATATAAAAAGATAGATAAGGAAATAGAGGAGACAGAACAGAGAAGCGATTTAACAAGGAGAAAAAGATGTTGAGAGGAAAAAAAGGAAGACATATAAATTACATAAGTAACATATACAGAGGGAGAGAGAGAGAGAGAGAGAGAGAGAGAGAGAGAGAGAGAGAGAGAGAGTGATGGAAGAATATACCATTACACAGAAAGAAAACAAAAGACAAATAAAAGTTTGAGAAAATGAGACAGAGACAAACTGGAGGAAGCAGGAGACACCGACAGACTTCCAGTAGAGACAACCATCTTACTCAGACTGCCCAAGGTTCGTGTGATAAATATCCTTTGTAACCAAATATGTAAGAATACACCTAACGTGCAAAAATAGGACCATAATTTACTAGATACGTCCACTAGGTACTATTTTGGAACACTTAAGGTACAGATCTTTTTGTAAACGTTCTTTACTTTACCTTAGTATAAATTTGATGATATTTTTGTAAGTCATTTTGTTGTGTTCTTGCTTTAGTCAACCAGTAAATGTTTATCCTTACATCCTAATATATGAGGACTATTTATCGTAATAACGTTTTTAGTTCATGGATTCGGTTCTTCATAATCTCACACTGTAGAGAAAGAGAAGATAAATGAATACAAAGGTAAGCTCACACGAAAGAGATTGGAAAAGGGAGTGCACAAGAAAAAGACAGGAGGCAGGCGACTATCGTTAGAGACTGGCGAGGAATGCACAGTGCACCCGGGAAACCCTTAAGGGGAAGGTATAGAAGAAAAAAAGTGCTAAAGGAGGTAGAGGGCACGCCTACCTCAACCACACACACAGCTAACGGCAAAGGACTTCCCCATACCATCTGGCCCGCAAGGTCACGACCGCCACCACCACGAAACTCCAGACACAAAGGGAAGACATCCTCCTTACGTAACTACCCACGACCTCGTCAGGGGGATTCTCAGGAGTACAAGACCATCTAGCCTTCGTGAGTTTGGGTGGAATTACGCTGGACAATAAAAGTGGCCGTCTAAGATTCGATCAAGATGCGTTTATGTGGATCTTTCATCAAGTCGTGTGATGTTATGGGTCTTGGATGACGTTGATAAAACTGTGATTTTTGACTTTATTAAACTTTATGAAAGATTTATTTATTTTAGATCATGAACAAATTGCACTCACATGACACTAGAGAAATCAAGTGCAAAATTCCATTTATTTTTTAATTTTCTATTTGTTTATCGACTCTCTTAGTCAACCAGTTCGTGTGTAATCGTTTGAGTGGCAATTCTCACCATTTTGCTTGTCCATTTCTTGTAATAAAAAAGAATAATAATAAGCAGCAAGTCTTAAATCCACAATAGACGTGAACCTCCCAGGCAGTGACTGATGAACACGAAGACCATTAAGAGACTATCGAATTTCCGCGATACAAGGAAACACGCTATGCAGATCCGGTGGGCTGACCTTGTGAAAACTGTTGTGGAGTCCAGAGACACACAAAAACTGACTGCCGAATATAGTAGGATCAATTTATGGCTTATTTCTACTGACATAGTGTACTCGGAGGAAAAAGGTCTATCGCACAATAATAATAATTAATGCCACTTAAGTCATCTACAATAAGTACTGGAGAAACAGCGATTGTGTAAAGTCCTCCTTGTGTGTAGCCATAGTAGTCTGTGGTTCGTAATATTTATCTCATGAGCTGCGAAATTGAAAAAAGTAATGTGACGAATTTTTTTTTTTAGAACACATGTCTGGGTGGAGGTAAGAGGAGGCAGTGTTTCCTGTGCCACACACAATGGGTCACTCGAGGTCACCAGACAATAGAACGAGTGAAAGTTAAAACTTTTATATGTCAGACTTATCCCCTAGCTTCCATATATTATACAGTGTAATAAGTTTTGATGGTCAGAGGTCGCCGATCTTTAATCATAAGTTATACTACTAGTCCAACAAGTGTATTATAGGCAATTTGGACTTGCCAAATAACACAACTGATCAGCCGAAATTGTCGACAAAAAATAAAGCTAAAAAATACACCCTGAACTAAATGTGAATAACCCATAACCCTCCGGCCAACCTCCAGACCTACTATGTGTGTGCAGAGGTCATGTTGCACCTGAAGTACGTCTGCCTCACTCCTCTTAAAACCCCAAGAGGCACCACTCTGATGTCTTAGGACCTCTCACTAGGAACAGTACCTTACCAACCAGCCTGACCCACAGATATAAATAATTATTTTAAACCCCAAAGAAGCTGTCCCAACATTTTATTCAAAGATGACTACAGTACACGGTGGGGGGAATCATTAAGTCGGTTAAGGAGAACACATCCGTATCTATGAGTTATAAAAAAAAATGATTACAGGGGCCACACAGCGCCATATGTCAGTCAACACAGCACAACATGGCGCCTGACGAACAAAGCAGCGGAAACACATTGAACGTGAGGATTTAACAATATGACACTGAAACATCCGGAAAGAGAGACAGGCCAACCTGGTCCCACTGCCCAAGGTAAAATGCGAAAAACTTTTAAAACTTCCAGATGCAAGAAAGTAAATGGAGGTTCCATAGGCATGACTGACCGTTAGGGACAGTGTGGATACAGTACACTGTGTACTACGTCTTCGGTACACAAGGAGGCAGAGTGGCCGGCTCTGCACTCGACCAGCATCACTTCTCTAATTTTAAAGTAAGATAACCATTTACAAACGAGTGGACTGGGAGAGCCTTGGCGTCGAATCAGCGATGCTTAAGATAGGGAACGTTGTATCTACTCGGTCGGTAATTTCTATAAAATTTCCCACAGATGTGTTGTAAGAAAAATCAATGATAATTTTGTGTGTACATATAAAACACATGAACAAAACACCATTCATTTTCTTACAATGCATTTATAAATATACTAAATATTATATTTCTTCTTGCTTAAAAGAGTTTCCGATCATACTGGATAAAAATAAAAAGCAGTAAATACTTTTAAGTGATGCATCTCTTCACCAAAGGTGAATAATATAATCTATTGTGTCATGACGGATAAGGTATAGGAGTAGGATATAAACTCAATACCTATATCTAGTAAACAAGATGACGTCAGAATTAAGTAAGAGATCCTACTGCGCGGTGGTGAGGTTGGAGTTGTCTCGGGTCAGGGGATGGCGGATGAGTTGTCAGGGGAAGCGTCCGTGGAGGAAAATAGTGAGAGAGATCTTCATTCAGCACGACACATGCAGGAGCTGCTTTACGCACCAGATATCATTGTACGTGACATTTAGAACGAAATACTCATGAGTCACTCTGTTCCAGGTACTGAAAAGATAAAGGCAATGGCAAACAAACACTGCAAGCGGAAATGAGTCCTATTTAACTCCCAAACTATTTCTATTCCGATGCCAGAACAAACAGGCGTGGTCGACGTTGGACAAACACAACCTGTACTGAGTTTCCTCTCAGGCAGACAGGGAAATAAACGTTTTTAAAAAGCAGCAGTTCAAACACGTGTGCTGCGTCAGTCATTTCGAAATATTTATACCTGTAAGAATGAAGCTGCTCACCAGGACAGCTTAAAAGGAACATAACGCGACGCACCACGAAACATTTATAATCACTTTTAGGATGTGAAAAATTAAAGCATCCTGAGCCAAATGTGATCCAAGGCCAGGACAGGTTATTTCGGAGATACTATTACGGGTGCTGGTGCCCGCCAGGAGGTGATGAGTGAGGGAAGGAAGAACGAGGAAGGAAAGGCAAATCGAGGGACATCATCTCATACTGACAGTTTCCAACACACACACACATGATTCTGCAGGTACAGAAAAGGGCCTGCAGAATCATGCTCGGCGCAGAATACTCCGGCTACACCAACGCTCTCTCCACCCTGGAAATGCCATCCCTCAGTGACCTCCACCACCAAGCACTGGAAAGGTTTGACCGTGGAGTACTGCACCACCCTCGCCATCGCCACCTCCTGCCACCTGCAGCCCCCCACCCAACTCGCGCAGTCCGCCACTACAACAAAATTCAGCCCATAAGAGCCCGCACCGATAGATATAAGAACAGCACCATCCCAGCTATTGTTAAAATAATAAACAACTCCTGATTTATGTACTGTACAGCCCTGTAAATGTATTCAACGCATATTATGTCATTATGTCTAAATCAAATGTGTCTGTATATTTTCAGCCACCGGCTGCAACTCTATTAATAAACCGTTTATTATTATTATTATTATTATTATTACACACACACACACACACACACACTATACTGTACTGTGCTGTATTTAAATTGTTATGAAAAGGAAGTTTATTAAAAAGTTTAATTAATGAACAAAATAAAATAGCAGGTGAGAAACAATTAAACTGAAGGCGCGGCGCACCGTGTCAGTGACCTATGAGTATGCTTGAACACACTATGTCTATGGCTTACTGTCACTCAACCCATCGTAGATTTGTTGATGCTCACGAATTGTCAAAGAAGACTAAGGGTGTGTGTACAGCAGATCACACGAGTGACCATTCCCTCATGCAAGTAAACCTTAAGAAAAGGTCACAACAATTATCAGGAATAACGGAGAAAAAGGCAGAACATTATAAACACCGTGTGTTCCCCTGAGAGGAAAAGAAAACGGAGATTTTAGGTGATTTAGCGAGCACTTAACGCAGATATTGGAGGAGCCAGAATTTCTACAAGTGCTGCTCGTATATTTTAGAACGAACTACTGTACATCGGGACAACTAAGATGGGAAGAGGGAGGGTGGGTGGTGGATGGAACGAGTGTGGGTGCATGGCAACAGCTTTGTTGACTATGATGTTGCAACCTCCGCTCCACACGGCACACCCACGCCCACCACACTTACTCCCTATCCAGATGCACATACATAACACTCTCATACACTAATACAGTGATGCAGTTTTCAACACAGACTGCGTAATAAAAATGGCCATTAGTAAACTATGGTGAGAGGACGAGTTAGGTAACAATTTTGTGCAGGGAAGGAGGGGTGTACCGCACGCATCTCACATTCGCCCTGAGGACAAAATTATGCGTTGTGTTTGAGCAACACCAACAAAACCTTTATCACTTTCGTATCCCTCGTGTCTGCACATCGTCATTATTGTCGAATTTTTAAAGTGGCTTTGGCCTCCTTTAAACTTTTCCCACTCGCCCCGCTCTCATTGCCACACCTTCCTTGGAACATGTCAATGATGTGTGTGTGTGTATGTGTGTGTGTGTGTGTGTGTGTGCGTGTGTGTGTGTGTGTGTGACAGCAGGTATTAGCAGCTTAGGCGTATCCATTAGCCACAATCATAACCCGAGGGTCTATCATACTCGTCTAGTCACTCTAGTGAACGACAGCCGCCTCGTAGTCACGCTTGATTCCTGTCCTTATCTGCCTGCTTTCCCTCCTCGCCGCCAATATGTCCTCTCAACCATTTATACCTCCCCTCTCCCCCTACTCCCCTCAGTACAGCTATCTACCCCTATTCCCTCTAACACTAGTATCGTAATCCCTCTTCCCCCTACTCATTAATGGAGGTGTTATGTCCTCACACGTTACAGTTCAACTCCCTCAGCCTTCAGACAATTATGCTACCTACCTTCCTACCTCCCCCTCCCTTCCTACCACTGTACATCCCCCACCCAGTCACCTTTCCAACACATCTATCAGGCTCCCCCTTCCCCTTTGTCATAAGCCCCCTCGACCATACGCTCCTCCCCCCTCCCCAACACCTATCCCAAGTCCCCGTCCCTCTGCCATCCCTCCTCTTCCCTTCCATTCCCAACATCGGATCCTCCTCCACCCTCCCTCCTCTCCTACAACACTACACATCCCCCCCATCTACAACACCACCTCTTCTCTTAACGTCTAATATCCCCCCCATTACCCCCTTACCCCCGGGACTGAGAGGGCTGTCTCCCCGCCTAGTGACCAACCACAAGGGTGTGTTGAGCGCCACAAAAACTGGCCCTGGGAAAGACAAGTCGTGCCTGGAAGAGAATCATCCTCCTCCCCTCCTCTTACTTTTCTTCTTCCTTCTCCTCTCTCTCTTCCTTCTCCTTTTCTTCCTTTTTGTCCTCCTCCTCCTCCACGTCCTCTTCCGTGAGGGAGGTGGTTCGAGTGGTACGAGTTTTCTTTAAGCGGGTCACAGATTGTCGTCTAACTAATGGTAAGTGTATGTAGTTAGTTAAGTTACAGTCTTAGTACAATGTCGACGCTGTTTTTAGAAGTTACTTTTGTTTTCCAGCATAAGTTTTCGCCTTTTATTTAAATCGGATTTTACTTTGCTTCAGTATTTTTAAAGGACAAAGGGCAGCTATATTTAACCTTCACTACTAAGGTACTGTTAAGCTTTATGACAGCCCAATATTTCGTATCTCAATAAAAGTTGGTAGAATGGAATGTTTTATCAATCTGGTTCTACCCTCGAAGGTCAGCTGCTGTATAATACAAACTATCAACTCTCGTCTAGTCTTACGAGAACTGAATTTAATTAAAGTAGGTTAGTTTTAGCCTCCAATTCATTTTTAAAGAAGCATAATGATGTTAAGTATCAACTTCAGTGAGTACCTTTTAACTAAGGTGAATCTTGACTACAGTTTTGTTCAAGGTCTGTGAAGGTTTACATGTAAAGACAATAAAACAATCCACACAAGTAGTCTCATATAACACCTATTGTTTTGTTAACAGTTCAGCTAACATCAAGTACGTGCTATGTTATGTTGTTTTCCTATTCTTGGAAACATATATTCCTAAATTGATTCCTAAGACGAGAAAAACACCACCGCCATTACTATCACTGCCACAACTATCACCACCACCGCTATCACAATTACCGCCACCACTATCACCGCCACCACCCTCATCACAACCACCGCCACCACCACTATCACAACCACTGCCATCACCACTATCACAACCACCGCCATCACCACTATGACAACGACCGCCACAACCACCGCCATCACCACTATCACAACCACCGCCATCACCACTATCACAACCACCGCCATCACCACTATCACAACCACCGCCTAGTAGCAACAGTAACCAGCGGATCAAAAGGAGCAGCAACTCCCAAACCGCTGCAGAAGGAAGGTGAAGCAGCAGCTGGTGGAGCACGAGGAGGACACAGACCTTGACCTAGAAGCCATAACCTTGGACTAGGGCTCGAGTAAGACCCTGATTTCCCCCCAGAGATCCCTCCCACACCCTTCCTCACTCCCAAGGTGAGCGCCACCACCTGTCTCGTGAGTCCAGTCCTCACCTCTCAACTCACAGACACTCACAGACTCGAGTCACTCATTCATCAAGCCTACATGTCTATCTGTTACTCTCACCGGTTATATTGAATTTCTTGGGTTGTCTGTTAACATACATGTACACCTTAAAGCAAAGTTATGAATCTAAATACAGACAGAAAGACGTGAGAGGGAGATAATAATAATAGTATAATAATAAAATAATAACCAACATATACACAAAGTACCTGTCGAACAGCAACAAGCATCATCATTAAAGACAGACACCCGCCAGGACACACACGGGATAGGCCGAGGTGGTATACATTAATTAAGTAACCATCTAACAAGCTAGCTGTTTGAAGATATGGCAGAACAAAGAGATACTTTACTAGCCATAAAAACACAACATCCCGGGTGAGCCTTTTATTGCCTCCTCTCACTATTGTTTTCATCGCCTCTGTTGTTGTCGACGGTCTGCCATACCTTCCTTCATCACCACTTAGCGTCACGTCTGTCTCATTTAAATATGACAGAAATTCAACAGCTTTCAACAACTTTCAGTATCTCTTACCAATGTCATTGTCGCCCAATGTCTGCCCTTACCAATGTCACCATCTATTGTTACCTTATAGTCGTCCTCACCAATGTCACCAACTATTGTCACTTTATAATCTCCCTTAATGACATTTACTAACAAATATGACCTCTATCTTTTTCATCTCTGCCGTCGTCACCAATTATCGTCACTTATCTTTTCTTCCATCTCTTGTCATCAAGTTACTCACTATCCTAACTTCTTATCTCCATCTATTGTCATTACGTACCTTGGCGGCTACAGTCACTGGTGATCTTCATTCCATTGTCAGATGCTGTCACTTCTTATCACCACCTAACTTATCGTCATCGCCCACCTAAACTACGCATAGAACCATTTATCGCCACTTTCCTAATTTACCTAAGTGATAAGTAGTACAATTTACTTCCCCCTCTATATAAACCACCCACAGTACCATCTACCAGGCCACCATCTAACGTCTCCCGTACATCTTAACCCCGTACTGAAATCCCCTATCGTCGCTACTTGCATCTGCCACAACAGCCAGATCTTCGCAGCTTCATAATGACAAAATACAGTTGAAGGGTCACTAACGACACCATCCTTGATGCTACGTTCTTGTGGTCAGCCAATAGTCTGATATATCGCAATTTCCAACGAAAATGAACTTATTTTCTTATGTTCTTATATCATAAATATCCAGGTGATAGCAAAATGAATGGGTGGATACAGTGAGATAAGAGAAATAATATGAATGGAAGACTACAATGAAACAAAGGAAAAAATAAAAAGATAACAGACTCCTTGACGTGCAGGACGCGAAAGTGAAAATATGAACAAAAAGTATTGCCAGAGTCTCGACAAATGGTACGGCATTTTTTTTCCTCCACTTAGGTAGCAACTTGTGAAAGTGGATCAGTGTTGGGTGGTGCGGGTAATGAGTGGCGAGCGTCCTCTCTCAATGTTATGGATGGTAAAGCAATGTGAAGGTGAACAACGCACCTTATATATCCACCCACGACCACACACCTGTAGTATGTAGGGAAGACGCAAAGGTTGCGCCCAGCCGCCCACACACCTTCTCGATGTAGGGGTAGGACAAAGGTTGCACCCACACACCTTCTCGATGTAGGGGGAGGACAAAGGTTGCACCCACATACCTGTTCTAGGAGCTCAGAATTGTTACGGAATACAGCTTACCAGGTAATTTATAGGAGGGCGCGACAACAACGTCGTTCCGGGTACAGGAGTGTGCTAGATGAGTTATGGAATATGAGAAAACAATGGAACTTTTTTATGCTAGCTTCCGGAGCCGCTCCCTCTCAGATGACTTACCCCACCCTAACCTTAGCCAAGGCATCCCCCTCCCCACACTCCCACTAACTTTCGCACTCTTAATTCACCTCTTTCTTTCTACGTCACCTTCATTCTGTGTTCCACTTCCTGCATTTTCTGCCCCTTCCACACCCTCAGCCACCTTTTGCACTATAATCCACGTTGACTAAACAATGACACAATAAACACCCTGTTTTTCTTTTTTGTTTCACCTCTCGTATGTGTAAATGGGGTGTAAATATCTCAACCAGTATCAGGTTTTGCGAAAGGTGGGATATTTGTCACACACACACACACACACTTGTCAACCACCAGCGAGACAAGACGTGCCCTGAAGGCGCTCCCAGTTTGAGCAGCCAGGCCGAGTCTGTTTGGCCCTGCCCCCCCCCCACCCCTGCTATATTCCAAAGCCCTACCAGCCTTACTACACCGGAATTTATTCAGAAAAACATTCAAGTGATCAGTGAACGATTGACTATCAACAGACTTCGGCGAGCTCACTGATAACGACGGAGAAATGAGCAATAATTTGAATAAATATTTTTCAACAGTTTTCACCACCGAAAATTTAAACATGATACCCGAGGCACTGACTCTATTCAGAGATAGTGAAGAAAACAAATTAAGTGAGATAGTAGTGACTAGTAACGATGTTAGTAAGCAAATAGACAAACTAAAGCCTAATAAGCCTAATAGTATGCCCTTAGCAAAGTTGTTTAACACGTCATTAAAAACAGGTGTAGTACCAGAATCCTGGAGGATAGCGAATGTAATACCGATTTTCAAGAAGGGGGATAGATCACTATCCTCTAACTACTGCCCAATCAGTCTAACATCAATAGTAGGCAAATTACTGGAAGCAATCATTTCAAACTCTATTCGAAATCACCTGGAGAAGCACAGATTGATCAATGATTCCCAGCATGGCTTCACAAGCGGACGTTCTTGCCTAACTAATCTATTAACATTCTTTTCATCAGTTTTCGAATCAGTGGACGAGGGGCACAATTATGATGTGGTATATCTCGACTTTAGCAAAGCCTTCGACAGAGTCCCCCACGAAAGACTAATTAGAAAGGTAGAAGCTCATGGCATCAAAGGTGACATCCTTAAATGGATTAGTGCGTGGATACAGGACAGGAAACAGAGAGTGAGCATTAACTGCACTAAGTCCCATTGGAGCAACGTCACAAGTGGAGTTCCCCAAGGCTCAGTACTTGGACCATTATTATTTATTATATACATAAACGACATAGATATCGGCATAGACAGCAACATAAGTAAATTTGCTGATGACACTAAAATAGGACGTGTTATCAAATCTGACGAGGACTCGGCAAAACCACAGGAAGATCTAAACAAATTTTTCGAATGGTCTGAAAAATGGCAGATGAAATTCAACGTGGACAAATGTAAAGTACTCAGTATAGGAGATGTAAACAGGGAAACCAGATACCAGATGAACAACGATGCCATAGAGAAATCCGAATGCGAGAGAGATTTAGGAGTAATGATAAGTAGGAACCTTAAGCCAAGTAAACAATGTGTTTTTGCTCGTAACAAGGCTAATAAAGTACTTGGGTTCATACAAAGGAGTGTTAGTTACAAGACTAGCGAGGTCATCCTAAAACTGTATCTTGCTCTTGTGAGACCACACCTGGATTACGCAGTTCAGTTCTGGTCACCGTATTACAGAATGGATATAGAATCCTTGGAAAGAATTCAGAGGAGAATGACAAGACTAATCCCGGGCATTAGGAACCTTGAGTATAGAGACAGGTTAAAGCATCTTAATTTGCACTCCCTTGAGAGACGTAGAGCGAGGGGCGACCTGATAGAGGTGTATAAGTGGAAGGCAGGGCTAAACAAAGGGGACATTACAAAGGTACTCAAACTATCCAACCAGGAGCGAACTCGTAACAATGGTTTTAAATTAGACAAATTTAGATTTAGGAGTGAAATAGGTAAACACTGGTTTGGAAACAGAGTAGTGGATGAATGGAACAAGTTACCAAATATCATCATTAACTCGAATACGCTGAATTGCTTCAAACATAGGTTGGATGCTCATATGAGCAATAGGGGTTGGGTGTAAACGGGACTGCCCAGTATGGACCAATAGGCCCGCTGCAGTTTCCTCCATTCTTATGTTCTTATGTTCTTATATTCAATATCATTATTGCTTCACTCCACCACCACCACTCCACAACACTGAACTAATACTCGTGTTGTTGTTTTTGTTTTGGGCGCTTCGACTGCCGAGGTTACAAAACGCTGGTCACTTTAACCTTCTTCAAGAGCCAACTATACAAATTCGGAATAAGTTTCAATTTTTATCATTTTGTTTTCCATTAAACTCACACGGGTATTTTACGGCTATCTTATGATATAGAAATATTAAATATGGTCTAAAATATATTCACTTATCTATGAATCTCTCTATTTATCTACGAATATATCTATTGACCTACGAATCTATTTGTCAACAAACTGAGAATAGAATAAACAAGGAAAGAGCTCAAGTAAATAATGTGCAAACGCTCGCCTGCCTCTGACGTCACAGACACACCATCATTTGAGAGCTACAAGGACATATGCATCAGTACTTGGGGAAAATGTGATTCATCATTGTTGTGTGGATGTCGATGACCGTGAGTCACTGTTTATGTTTCCGCCATTCCTCCCAACGTTTCATTTGTCACATTAATCATCCGGATAAATTCTCTCTACAGTACACCTATTCCAGCGTTTCCAGAATTTATACCTTTGTTTCAGTAAATAGCTTGTCGAAGATTTTTAAGCTTATTTTTCTCATCCAAAAAATTCAGCCCATAAGAGCCCGCACCGATAGATATAAGAATAGCACCATCCCATCTATTGTCAAAATAATAAACAACTCCTGATTTATGTACTGTACAGCCCTGTAAATGTATTCAACGTTTTAACGCATATTATGTCATTATGTCTAAATCAAATGTAAGTCTGTATATTTTCAGCCAACGGCTGCAACTCTATTAATAAACCGTTTATTATTATTATTTTTATTTATTATTATTTTAAATGAAGGCATCGGCTTAAGGTAGCTTCTCGGTGGAATTCGGGTGTTTTTTTGTATATCATTTTTGTAATTTAAGTCAATCAGTTTGGTTCATCCTTACAGCTTTAACTTCAGGGAATATTCGAAATATAAATCTTTGTGAACATGAACTCAGGTATTGATTCTCTAATAAATTCTGGTAAATTTAATCACACTACTTTATATCTTGATATTTGTTGATAATACATATCTGATAAAGGAACAATGTATGACATATACCCGCCACTCGTAACCTAACCTAATGACCTTGAGGTAGTTATGGTTAGGATAAGTGTGATTGGCTCGTATCGTATGCTTCTGATAAGGTTTTCACAGTCGCATTTCCTTGTACATTGCCTCCACCAGAATTGTATTATACGCAATAAAACAAACTATTGATCAGTGATGAGCCCAACAAAAACTACCAAGTTATATAAGTCGGAGCTACACCAAGCTGTACTCCTGATTTGCTGAAAAACTCGTATCACATCTGGGTGTGTATTCCTAATAACTTTATGGAATTTTCATATCACCTCAAGACATTTTCGTTGGCCTTCAAAACGTGTTGAGTAGATGATAGAAAATGAGAAATGAAATCCGGGTGGGGCTAACTAAAGGTTAACTAACGTTATTTCTGGTTCTGATTCAACGAATCAGGATATACTTCCTGTAGGCTTTAATTAATGATAAAATGCTGCCAATGTAGCAGCCGACAGAGGCGGGGTATAAAAATATATGTATATGATAATCACTCTGCTAAAATGTGTCTCAGTTCATTCAAAACATCATTGACATCCCAGCTGACCCAAGCGGTAGATGGCACAACAATGACCCCTACATAGTAGATCATTATTTATAATTAACGGATTAGTTGAACCAAAAATATCTAGTAAAAAACATGGATGCTGAGTCATGTAGAGTGGCGGAAGTGTCTTAAATGCTAACCTGAAATGCCATTAAGTGTAACCTTGGCTTCGACTATGACTCAAACACTTCCGCAGCTCGTATACCACCACGTATCTAAACCTCCGTAATACTATACTGTCACCATCACGCGGAGGAGGCCTGGAAGCTTAGATTTCTCGAAATTAAACTCTGTAGACACACAGCATGAACTTTATAATATTTTGATTGTTGGAAGTGCTGTGAAAATTGTGCAATCATCTAGACATTGTGGACCCCAACCTCTTCCTCAGAGACATCACACTGGTCAGCATAATGGCAACAGCCTTGTAGGGGACACTGGTAATTGGAGAGAGTGAACTGGAAAGGAAAGGTTGTGCAGTACAGTACTGTACTGTCCTTAAAAACAGGTGTAGTACCAGAATCCTGGAGGATAGCGAATGTAATACCGATTTTCAAGAAGGGGGATAGATCACTATCCTCTAACTACCGCCCAATCAGTCTAACATCAATAGTAGGCAAATTACTGGAAGCAATCATTTCAAACTCTATTCGAAATAACCTGGAGAAGCACCGATTAATCAATGATTCCCAGCATGGCTTCACAAGTGGACGTTCTTGCCTAACTAATCTATTAACATTCTTTTCATCAGTTTTCGAATCGGTGGACGAGGGGCACAATTATGATGTGGTATATCTCGACTTTAGCAAAGCCTTCGGCAGAGTCCCCCACGAAAGACTAATTAGAAAGGTAGAAGCTCATGGCATCAAAGGTGACATCCTTAAATGGATTAGGGCGTGGTTACAGGACAGGAAACAGCGAGTGAGCATTAACGGCACTAAGTCCCATTGGAGCAACGTCACAAGTGGAGTTCCCCAAGGCTCAGTACTTGGACCATTATTATTTATTATCTACATAAACAACATAGATATCGGCATAGACAGCAACATAAGTAAATTTGCTGATGACACTAAAATAGGACGTGTTATCAAATCTGACGAGGACTCGGCAAAACTACAGGAAGATCTAAACAAATTTTTCGAATGGTCTGAAAAATGGCAGATGAAATTCAACGTGGACAAATGTAAAGTACTCAGAATAGGAGATGTAAACAGGGAACCAGATACCAGATGAACAACGATGCCATAGAGAAATCCGACTTTGAGAGAGATTTAGGAGTAATGATAAGTAGGAACCTTAAGCCAAGTAAACAATGTGTTTTTGCTCGTAACAAGGCTAATAAAGTACTTGGGTTCATACAAAGGAGTGTTAGTTACAAGACTAGCGAGGTCATCCTAAAACTGTATCTTGCTCTGTGAGACCACACCTGGATTACGCAGTTCAGTTATGGTCACCGTATTACAGAATGGATATAGAATCCTTGGAAAGAATTCAGAGGAGAATGACAAGACTAATCCCGGGCATTAGGAACCTTGAGTATAGAGACATGTTAAAGCATCTTAATTTGCACTCCCTTGAGAGACGTAGAGCGAGGGGCGACCTGATAGAGGTGTATAAGTGGAAGGCAGGGCTAAACAAAGGGGATATTACTAAGGTACTCAAACTATCCAACCAGGAGCGAACTCGTAACAATGGTTTTAAATTAGACAAATTTAGATTTAGGCGTGAAATAGGTAAACACTGGTTTGGAAACAGAGTAGTGGATGAATGGAACAAGTTTCCAAATATCATCATTAACTCGAATACGCTGAACTGCTTCAAACATAGGTTGGATGCTTATATGAGCAATAGGGGTTGGGTGTAAACGGGACTGCCCGCTGCAGTTTCCTCCATTCTTGTGTTCTTGTGTATCTGTGGTCTGATGACTTATACTCAACTGTCCAGCCTTGTCAGCAGTACCTCTTGTTTACCACCATAGCCACACCCCACCATTAATTTAGGCTGTAGGTGTATCCACCGCGTACTACCATGGATGCATCACAGCGAGCCGGGTTATGACGAACCTGAGAGATGACAGGCAAGCTAGTGCCGTCACAGAACCAAAGCCAAACATCCGCAACTACTACTACACGCACACACTGCTACACACCGCCAGTTGCCCAAATGTTTCCCACGGATAATGACACACGTCACCCACATTATTTATTATGTATCAAGCCACAAACTAAGCACAAACCACACCATTTTACACAAAAAGTAAACCATACATTAGCCATATTATTAACCACGATTTAAATGACAAGAGAGAACCACACAAATATTGACGTTTTGTGCACCTTGTCTCAAGAACCAGTGGCATGTGTTGTGTCTGTGTAAGTGTCTCCCGCCTGCCACCACCCAGTTAAGAGGTAGTCCAGGGGTTCCGACCTTGGAAGAATCGACTCGCAAGTGTCTGGCTACGATCGACTCTCATCTTGTAAATCCGTAACAAACTTTCCTCAAGTTCAATTAAATATCACGGTCACTTCGTTAAAGTAACTGGACAACGAGTTTTTGACACTGTAAACAATGACTGAGGAGAAATTGCCTTGCTCTTTAGAACTATACGTATGAGCACACCAAGTGGACTTTATCTCCGAAGTGAAAACTCGATGCTTATGAATATATATATATTTTTTTTTAATTTTTCATTTCATTGGCTAAGGGAAAATTACAATATGAACATAAGACATATGGAAGCGAATAGTGATCTCTAAGTTGCATTAATAATTCTGTATTGTTGTCCTTTACATAAACCAGACTATGAGTGACTTTTATATAAGAACTATAAACACACTACTGTGCTTAGGAAATGTCCAGCAACAATATTCTATAGTTCTCTTTTCATACTGACTCCGACCATTTAGAAATCAATCAAATATCAAGACAGAAACAAATAAAAAAAATTAATGTGAGATTGTCTTCCTTTGACGACATTTACATTACACCTGTATTATGAACAATTCCAAGCACAGCTCGAGCGTAAGAGCGACAGAAGGTCAACACAGTGATTCATACGACTATTTTTTCTGTATAATGTGTATCCAAATGCTCTGTTGTTGTATTAATGTTAGTAATTACACTATTTTACCAACAATTAAAAATTATGAGTGATAAAACTCTTTTCCCCTCAATAGTTGTGTTGTTGGTACAGAGTCCTTGGGAGAGTAACCTGTGGGCACTCACTGTTATACTCGAGGGGTTATATTATTATCTTTGAACGGTAAATTATCACCCTGTTGAGGAAGTATTATATTGTTCCAAGGGTTGCATTATAGGGGGGAAATTGTCGTGTTATTGGGAATTAAATTGTCATGTTCTGGAGGTTAAATAATCATCCTGCATGGTTAAAATTATCGCCGAAAGAGGGAAAAGATTATCATTACTCTAGCAGTTAAGGTTCAGTTATGAAAAGATTTATTTATAGTCATGTTCCATCAGGTTAAGTTATCACGACGGTAAGGAACTAAATAAACAACGTGAGAGGTTGAATCATGATTGCTCACGAGATAAATGATAATCAAGAGATGAATCATCGTGTTTACGAGACTGAATCACTGCGCTCAAGGGACCGAATTACTCAACCCACATCATTTTGTACGAAACACTTAAACTATCCCACTCCAGGAGTTCACATTCGCGTTTTCTTTACGGTAGAAAAATACCGGAAGGAGGAAGGGTGTGATAAGTGAGTCATGTTGTAGGCGGTCACGATCACGTGAAGAAAGGTCAGGACAAGACAGAGTATGATAAGGCAGGGCAGGACAAGGCAGGGCAGGACAAGGCAGGGCAGGACAAGACAGTGTATGATAAGGCAGGGCAGGACAAGACAGTGTATGATAAGGCAGGGCAGGACAAGGCAGGGCAGGACAAGGCAGGGCAGGACAAGACAGTGTATGATAAGGCAGGGCAGGACAAGGCAGGACAGGACAAGATAGGACAGGACAAGGCAGGGCAGGACAAGGCAGGGCAGGACAAGACAGTGTATGATAAGGCAGGGCAGGACAAGACAGTGTATGATAAGGCAGGGCAGGACAAGATAGGACAGGACAACACATGTAGGAACATCTCTCACACTGCGCTTCGCTATCCTCACCTCGTCACTCTACACTGTAAGTCATCCTATATAATATATTACTGTACACTGTTTCGTAGCAGTGGCAAAGTAATATATTCTTTAATTTATATGTCATCAGATCACTTAAAAATTCACAGTTGAGTGCAGAGTCGTCCAGTCGGTCAACCTATACATATTGGCCTATCATGCGGAGAACGTGGAGGCCCACAGTGGCCAGATTCTTCGCGTGAACCGTTTACAACCCATTTCCAGTAAAGAAGAAATCTGGATCACCTAATTCACTAACTTCAGTTTTTGTTCTATTTCATTCTTCTTCGTTTGTATCTGTTAACAGACAGACACATACATACACACAAAGGATATATATATATGAGCGTGTGTGTGTAGACAGGTAAATAGTTAAAGTACCTGGGCGTCGTAGGGAGGAGGGTCCTGGTTTAGAGCCACCATGGCGCTGAGATTTGATCAAAGTGTCCACAGAGTCGCGTCTATCACTGCCGGTACACAGTCGAGGACTGCGACTACACTACCACCGTTTACAGTGCCTGAGTGGACTGCAGTCCTTGTGGCTCCGCAGTATTTATCTCCTTCTAACCTGTGGCTCCTCCCCCGGCCCTGACGCCCCGCCTCCTCAAACTGCCTCAAACTGTTACTTGTGGTATGTTCCCGCAACACACGACCTCCATACACCTCACCTGGGAATTTATTCTTCTAAAACTATTATTTTAAGTAAGTTTGTGCTACAAAATTTTAATAACAACTCCAAATAACCTTTATTCAAGTATTGTGACGTCACTGCCTCGTCATTCAACGTCACTGTCTCCCTGGGAGTGAGACATCCTACCACGGCTGATATATCCTAATATCAAGGTTTTGATTGGGCGCCACGGGATCGGCTACATTACATAATAGAAGAAGGTGAATGTTGGGACTCGGGAGTAAGGATAACAGACAACAACACTTTGGACCAAGCCTGCCCAGGTTGCGGACACGGGGCTGGATGCTGCCTCTATGGTCATGCGAGCCAGCAGTTGGGGGGCAGGTTATCTTTGTCTTCAGTCCGCACCTCTCCAACATCCTCTCCGGATATTACTCATCCACGGCGTGTATATTATGTTCTTCCGAAAAGCAGAGCACTGAGTGTTGACGATGAGAGAGAGAGCAGTAAAGGCAGGCTACATGTCCTCCAGATCTGGCTGTTTGAACGAGGCGAGTCAGTTCCCAAGCAAGGATCAGGGACCAAACACCGCCCCTCGCACCTCAACTCCGGAAGCCTAATGATTCACACTCACAGATAAAAAGAAGAGAAGAAACAACCTGAGATTACTAAGTGAACAAGGTGTAAACAAATATCGTTCGGGTGTGTGTGTGCGTGTGTGTGTGTGTGTGTGGAGTCCTTCGTTGGCTGCTGCGACAAATAACACCACCACAATAGGAAACAAGTCTGGCAGTCCTACACATCCGACGTTACACCGGATATATATAATGATTTACAAGTATGGGATATATTGGAGGTGGCCTTTGACGTGTGCGTTCAGGAGTAGGCCTCGTGGAGGTGAGGCAGAGCAACAAGTAGGCGTGTAAGTGAGCGTAGGGTGGTAACAGCGGGTGTACAGATGGGCGTGGTGGTGTAGTTGTAGGTGAGCATGATGGTGTATTAGCAGGTGTTTAAGTGGACGTAGTGGGATAGCAGCAGGTGCGTGGTGTGGTAGTAGGTGTGTAGGTAGGTATGACAGACTAGTCAGTCATAAAGCAGCAGCAACAACCCAATAAATTATCGAACCTGTGCGACGGCATGAAGCCTCAAGGTCACCACATTATTCACCTCCCTCTCACTCTATGTGAAGCCTGACGACTCTCTCTTACCCGCTACGTCTTTGGGCATCTGGGAACATCCTAATAATTGTCCCATGACCCCTAAAAACCTGGACCTCTTCTAAATCTCAGTCTTTAATTCTTGTCCTCTGTAGTTCCTTGGCCGCATACACCCATCTCCGTAACCTACACAGCTCCTTACCCATTGTATTGTACCTTTCCCAGTCTGTCCCTAACCCAGTGGGGCGTGGTAGTCGTCACTGTGCAGCAGCAGGTTCACTAGCCCTCCAGAGGTCGTCTGTTGGTTTAAGTTCCAACCAGACGGGGCCCACTGGTGGGGGCCAACCCGCAGACACACCTCCCTCGTCTTGTTTAGTACTAAACCTAAGATCTCCAGGATTTCGATGCATTATAAGCGAAAAACAAATTACCAAGAACATTCTAGTTTGGATCATAAGTTATGAAACCGTGTTTGTGGCAACACAGGGCATTAATATAGGCAGCTAGAACGAGAACAGTATTGTCCCTTAATAATATCTGAGATAATCGTAAAATACAAAATAAACTCTACTACAGAATTAACCACTGTTTTCTGTGTATACACTTCAATAAAATCAACATTCGTTCATATATTGTAGAAGTGACAACACAAATGCTGGGAGCAACTGGCTCCCTCGACATTATCGCCCACCTAATCGTGTTGGTGATAATTTTTTCAATATACCTGACAGGATATAACGTAATATCGTGGGTTAATACAATAAACCAATGATCTCTTATTCCTTCCTTGCCCGTAAAGAGCGCAGCCACGTAAAAAAGAGAAAAAAGTCAGTCCCAGCACGACCTCCTTGGCTGATACTAGTCGCTATTGTGTCGCAGCCCTGACGTCCTTCAATAGGAGTACGTGGCTGAACTGTGCTAATTGCTGACGCGACGTGCAGGGTTTGATCACGTGGTCGTCTTATGTATAACACCTCACACACGCGTGGTGGCTTGGTGGTGGTCCCATGGTGCTGGCTACGCAGATACACTGGTTTCTCGTATAACTGAACAGTTCTTGTAGTTTTCACTTAAGCTGTCATGCTGTACCCTGTATAAATTTGTATCTGTTAAATTGCGTGCTTGTAGAAAGTAAAGACGCCATTTTTGTATCGCATTCATTTATCTATTTCCACTAAAATAAAATAAAAAATGCTTATCAAGGTAATTATTATACGTTTTACACCACATACCAAATCATAATAGGGAGTAAGGTACGCTCCAAACACATACGGTCAGACTTCGGCGAGTTCACTGATAACGACGGAGAAATGAGCAATAATTTGAATAAATATTTTTCAACAGTTTTCACCACTGAAAATTTAAACATGATACCCGAGGCACCGACTCTATTCAGAGATAGTGAAGAAAACAAATTAAGCGAGATAGTAGTGACTAGTAACGATGTTAGTAAGCAAATAGACAAACTAAAGCCTAATTAGTCACCTGGTCCCGATGAGATATTTGCCAGTGTATTAAAGGAATGTCAGGAAGAGCTTAGTATGCCCTTAGCAAAGTTGTTTAATATGTCCTTAAAAACAGGTGTAGTACCAGAATCCTGGAGGATAGCGAATGTAATACCGATTTTCAAGAAGGGGGATAGATCACTATCCTCTAACTACCGCCCAATCAGTCTAACATCAATAGTAGGCAAATTACTGGAAGCAATCATTTCAAACTCTATACGAAATCACCTGGAGAAGCACAGATTGATCAATGATTCCCAGCATGGCTTCACAAGCGGACGTTCTTGTCTAACTAATCTATTAACATTCTTTTCATCAGTTTTCGAATATGGACGAGGGGCACAATTATGATGTGGTATATCTCGACTTTAGCAAAGCCTTCGACAGAGTCCCCCACGAAAGACTAATTAGAAAGGTAGAAGCACATGGCATCAAAGGTAACATCCTTAAATGGATTAGGGAGTGGTTACAGGACAGGAAACAGAGAGTGAGCATTAACGGCACTAAGTCCCATTGGAGCAACTTCACAAGTGGAGTTCCCCAAGGCTCAGTACTTGGACCATTATTATTTATTATATACATAAACGACATAGATATCGGCATAGACAGCAACATAAGTAAATTTGCTGATGACACTAAAATAGGACGTGTTATTAAATCTGACGAGGACTCGCAAAACTACAGGAAGATCTAAACAAATTTTTCGAATGGTCTGAAAAATGGCAGATGAAATTCAACGTGGACAAATGTAAAGTACTCAGTATAGGAGATGTAAACAGGGAAACCAGATACCAGATGAACAACGATGCCATAGAGAAATCCGACTGCGAGAGAGATTTAGGAGTAATGATAAGTAGGAACCTTAAGCCAAGTAAACAATGTGTTTTTGCTCGTAACAAGGCTAATAAAGTACTTGGGTTCATACAAAGGAGTGTTAGTTACAAGACTAGCGGGGTCATCCTAAAACTGTATCTTGCTCTTGTGAGACCACACCTGGATTACGCAGTTCAGTTATGGTCACCGTATTACAGAATGGATATAGAATCCTTGGAAAGAATTCAGAGGAGAATGACAAGACTATCCCGGGCATTAGGAACCTTGAGTATAGAGACAGGTTAAAGCATCTTAATTTGCTTTCCCTTGAGAGACGTAGAGCGAGGGGCGACCTGATAGAGGTGTATAAGTGGAAGGCAGGGCTAAACAGAGGGGACATTACAAAGGTACTCAAACTATCCAACCAGGAGCGAACTAGTAACAATGGTTTTAAATTAGACAAATTTAGATTTAGGCATGAAATAGGTAAACACTGGTTTGGAAACAGAGTAGTGGATGAATAGAACAAGTTTCCAAATATCATCATTAACTCGAATACGCTGAATTGCTTCAAACATAGGTTCAATCTTTTCTCGTGTTTTAGTTTGATACATTTGGTAGAATCCTTTGGGGTTTGTCTTCGCCTCTCTTGCTATCCTTATCTCATTATTCCTCTTGGCTTTTCCTATCTCGGTTTTAACCCTACTCGCCAATATCTTATAATAATCCTGGAGGCAAATTTCGCCACGCTTTATCCTTCTACCTAGAACCTTCCTTTGGCCAATGATGTTCCTTAAATAACTATTTATCCGTTTAGGGTCATTGTTGTCTGATCTGAGTTTTTGTATGGTATGTTCTGCCTTTGTGCATTAAGTAACTCATTATTTAAATTGTCGTTGAACTCGGCAATCTCAGATCTCGTTATCAGGTCGGAGTCATCTGTCAGGTTCACGGCCAAGCGCGACACCCCCTCTCTCAGCTGCCTTTTTAAACTGTCAAAGTTTGCCCTTCTGAAATCTGGTACTTCAGTGGAATTTTCCTTACGTCTGCCCTGAAAATCTAACTGGAATCTAATTTCTTTGTGATCGCTGTTTGCAAGTTCGTTCCCTACCTCGACATTGCTAATGAGGTTTTCTCTGTTCGACAGAACTAAATTGAGTATATTATTACCCCGTGTGGGTTCGGTTACATGTTGACTTAGGAAACAGTCCTGGATCGTCTCGAGGAAATCCTCTGCTTCTGAGTTACCCGTAAGGTCAGTCCAATCTATTTGGCCAAGGTTAAAGTCACCTACTATACAGACTTTGTTGTGTATGGAAGCCCTGCGCATTTCATCCCAGATAAGTCACTCATTGACTCTATCAAGATTGGCAGGTCTATATATTACTCCTGTGATTAATTTTTCCCTACCGTCGATTAATTCTATCCAAATTGTTTCTGTATTCCGCTCGGTTTTTATTTCCTTATTTATTTCACACTTCAGATTATCCCTAACATAGATTGCTACTCCGCCTCCTTTCCTGGTCTGCCTATCGGTATGGAACAGTCTGTAACCCGCAATTTGGTATTCGACCGGTAACTCACATGAGTCTAGGTTGATCCATGTTTCAGTGAATGCTATTATATCGATTTTTTCGGTACATACCAAGGCCCTAATATCATCCATTTTGTTTCTCATACTTCTTCTGTTCGCGTAGTAGACATTTAAGTTAGTCGTGTTTTGAGTCCTAACTTTACCGCGTTTAGTTTTAAACTCCTTGTTTAATTTAGTCGTGTCATCATTCCTAACACTATTTCCCTGTAATCTTTTACATTGTTTAGCCGCTCCCACTGCAGTTTCCCCTACCCCCGTGCCCATATGTTCCCCTAGCAGTTTAAAGACTTCGATATCCTTTGAACTGCCCCCTCTAGAGACCCAGCTAGGGTTGCCACCCCATCCCGAGACAGGTGCACCCCATCCATAGCATAAAGGTCCCTTCTGCCGTAGAAGTTGTCCCAGTTGTCAATGAATGGGACAGATATTGACTTGCAATATCTGTCAAGACGGTCGTTGACACCAACCGCCCTTGACAACCATTCACTGCCAACTCTCCTTTTAGGCAGGACACCACATATGATAGGGATCCCTCCCTTAGACCTAATACGATCGATAGTTGCCTTGAACTTATCAAGAAGCTCCTCGCTCCTACACCGGCCAATATCATTGCCTCCTGCACTGAGGCAGATAATGGGTTTGTTCCCATTACTAGACAAGATATTGTCCATCCTGTCAATTATATCCCCCACCCCAGCTCCTGGCAAACACACCCTCATCCTATTTTTGTTTTTACCACAAAAGGCCCTGTCCAAGTACCTTACCTGTGAGTCACCAACAATTAAAGTTTTTATACCTTCCTTGTCATCCCTGTCCCTGACTGTACTAACGTCCAATTCGTCTATCAAGGGACTGAACGAGTTGGTACACTTAGCTGTTGTTGTCGTTGTTGTCGTATCCTTGGTGTATTTATTCACCACCAGCTTCGTCTTCCCACTCCTCACAACCCTCCACTTGCTTGAGTTTTCGTCAGACACTGGCTTTCCCTGTCCCGCCTTCCCTTTTAACCTCACCAGCTCTTCCTTTAATTTCTTCCTTGGCCCTCGCCAATTCTTCCATGGACCACTCCAGTTTGGTCAACAAACTCGAACACCCAAAACCACACAAAGCACTGGCCATATCTGATAATTATCCCTCGGGAGCTAACCCTGCCATGACTTTTCCCCTAGTGAGGTCAGAACAATAATATATATATATATATATATATATATATATATATATATATATATATATATATATATATATATATATATATATATATATATATATATATATATATATATATATATATATATATATATATATTGGTTTGGTGCATAAAATAATGATATTTACCTGGTTTACTGGCACTCATGGTGGAGTAAGTAGGAGTGGAGTGACAAACTATAACAATATTATTTCACTGTGCAAGGTGAAAACTAACTGTTAGTGACAGGACAATATAGCTCGGTTACACAGTAAAATAATCCTCGTTTTGTAATAAAAAACGTGAAATTTAGTAATTGTTTTGCTCCCCCTCCCCCAACCTTGCTGCACATCTGCTATCTTAATACGTAAAACCTATTAGTAACTTAGTATGTGCTGTACCAATTCTAATAATATCAAAACTATTTTCGTTTCTTAAGAGCCATAAAGCAAGAATACAGTACAGTTCAAACAAGACTCCGGACACCGCTGCTGAGGCGTGGCATTATACATGTAAAGTATTCCTGTGGCGTTACTGATACAGGTCATCTTCTCATAACACCCCCGGTTGATTGACCTATAAGTTATCATCCTTGAAACTGGTCTTGGTATGCTTAGTTAACTTATATAAATGACTTAGCTGCATTCTTAATATCCCTTCGCACGGGGTAACGGAACTGAGTAGACACTTCTTACGGATGATAAAATTCTATACTTATTTCATTCTTTAAGTGAAAGCAGCCCATCCCTCTAATATATAAAATCTATTATATTTTAGACAACATACCTTTCAGCTTTCAGAGAAAATATTAAGGTAAGGAGAACTTAACCCAACATGGATTGTCACGAGTTTATCCGTACATGTCTGAGTGAATACGTGGAACTCAAGCTGTTGGTTAAGATGATGCCTGTTTTTACTCGAGTTGTTGGAACACGTCCTTGTACAACCACCTACTGTGGCAGGATCCTCACTTGCTTGTCTGGGTATTATACGGAAAGTTATGACCACTGAGGCTGTACCTCGGTATTCTGAGGCAACATTTTTATTCCATACGTTGCGAATTTCTCCGAAACGCGAGAAGAGAGGAAGTATCTACAAGAAATGCAACACGTGATATGTCAAGTCGCACGTAGCGCTGCAAAATCTCATAAATATATCATCTTTGTATAAGAACTAGGAAAATCTGTCAACTATTCTTAGCCGATACTGGGACACAAGTGAGCCACCAAATATCGCCACATATCTGGGTATGGCGGCTTAAAGCATCTAACTTTACAACATTAAGAAAACGTCTTCCACTAAACATATACAACTATGTCAAATTAGAAAATAAAGTTACATTTTGAACACTTTTATTCTTAATTCCGTATTGAAATTTCAATTAAAGAACATTTTCACCGCGTGGAGGCTTGTGATGTTGCATTCACGGAGTGACGTCCTGCCCTGGCAGGCACGGGGAGACACTAGTGTTACAACACAGCGGCCCTGCAAGTGTGGTGACGTGGACTCCACCACTTCCCTGTGGTGCTCTGCCTGTCTACCTTGAGTCAGCCTCCTATAAAAACGAGAACAATTCTGTTTGCTTGTACGCACGTGTCATTTGCTGTGGTGTTAGTGATGGATATTTGAGAGACAATTATAGATGGCCTGGGTGTGACTGTGAGTGTGTCCCATAGGTATGCGTGCCTTTGGTACACAAGGAGGCAGCATTACCGGAACTGCTCTCTGCTGCATTCACTTTCCCAAATTGTAAACTTAGGTACCCATTTACAACAGGGTGAACCAGAAGCGTCCGGAAATCGATCCATCGACCCCTGGAACGGGAGACGAGCGCTGTATCCACTCAACCATGCTATTGCTCCTGGGGTGTGACTGTACCGCGGCACACACACACACAAAAAAACCTGCGTCCCGTGGGCGTAAACAAACTGCATTTTTACTAAATTATCAGCACCATTTTCACCCTTTATTACTGTTAACAATAGTTGGTTTTTTACTACAACATCGTTGAACTATATTATGTGAGAAATTGGCGATACGAGACGAAAATCGATATTGTTAGCAGACAACTGGAAAAATAAAAGAGCGTGACCAATATCTAACACCCCGCTATTCAATAAGATTTTATCAACACTCCAAGTATTACAATTGTACATTTACTCACGCATTATTAAGTGCACCCATACGTGCACGCATTATTACGTGCACCCATTGAATATTCAAATATATAAGTTCCAGTCCTTTTTCGTTCGTCAAACGCACATATTTTGGTTGAATACTCGGCTATTTGTTTACATAAGGAGGCCACGGGACAATAGTCAAGACATAGCAAAGGCAAATTAATTCTGAAAAATTAAAAACCTCTATCAACAAGAAACTAATCTCTTGGGTGGTGGTGACGTACTGTACAGCACCTCAGTACCTCTGCATAACGATTCTTTAACAATTTCTATCACCAGGCTTATACATCAAGCCTTGGACAGAGAGGCATATTTACTCAGTGGGTTACACATGAACACAGCAAAGAATTTCCCATGATTTTTATTTTGCAATTTGAATAAATCTGAGGTCTGAATTTGAGTATTTTTACGGCCCTATGAAAACCAACCAGACCATAATATCTGTTAAATAAAAAAAAAAAAGAATATACACTACTAGTACTTAAAGCGGAAGAATTAGTCTTTTGGACAACTTGTCTCTCAGGATATACATACAGTAGATCAGTGTGATTTTAGTATGTAGCGGACAAATCCTCTTTCAAAATATGAGGGTAAGGCTGATGACAGGCGAGCCAATTTGTTAAATATTACTATAACTAGCTCTTGAGAAGACCAATTTCGATTTATGCAAATAAAATGAAAATAAATAACTATACACCGGTAGTACATACCAGCGCAAAAATCTAGTGATCTGATGTATCCTTTGGATATTTATGTAGTACCATCAGGATTGACTTTCTAATGGCTTGTGCATCTACTTCGACTTCTCAGGCTGATTATTCCTGTTTAGAAATATACAGAATGCCAGCTTTGTTTGGACCGTTTTATGGTTCATGCTGCCAACAACAGTTGCTTAAACTGTTTTGATGAGAAATATACTTTCCTTAGTATAAACCACATAATCAAAGTAGTAAGTAAATGGCCAATTCATAACAACATTTAATACATCATAATTGACTTATAAAGAAATTATAGTCTTACTGGATAAGGTTACAATATTTGTAGAAGGGACGTGCTGTGTGTCGCACTCACCAGCTGAGGTTCCAACAGTTTCATTTGTTTACACAGAATTACACTAATGGCATTGAAAAAAAAATTAAGACTATGATGAAAGAAAATGACAAAAAAGATAGCACACGAAAAGAAATTGACAACAAAATACTGTACGTCATTCAGACAACAGGGCCCAGATTCACCAACACTGCTGAGATACGAAGTTCGTAACTGCCGGGAGATCCGAAGTCCATACGAACTACGGTAAGAACGATTCACTATGGGTTCATTACCTAGTTGTTGAAATATCAACAGGTGGCGGTGGTGAGTCTCCTCTTGGCCAATCACTGAGACTGATACATAAATGAGTAGGAGACGTAAGCCAATCATGTCATAACAAAATTAGACCCCACAGGGTGCACTTATGATCACCTCGACATCCTTCCTCATCTGAACACCGAAAAATACATCAACAAAGTAAAAACAGAAAAATAAGAAGAATATAGTAAGTCATTTATAGTTTTAGGATTTTTATAAGTAAGGTAAGGTTTTTAAGTGTTGCTTTGGTGTTCTTTATAGTATTTTACCTCATAGTTTCCCTCTTCTTCAAGCCCTGTCCACTTTGAACAACCAATGTTGACGGTAATTGGAAGTAACAAAACATTATCATGTACTGTACACTGCTTAAACATTGATCAAATATCCCTTATGTTGTATCGTACCACAAGATATATGGTACATTTTACACACTGCTAGATGGGATAAAAATACTTCTTTCTCAGCATTTTCTAATGTCATTACTGTAAGCGAAATGTCGCAGGAAATTTGTCACCAAACCTAACCTACTGTATTATACTGTTATGTATTGATGTAAAATTATGTAAGAATATTCTAGAATGTATTGCATAATTTTTTTTTATGATTTACTTATTATTGTAAGCTTCGATCGGAGTAGAACGTTCTAGAATCTCTCAGGTGTCTCTGGGTGGTGCTAGGATGTTCGAGGAGCATATGAATATGACAAGGTATATAAGCACCCGCGAGTAGGCTAGGAGTGTGTCACTATCATCACTATCACTATCACTATCACTATCCTCAAGACCCTTCACTGCCAAAGCCTGCCAGCCCTTGTCTCTGACCCAGTAGTTGTAACATCACTGGTAACCGACCACCACTGGAAGCCTGTTGAGAGAGACCTGCCTGTTACGGACTATGCATTAGACCATCACTCCAAGCCTGATCGCCCCTACTAGGGCACAGCGAAACCAGACATCCCCCGCGAGCGCTCTGGACTGCCAGAGGCAGCAGAACTCCCAACGGGTAATGTGAGTGACCCACACTCCTGCTGGAGGGCTGCTGTTGGCTGTCGGTCCTGACGTAGTTTGGGATCTTTCCCTCCCACTCAGTCTTTCCTCTTTTCGCTCTGGCCTCTGGACCTGCACCCTCAGAGGTGTAAACGTCCTCAGGTCCTCCCTGTAAGTTTTCACTTCCCTCCAGAAGTTTGTGAAAAGGAAAGGGGGTCGGAGCCAATACCACCGCGGAGCCTTCCTGGGTAACCGTGATCGTGCGGGTCCACCCAGGGAGGGGGTTGCTATCCCTTATCCTCCCCTCCCTCCAATTAGGTACACTAGGGTCGCGCCTCACATAAGCGAGCAGCTTTAACACTAGGATAGGTTCGCCTTACGGGGCCACCGGGAGACACTCACACACACACACATACATGCACACACACGTACACACACATACACTCACATATACACACACACACACCTCTCCGTACGGATGGCAACGAGAACGACGCAGCAATGACCAGGACTACGGGTAACAGGATTCGGGTGCGCTCCCTTCGGGGAGGATTATCCGAAAAAAAGAAAAGAGGAGTTAAGCACAATCCTATGCGCATGCCTAGGAATCAAATTCGCTGCACTAATATAAGCAAAGGATTCGTTCATATAATAAAAGGATGTCGATCTCATGTTATCGACTAAATCGATAGATACACTAAAAAGAGATAACTTTGAAAGAGCCATCCACCACAGATAAGAGCTAGAAAGTCAATAGTTATCAAAAGATTGGATAAGACTGCAAGAAATAGAAGAGAAAAACACATGGGCTGAGGTGGTACTGCTCCCCAGGGCTGCAACGATGATGAAAGTGAGATTCATAGAAATCTCCATGGCCCAGAAGGCACTAGAAAATAGCATTTGCATCTCCCACTACCACCTTTCAAAAGACCAAATTGAAAAAGAAAATTTCTATCTCATAACACCTTGCTGGACATGTTATAAATATAACCATATATCAGCCAAGTGCCCTAATAAAGACAAAGAGTTCTACTCGGAATGTGGAGCTGAAGGGCACATATTCAGGGAGTGTAACAGCAAAGAAAACCCAAAATGTCTGAATTGCAAAGGACCTCACCGTACTTTGGGAGCACGCTGCCCAGTAAGGAAGGACCTCATTAAAGACATGAAAGAAAAGGAAAAGTCGAACAAACACATAGAAACTGACCCAACCAAAACCTATGCTGCAATAACAAAGTTTGCAAGACACCACTTCTAAAGTGTTAGAAAAAACAAAAGAAAAAGCCAACGCAGAAAACACTTACCTGAAGCTAAGTGAAGGTTTTTCTTTCACCATGCTAACTACACTGATACATGCCCACATAAACAAGGTGGCTAAACCAGGTACGTACATTCGGAAAAACTGTCAGAGAAATGTTTGCAGAGAACAACCTACCACAGGTAAACTTCCCCATCAGCAGACATTTTCAAAATAATAACCGAAAACAGTCTAGGAATAACCAGCAAGGATAAGTAAGAGAAACTAACACAGCGAGAATATTGCACAGGAAAAGAGACTGAAATGGAAACAACCCACTCCCAACTAACCACAACACACTACGAGACCCAAGAGAACACAACCGACCAATCAGCGAAGCCACTATCAGTAAAACCACGGAGAGAGATCCCCACTAGCCAACGGCCAACCGACGCCGGGGAAGGCATAAGAATCAGAATTTACTCAGTCATCTCCCAGCCAACAGTAACAAATGAGTGACAGTTAAAAGACATTCAAGAAGGAACAAACCAAATACACATACGTAGATAAGAGGGTAGAAGAGGGACTCATAGTCTATGTTTGTCTTTGATACCCCCAAAATGTTCTACACTACTGAGGGTATACACAAACACTTGTTATCTTGAAAGTAGGTTCTTATTCTCGTACGGGAGATATACAGAGGAAACAAATAGACGTAGGCTTCCACACCATAAGGACAGGCGATCTCAACTTTCTGTATCACTCCGCACTGGCATGTACACATGCCAGCATTCACAAGCTGAATACATAATATGTAAATATGATAATTCACATGCATAACATGGTGCATAATAAATGGAAATATTACATAGGATAAATACATGTTCTGTAATACTTTACTATACATAATTAATAGAGTAATATAAGAATACACAGCTTAAGGTACTACTTCGTGTCCATATTATACACATAGAAACACTAATACGTGGAGGAAGAATAAGCAGCAAACATAATAAAATCCAGAGAGTAGACCTAATAAAATTCAAGAAAATAAGAACAGGACTGAAGGAAGAGAGACAGAAACACTCCACCGGAGAAACCCGAGCAACCAAACAACACGCACCAAGTTTCCGCGACCCACGATTACGCGAAACAGAACACTGAAAATAATACAACACAACGTCCTGGCCTGGACACATACAAGAAAAACAGAACTAACAAATATATACAACAACATAGACCCAGACATAATTCTCATAAACTCACACGAACGAAAAAACAAAGACAAAATCAAACTCTTCACACATCAACTGAACACACACAAAGAATTTAGCGACGGAGCAGCAATAGCCATCAAAAGAAACATAAAATACAAACTCATAGACAGCTTCCAAACCAACTTCTTAGCAGTCGAAATCAACACAACTAAAGGCCCAATAGCAATTGGTACAACATATTTACCTTGCGGACGACAAACATTCCCGACTGGTGACTTACTAAAACTAATGAGACGTAACACACCAGCATATTTCATAGGAGACTTAAACGCGAGACACCATACTCGGACACAGAACCAGAAACCCAAGGGGGAAGATAATACACGACCTATTAAAAAACGGCAACATCACACACCTGGGCCCAGATTTCGAAACCTACATAGCTGCAGGAAACACAGGGAAGCCGGATATAGTTCTGACCAATAGACACACCATTTGAATACACACATGAAACCTGGACCAACCACCACTAGCGATCACCTGTCCATAATTATCACTCTATCAACATCACCAATGCAAATCCCCTCCATCCCTAGATTCTCTTTTAACAGAGCAAACTGGAAGGGTTTTAAGGCAGAACTCAACTCAAACAAACAAATACATCTACACAACAAAAACACAGCAGATATTGACATAGCCCTGGAAACATGGTGTACTAATGTCACCACAGCCATGGAAAACAACACCCCCAAACAACTTACCGCACACTACCCCACGAACAATTAACATACGAACAGAAGATAATCCAGACAAGACTGAATAACTTACTAGAACATACAAATACACATGGCTCGAACCAAGAAACAATAACGCTTTTCAGAAACCTAAAGGAAGAGCTGAAAGAAATATGTAAAAAATCACACAACGACAATGGAACCAGCTAATAACAAACACAGGCCGACTATCACAATCTTCTGGAGTAAAATAAAAAAAATCTAATGGGCACTAACTCCATAGATAACAGCCATCTTACAGATGACATCGGGGTAAAAGTTACAGAATCTGTAGATCAAAAATTTATTTTCAGAAATTTCTGGAGTAACATATATAAAATTGCAGAAGAAGAAAACAGAAACTACTGTAGAGTAACAGAACAGATGGGAAAAAACACACCTTACACTAAACACAGAGAAATGACAACCATCAAGAACAAGAGACCTCATCATACTAAACAGTGCAGACACATTAACCTCACCAATCACCACAAAAGGCATAACAAACATAATAACCAGTTTTAAAAATAAAGCACCTGGACTAAGTCAGATAAATAAAACCGTTCTACCTTCAAAACATACCCGAACACTGATAAAACAACTTACACAGATCTTTAACGCCTCACTAGCAACAGGACTCTTCCCTACGAGATTCAAAACAGCCAAAATCAGACTCATACCCAAACCCGGAAAAAACCCAACAGGGCCGGAAAATTACAGACCTATATCCCTATTAGAAACACCAGGCAAAATACTATAAAAAATATTCAACAACAGACTCAGAAACTATCTAGAACAGGAAAACGAATATAACCCCAGACAACACAAACACGGCTATTGCACTAATTTACGAAACAAAAGCTAACGCCCTAAGCAATAAAAACCAGTGCAATGTCGTTCTCAGAGATATATCAAAAACTTTCGATAAAATGTGGCACAAAGGCCTCAAATATAAAATAATTCAACTTGACATGCCAAAAAACATGACAACCCTTATCACGCAAATAATACAATAGCCAGGGAAATCTAAACAAATGATGGCCATAAGAACAGGAAGAGAAATTGAAGCAATTGACAACTGTGAGAGAAAATGGAAAATTCAAACCAACATAAAAAAAACTAAAGATTTTATACATTGCAAAAATAAATCCATACCCAATCACAATCAATAATCAACAGCTACCATATGCAGAAAGTGGGAAATCACTGAGACTCAAAATCACCAGAAACGGTATTCACCAACACATTACAGAAAGATTGACGAAAGCAAAATTACAATGAACCAAACTCCGTCGCTTTAGAAAACTAAACACCAAAACACAGCTACATCTATACGAATCACTCGTCAGACCACACCTTGAATACCCACCATTTCCACTTAACACAATAATTAAAACAAACAAACTCAAGCTGCAAGCAGTCCAAAATACAGCACTAAGAAGAGCAGCAAAACATAGGCCGCCATACAGTCAAAAAATACGAGACATACACATCGAACATAACGTAGACACAATTAACATAAGAACACACAAACAAGCAAAAGCGGTATGGGACTCACTACACCGAACACAAGACCCTATTTTACAGGAACTATTACAGGCAAACAACAATACTGTACAGGGGTATATCACACAGCTGGTGGCCAAGAAGCATCAACATTAGCACAATCAGCCCGGAACCATTATACGCGAGAGAATAATACCACTTATATAACCGAAAAGATGGGGACTTTCCAGCCAGTTCACACAAGGACCTGGTGAGACCCCCCCAATCACTAAAGATGAGGAACATCCCTTCAGTTACACAAGGACCTGAAGGGACTCTCCAACAAACCCTAAAACAGCTCATTCCCGAGGATGGCACTTTAAACTAGCTTAGCTTATCTAACCTCCCTTGCCCCTGGAGGAATGAAGGACGTCTGTCACTGGTTAAGTCACAAACCAGCCGCCGCAAGGTGGGAAACCCACCTCATATCATTCTTCTTCTGTACTTCCCACTTCTTAACTATACCTTGCCCTATATCTCCTTGTTCACCTCAGAGCCACGGCTCTCTTATCTCGATGTTCCGACTGACTGAGTGAGTTGATCGGTTCCGCTTAGAGCGTTCAGATCAAGCCTAGTAGAACAACTGAAGATAATTGTTGTTCAAGTATTGTGGAATTGTTGTGATTAATATAAAGTGAAAAGACTAAGGAATTGTACACTGGTATTGTGCCGACTACAGTATATATTCGAAGTGAGAAGCCCAGCTGTGAAGCCATTACACTGTTAACAGTGTTGTGAAGAGCCATTGCTTATTAACGAAGACGACAGTGCACAAGTGTGTCTCTGTGACCTGGTGGATATCTACCCGCTTGTTTCTTGTCTGTACACCGATATCAATCGTCGGGAAATTAACGAGTACTGGAGGGTCAGCCAGTGGTAATTCGACAACACTTGTGAGGTATCCACTGCTTCTGTACATACGACCCTGGCTTCTGGTAACCAGTGGTGGAGGCTGGGTAAGCGGTGAAGGAGGAGGATCGTAACAATACCATAAATGTCTTAGATGAGCAAGAACCTAGGTTAAGCTAGGTAAAGTTTCTTACTCCTGATTAAATAAAACATAAAGGTTTCTCTCATATCTGTGGTTAGAACTTTGGCAGCCTAACCTAACCTAGCCTTGGTTTTTAATCATCTTAGTCATTGATTGTCATGACAGTCTTGATACACTTTGTTATTTTAATCATGTATATATAGGCAGCAGCACTCTGTAATAATACATATACTCAGATAAGCAATAGTTTACTATTGGTATGCTTTACCAAGTAATATGTTAAAACCTGTTTTTAATTTTTAGGAGGACTAAGTTGAGTACCAACCCTGACTGCAACCGAAGAAACAATGGCCGGTTAAATTAGTGATGCTGCCATTCAGTGATATTTGTTTCAGAAGAAGAAGTAGAGTAATTTATTTTCCAATTGTAGCCTCGAAGGTGGAAGGTTAGGTTAGCCAGTTTTGCGTGATGAAATCAACCCATTAGTTCAACTGCTTCTGGAAAAATTACCATATACATTTACTCTTAATTTAGGTTATGTCAGGTTATGTTAGGTTAGGTTAGATTCTGTGTAGAAGGTAGCAGTAAATACGTTACAAGAACTTGATGCATCAGTAGGGGCATGGGGAGCTGAGCATCAATAAGTAGATGGCCTCGGCATAGGTTTGTTTTATCTACTTGTATTACATACAATTCGAATATGTAGCAACTATTGTCTATTTTGATGGTTTTTATGTTTTCTTTTGCATACCTTGCAATTGATATTTCAGTCATGTACAGTTCAGTAATGAGAATCTCAGGGTAGTTACAGTGTTTTATTTATAAATTATTATCTTCTATTGTAAACTGCATTTTTTTTATCTTGTGGTTCCTTTTCATGAACATATGTATAGTAGGAAAAAAGAAAAGAGATTTATTTTTATTACAAATATTCCTGTATACCTACTTATTAAAACAATAAAAGTGTTAAACTTCTTTTTAGTTCTTTTTCCCTTTATTTCTAGTAGTTTTTATGTGAAATGTTTCAAAGGTAGCTTATATACATCTTCCTCTGCAAACTGAAGATATAGTTATTGCAGCTTCGTAATAAAAATCTAAAAGAAGGCCCTTGGTATGTGTACCACACATGAAATGAAAAATATACTTTTCAAGGCACTTTAATTCACATACAAAAATCTTGGTATGGCTAGGACCAAGTTATAAGAAGCTATTCTGCCAAGTATCCAAGAAGTACCCATGACTCATTTATGTGTGCCAACAGTAATCTACATAGGAGCTTTGGTAATGGATAAGTGATTTACAGCCAAAACGTTCATAGTAAAATAACCTAACTCAATCTAAGTTCATCATACCTAATACAAAATGAGGTAAAAATTAGCAGTGGTATAAAAAAAAAAATTCTTAGAAAAAGAATTATGTTCATAGCTTTTTATCTTATAAATTCAGTTGTGATGTTTTTCACTGCAAAATTAACGAAATGTATCTTACCCTAAACTAACCTAGCCTAACCCAAGAAAGCCGCAACACACATGACAAACAATTAGGTTTTCTAGAAAAATTTCAATGACATTTCTTAAAAAAATACTTTTGCAGAGAAAACAAACTATTTGCATTCATTTCTCCAACCTATATATACATATATATATATATATATATATATATATATATATATATATATATACTTCATTTTTAGTCCATATAACATGCGGACTTTGAACATGTAATCAACGACCTCACCAGCCAGGAATCGAACCCTCGACCTACTGGGTGGGACTAGGGAATGCTACCGACCAACCCACAAGGACACTAAAAGCAGTCCTAGACTCTGTTATATTTCACACAAAGCCTGTTCATCGAGCTGATGGCGCCGTGAACCTCATTGGGAACTGCCCGTGCCTCGTGTATATACTGTATATATATATATATATATATATATATATATATATATATATATATATATATATATATATATATATATATATATATATATATATATATATATATATATATATATATATATGATTCCCAAGCGCTTTCGTGTAATTCACATCTTCAGGGGTGAGTACAGACTGTACAGTCTGTACTCACCCCTGAAGATGTGAATTACACGAAAGCGCTTGGGAACTTCGTGTTTTCTTCTTTCCTTGTGGTTATCAGCATATACCTGGATCACGCGCACCCACAGTGATTTACTTGCCTATATATATATATACATATATATATATATATATATATATATATATATATATATATATATATATATATATATATTTCATTAGCCCAATAAAGCAGGCGGACTTCTACACATAATCAATACCTCACCCCGCCAGGATTCGAACCCACGGCCCACGAGCCCATGACTGTGACCGGGGAACGCAACCTCTGTGTGTGTGTGTATAATTGTTTTGGTCACTGATTAACCATTGTCCTCAAGACAGTATTACTCAATCATAATTCCATCTTCACTAATGACTCTTGAAGTACGTCTCACAGTGCTGTGTGTTTTGGTACGGGTTGTATAGTAAAGAAAACGGCTTTACTTCCACCATGCAATAGCTTACGATATCTCAAGTCACCGTAAGTTACGAAAAAAGTCAGCCCTTTTAAATCGAGTTCTGGACTTGGGTAAGTCTTTAGTGAATCACCTCCACAGGAGCTTATAAACTTTTAGGCACTTAAGATGTTCGTAACCCATTAGTGAATCTGGGCCATGGTCTTTAGTTGTGAAGTGTGCAACGAATAGTACCTACCATGAAACCATCAAAATGGCATCTTACTAGATGTGCTTTCTAAGGAAGAAAGTGCTTACAAGACAGGCACAAAAAATGAATAATTATTCCCACACGGATTATATGTCGAGGTGAAGGATTTAGAGAGTGCTATTATAAAAGTAGCTGCCTGACAAAGTGGTGCTTTTGTCTGAAACAGTGCATGTCATTGCCATGAATCGTGTGAAAACGTTGCTTAAGAATTCTCCATGTGTGCATCATACTGATGCTTTGGTTAAAGGTCCACCACGAAACTTCATATTTAAGTTTATATACGGAGATAGAGCAAAACAAAAAATGATTTTTGTTACGTTTCCGTCGCAATTTTACATTTTTCGAGTACAGGCATTTTGAACTTCTATTTGGCTATTCGCAAGATGGCTTCCATCTACACCAGTGTTCTATCTCAGCTTGGCAAATCATTTATTGTGTATTTGAATATGAAGCTGCCGTCAATGGTATTCTGCCAGTCTATGTGAAGTGCTACAAGTGTTCATATGCAAAATATAGAACGATTGTGGAAGGATATTAAGAGTTGGGTGCTTTGTACAATATTTCGTTTTGTATTATGTTCCAAGCCGAATACAACGATCACAAAACTATACTTCACCACTTCCTCCTACAAGTAGCATAATTTTATCCTCTTGCATCTGTTAATTAAGGTAAGATTTTACACAATGGGTGTTTGTTCAGGTCATTCTGGTTTCTCTGGTTAGGAAGTTTCGTTAAGTTTCGTTTCGTCAGTTTTGTTTTTGTTTTTGTATTTTGCGCATTGTTACCTCACAATTTTCCTCTACTTCAAAACCCTGCCCACTTTGTGCAACCTATAATGTTGGTAATTAGGGGGGTCCTATCTCCATAACGGGTATCTCCTCTATATTAACCATGATTAAAAATGTGATAAAAATGTTAATGCATTACAACTCAACATTAATGACAGGTCTGACATGTAAAAAAGAAAAACTACAATCAATATATAATTCCATCCAATGACTCAACATAATGTGGAAAGCGTGATAACGTTTCCCTATACATTCACGATAAGGGAGAAGAGTAACCAAATTTTGTTTTCAATTGTATTAGTCTCATAATAATATTTTTAATATTATAATGTAAGCTTGTTTCACATTAGTGTTTTGTGTATAAAGTAGCCAGACGTGAATAACTCCACCTGTTGGAACACCCCTAACAACTATACTAGGCGCCGTGTTGTTCAACTCGGGCTCTAAGAAGCTCCATCTGTGGGTTGAAAATCGAAACCGAATCATAGGACTCACAGGGTTCGCTCCAGCGGCTCTTTCTGATTGCTGAGGACACGGACTTCTTGAGGTGACTGTACACAAGGAAATGAAGGACCATATTTAGGTGCTACTGACAACTTTATAATTTGTCTAGCTGGGCTTTGTGTAAATAGATGGTCTCATTACACCAACAAATAACTTATTTTTGTAATCTATAAACGAAAGATAACCAACTTATATACAAAATCATTACATACCTGTAAATAACAAACATAACTTTGCTTTAAGAACACAATTGATAGTCCATTTATAACATATTTCCTTTCATGTAAGTAATTTTTCGTTTTTGATCAACCACTTTTTTTTCACAGGGATTAGCCAACCCGGGCACAGGTCACTGACCCACATCAGGGCCTGGGGGTGAAATGTAATAATACTAATAGTAATACTACTACTACTAATAATAATAAATCATTGTAAATAAAATTTATAATAAAAAATAAAAAATTAAAAATTAAATAATAAAATAATAATGACAACAATAATAATAATAACAATGTAATAATGATAATAATAATAAAGAACCATAAAGAAAAAAACATCAGTACAGTAGTGAGAAACGATATAAGTATGTTGTGTTGTCAAAGTAAGAGAAACAATTAAGACCTTGCAATTGTGTGTAAATGTGGCAGAAAATCAGCTCAGCAACCTGGGACTTGGTCACAATTTTTGTGATGCCATATGGCAGCAGGGTCTACCATTAGACAACACATTATGCTTCCAATATCTTCACATGCAGTAAATAAAAATAATAATATTAATAATAATAATAATGTTTATTCAGTAAAATTGTTACACAGGTTTACAATTCGATAGGCATATTCATAAATTATGCAGGCACACAGTGCAGCATGGATATAGTAGGTAGTAGGCAGCGACCAAACAGGGAGGTACTACCGCCTGGGAAGATACTGGAAGTATAATGTGTTGTCTAATGGTAGACCCTGCTGCCATATGGCATCACAAAAATTATGACCAAATCCCAGGCTGCTAATCTGTTTTTCTGCCTCATTTACACACAATTGCAGGGTCTCAATTGTCTCTTTTACTATTGAGAACACAACATATATAAATTTTCTCACTCTTGATCTGTTTTATTCTTTTCATCTTTTATTCTCCTATGAAATCAGCTTACAAAAAATATTAAAGCGGGCTTTCTCTGATGGGTCCCACGGGTCGGGAAGGTTGTGGACCCCAGGGCCGACCTGATCATCATCAAACTACTGGGGTCTCAATTGACGTCACCGCGGTTGCTGGAGGATCGGCTTTTTTTCACTCCTTGAAATTCATGAATACCTGGTTTTCCTATGAACCGTATATTTTTAATGAATGCTATTGTTTGTGTTGCTAATAATATATTTAGAATTCCACAAACATATATTGATTAAAAATGAACTACATGGAATAACGAAATTGAGATTAAAAAAAAAACAAATTAAATATTTTTTTTATTATCACTTCCATTATTAATGCCATCAGGGCACTGTGTTTGTTGACAGTCGGTCGGAGGGGGTTGCGTCGTGTAGTATCTGCACATCAGTTGTCATGTGTCTGTCGATTAAAGAGGAGACTTGCGTCGCCCATGATCCGTGAACTTCCCACGAGTAGACATAAGCATGTCTTGTAGATGTAAAATGAGAGAGAGAATTGTCATGTGTGCTTGTTGAG
This sequence comes from Homarus americanus, assembly GCF_018991925.1. Lineage (NCBI taxonomy): Eukaryota > Metazoa > Arthropoda > Malacostraca > Decapoda > Nephropidae > Homarus > Homarus americanus. The sequence continues at coordinate 2,601,524 of NW_024733126.1, read as the reverse complement.
TGAAGTCGTCGCCGCTCAGTGATGAATGATCTTGTCAGTTGTCATTTCCTAGAACATGTCTTGCAAATGTACAGTGAGAGTACGAGTGAGAGAGAGTCGATTGATGCTTGTGCTTGAGCGTGGGTGGGTGTGCTCTTAGAATATACGTTCACATATATAATTGTGCTTTAAGATACTACAGGTCGATTGGCTGCAAGTAAGTTGAGTTATTTTTATGTATTTTGAGTACATTAACTATGTCAATGACGGTTTCTGTCAGTTCCACGATCAGTATATACAGTATAACACAGTATAGTCAATGGTGAAAAGGAGGCGAACCGACGGCGAGCTTTAGGGGTGGGACTGGGAAAAGTCAGAGGGAGAGGTCATAATGTTACCCAAAACTTCAAATTTTAAAAATATGCTGGCGTCCAAATGTTCCAGGGAGTTAAGCAATTAAATAACCTCACCATAAAGTTGCAAAAAGCAAACGGCCAATTTGTGTTACGGTTTTATTTATAACGAAAAATTAGGTGTCCGTCTTTGTTGACACGAAATTATTGTTGCAGAAATGAGTGGAATGGACAGACACAAAGGTGTACGACGTTTCGAAAGTGGTGCTGCAAAGAGAAAGACATCTAAAGAACGTGCTGAGAGAGAAGGTAAAGAATTTACAAAAACACGTCGACTGACTTGAGTTCTTCACTCATCCATCAGCTTCAGAACATCTAGTCAGTGCTTCTGCAAGCTCATCTTCAAGGCAACCAGAACAAGTACCTGCATGTGATGCATGAGCTTCCTCTTTATATGGCAGCTCTAGCCTATCTACAGGGGGAAATGACCAGACTGCCGAGGAGATTGAAATTTAATCAAAGCATGTGCCTCCTGGAGTGCAAATGGCAACTACACAAAATTATGACATTGACATTAGCTTATGGTCAGAACACTTGACAAAACAATTTATTGGTTATTGGGTTGCGAAAGGTTCTGAGGGGCTCCACCACAGTGATGCAAAATTTTTTGATGCAAAATCAGCAGTACAAAATGATGCAAACAATGTCAGTCGCAAATACACACCAGCCATGTTTGAGCGAAAGAATCGAAATGGGGAAGTTGTAAAGCGTTCTTGGCTTTGTTTCTCCCCCTCAAATGGGCGGGTCTACTGCTTCTTTTGCAAGCTAATGGGTGTTTCAAGATCTCAGTTCACATCTGATGGGTTCTGCGACTGGAAGCATGCTAATAGGCTTGTTGTCCATGAGCAATCAAAGGACCACATTCAAGCAGTTTTGTCAGCAGCAAGTCGTGCAAAGGGAGCTGGAGGTATAGACTCTAAACTAACTACGCATGTTGGTCAAATTGAGCAGTATTAGTGTAGCCTTGTAAAGCGATTGATCAGCGTGCTTAAATTTATATGTGAAAGAGGGCTAGCTCTTCGAGGAGAAGATAAAATAATTGGATCTCATAATGGAAATTACTTGGGATTACTAGAGCTTTTGGCCGAGTACGATGATTTCCTCAGGCAACACATCCAGAATCATGCTAATCGTGGCACTGGTCATACAAACTATTTGTCTTCAACCATCTATGAAAAAATTGTCAGACTAATGGGCAATGAAGTACTGAACGAAATTATCTCACGTATAAAGCTCTCAAAATATTACTCAGTTTCTCTAGATTCCACCCCTGATGAAGGCCACATTGATGAACTAACTCTGATAATCAGATACATGGAGCATGACACACCTGTTGAGTGATTTGTGAAATTCTTGCCAAATCAAGGACACAAGGCTCAAGAAATGTTTGAAGGTTTGATGTAGTTTCTTGCAGACAATGACATTGACATTCAAAATTGTCGTGGGCAATCTTATGGTAATACAACATCTATGAGTGGGAGGTACAATGGTCTGCAAGCCAAAGTTGTAGCTGAAAATCATCATGCAATTTGGATACCCTGTGCTGGTCATTCATTAAACTTGGTTGGAAAAGCTGCAGCTGAATGTTGTCAAGAAGCTATCTCATTTATTTATTTTCTTGAGGCAATTTATGTGTTCTTCACAGCTTCTACACATCGTTATGCAATTCTTAGTGATTTATTGAAAACTGTAGCGTCTGGCCCGGTATCTATGCCAAAGAGGATTTCCACAACAAGATGGTCCTGTCGAGCAGTTGCAGTGAGAGCAGTTGTCCAAGGTTATCTCCCAATCCGTGAAGCACTTGCTAAAATAGCTAGAGATGAAAATGAGACGAGCAAAACATGTTATGAAGCCAATGGTCTCCATGATAAGATGTGCAAGTTAGAGACTGCTATTTATGCTGTGTTTTGGTGTGACATTCTTGGCAGAGTTGATGCAACAAGCCATGCATTGCAAGATCCTAAACTCGATTTGAACACAGCAGTAGCAATGCTGAAGTCCTTGGAATGTTTTGTACGAGAAAAGAGAGATTGCTTCCATGTTTATGAGAAGAAGGGAAGGGAAATGTCAAAAACTGGAGATTATTCACAGACACGCAAGTGGCAACGTAATGTACGACTCAATCCATTGGATTATGGACGATCAGAAGAAGCAGCCCTCTCACAGTCAGAAAAATTTCGGGTTCAGAATTTCCTTCCAGCAATTGATCAGTTCCTGAGTTCACTGGATCAACGGTTATGGGCCTATGAGGAAACCTGTTTACTTTTCGGGTTCTTGTCTAAACTGGAGTCAATGAATTGTGACGAAATTGAAACAGCTGCAGCAAAATTGGTTGCTGAGTACAAAAATGATTTGGATCAAACACTTGGAGTTGAACTTGTGCAGTTTACAGCATTCTTCACTCAATTTCTTGAAGACGAAGATGATGAGAAAGGGAGGGCACATTACCTTTACAAACTGTTGATAGACAAGAAAGTTGTAGATACATTTCCAAATGGTGAAATAATGCTACGGATGTACTTGGTGCTCATGGTCACATATTGTTCTGGAGAACGTTCTTTCAGTAAAATGAAGTTTATTAAAAACAGACTTCGTATTACAATTTGTCATGATAGGCTCAGCCACCTGGCTTTGATGAGTATCGAATATAACATCCTCAGAGAGATTGACTTCGAAAAGTTGATCAAAAACTTTGCAGCGGCCAGGTCACGTAAAGTGCCTGGTCTGTAAATAAAGGTAATGTTTATTTTCTATTTTGCAATTGATCAATGTTTGTGTTCAATATACCCATTATCCATGGTCGATGGCAGTTATTTTTATTAAAATTCTTGTTTTTTCCAACATGTTCATACTTTTGTTTTAATTTTATCAAATTCATTAAATTGTTTATTTGTTTTACTATTGGATGCAAAACTTCAATTTTATTTATAGTTGAGTTAATACTTATTCTGAATCTATCTAACCTTGGACTTAAAGAAGCCTATGCATGCATTCTAGGACAGAACCATTTTTTGAGTAGAGGTTTATCTGATTAATAATGCAAAGAATCATCTCTCTGTAATATATAATAATATATTATTTTCTGTGAAGTCTCTTGAAAATTTTTGACATGTGCGGTAGTAGCTATATCAGGGCTGGTCGACTTGAAACCACATGAATGACTCCAGTCATGTCTCACTTTTGTGTGTGTGTGTGTGTTGGGAATTTGTACACTATCCATAAATATACAGTTAATTAAAAATTTCTCAATGTTCGAATTTCCTCAATATAACTGCATATGGCTTCAAAATTCTCCAAAGAAGTGTTCAAATTTCAAAATTTTCCCGGGGGGCTTACAGCGCCCCCCGGAACTCTCAGATGTTTAGGCTCGCTTCACTCGCCACCCCACCCTCTTGGGTAGTTATAATGAGGGGGGCCTCCACAAAGAGGCTGCCCATGGGCCTCCACAGGTCTAAATCCGGCACTGGTGGAGCACCATCTATTAACCTCTTTCCCTTACCTCTTGCTACTATCTGAACTTCAGCTGACCAAAGTAGCTTCACCCAAACCTTTTCAAGTCTCCAACTACAACCTTTATGCCTCTTTCCGTTCTAAGGGAGGTGTATGCGCATACTGCAACACACGTACACCTATAGCTCGACTCACGGATCTTGAGTCTTCTCTTTATGATTTCATCTCGGTCAAAATATCTCTCTACCAATTATGACTATTTTCCTTTGTTTCCTATACTGTTCTCCCAACTCTACCAACTATTTGAAACTATTTGACTATCTCACTTCTTGCCATGAGTCGTTGCTATCCACACACTCCAACACCGAGATTCTCTACCTTGGGGATTTCAATGTACAGTCTCGTTCAAGATTCTTCGAACACTGCCGGAGACAGCTGGCAACTCAAGGCCGTTTGTTTACTATACTATGTAGTAAAAATTATGAATGAATGTAAAAGTGATCTTGGATTGGTTACTTAGTTCCCGTTGGTTAATTAATGGTTGGGCCTTGTTGTTTCGTATTATATTATACCTTTCTGCTGGTATATACTGTTAATTTGATTTTAAAATGGATAGAGCAATGGGCCAGCCTATATGAATTTATGTTTAGACAATTAAACATAAGTAAAAATTGGTAAGTGTGTTAAAGAACATCATGCATCTGGCACAGCTGTGTGCAGGCTGTTTATGAGGTTGCCTGTTTATCATTAATTTATACTAATATTATCTTCAAACGTTCAATCCCTTTCGGGTAATTAATCCAGTTCTATGTAACCGATCCTAACAGATTTCTTTCTAAAGACGCTGATTTCATGCAACACAAACTGCTGTTTTAATTCGCTGTGGGATTAAGCAGAATCAACTGTTCACTGCTACCTGTAGTAATTGTGCGTGCGTGTGTGTGTGTGTGTGTGTGTGCCTTAGGCTGTGTGTGTCAATGCTTCTCTGTAAAAACAGTGATATAAATGAAACAGTAGTATGATGTTTATTTAATGAAATTATTTATTTTACATTCCCTGTGATGCATTAAAAATATAAATCTATATATAATGTTTTATTTATTCATCTATTTATTTATGTTTTAATTATGTCATGAAATGGATACTACACAGTTTCTACGAAATGAAAGACTTTCCAATGCGATCCTGTGGTGAACCAGTTTAAAAACAATGTTTTTTTGCGGGCAAACAATCAATAATCGAAAGAAATGTCATTTGAAATATATAATAAGCTAAGTCTACTCAGATGACAATCGATAATGAAAGTTGAAAGACCTACAGCGATACAATACATATGCTACCGCATAAGCTATACCTTCAGTACCAGATTTCACTAATTAATGTAATATTTTTTATAATTAATAAAAACGGCAAGGGACCCCGTTGAAATAGACTTTCTTCACGAGAGGGTGCCTATGTTTCCATGTAAGTGTGCGTGAGTGTTGGAGCATTATTTTAAGTTATGAAATAATTGTGAGGTAACATTGTAAAAGTTTGGTATTTTGGCAAGGATTTTTTCCCATTTCTTATAAATAAATGGAGATAAAAATATATTCAAATGCAGTTGTTTCTTTGTCTCCGTCTCCGTCTCTGATATTTTCCTTGGTACATATGGTAATTATTTCACATGCAATATATTTATCATATATGATACTGTACTCTTTCATAATAATTATAAGTATAATGTTATGATTCGTTTGACTTAAATCATCCTGAATACATTGTAGTGGACGTCTCCCCTACAACTGCCTACAACTGCGTAGCGGCGTCACCAAGCTGCTACCATCCTCCCTAGCAACCAACCAGATGTTACCATATCTTAGCAACGGAACCAGTCACCGGCGACTTTCTGGGTTTTCCCAACATGACTCATAGCGGCTGCTGCTGGGTATATAAGCTCTGTCTCTCCATTGGGATTCATTCTGACCATTCTTCTTGAACAAGCAACACCTCCTCCTCCACCGCTGCCTGGCTGCCTTCGCTCCTCCTCGGCTGCCTGGCGGCCCTCGCTCCCGCCAGCGAGCATGGCGACCCACCAGCTGTCCGTCTCTGAGCTTCCTCACCAACCAACTCTCATTCTGCCCATCTTCCTGAACAAGCACCTCCAGCACCAGACTGTCTATCATATAACTTATATTATACAAGAAAACCACCATTAGAGTTTCCTTCCATCCTGAGTGCTAGACAACATTAATCTCTCGATACCCCTACAACATACTGCATAAGTAAGGATATTAGAAGAGCATTGATTTCTTTTCATTTATTATATAATTTGACATATATTCATGAAAATTATACTTATTTCTGTTAACATGGAAAAAATAATAATATCGACGTGCATTCAGTATGTGATGTTGATTGCATAGGGAAATTATTTCTGACACATAATATTTAGTCCAGCCACCTTCATTCTCGATTACTTGCTGCAGCCTGTTGGGATCAGAGGCGACGTGATTGTGTACCAGTTGCGGTTTCCGCCTCAGGACCTCCCACTCACGGTGTGTATGCTCCTGTAGCTGCACCCTGGTTCTCTCTTCACTTGGCTCCCACACGTTCACAATATTGGCCCAAACGTTCTCTATAGGGTTCATGTCACAACCTGTACTTGGCCAGTCTAAAACTTGCAAATTTCTTTGTTCTGCAAACCACCGCGTTACAATCCGTGCGGTATAAATAGGACACCTATCGTGCATGAAAATTATGTTTTCGGGGAAAGGAAAAGCACCGAGAGAAGCATAACTTCTTCGAGTATTTCTAAATACTGTTCAGCTGTGAATCTTCTTTCTATGTCAGTCAGCTCTCCAACTCCGTGCAAATATATCCATCCACAAACATTGCAAATCACATGGCCACTCCTCGTTTCCTCATAAATATGCTGTCTAGCATATCGGGTGTTGTTCCTCTTCCAGCAATGCAACCTACCGTGAGAGGTAGATGAGAAAGTTTTATCGCCAGTGAACATTACTCATCCCCAGAAATCTAGGTCTTCTTGAGCATACCGTCGATCAAACTGCAACCTGCCCTCGCGATGTTGCTCATTTAACTTCCTGGTGGCGGAAGTTCTATGGTGAATGCTTCATTAATAAAGTTTTCGCCTGATTGTTAAAGGGGAAATATTTAATTGGAGATCCTCTCTTATTGAAAATGAAGTCTTGAAGGGGTTGGTCTCAGCGAAATTCCGGATGGCCTCAACTTGTGCAGGTTCTGCGCGGCATTCCCGTCCTGTGGTGGTCCTTTAAACTTCCCTCCTCTTCCCATCACTTAATCCAATAATATACAGTTGACCGAGAAACTCCCAATTCTCGGGCAATTTCAGTTGGTGAAAACCCAGCCTTCTTCGTGCCGATTATTCTTCCACGTTCAGTAATTTTGAATTTGAATTGTAACAGTTTATTTAGCCAGAAAATACAGATACAGAGTGGATGATAATAACAATATTAACATGGCTGAGCCAGTTGAGAACCTGAGCTCTCTTTGAGGCACCTGATATATACTATACATTTATCCCAAGGAAGTATTATGTAACATTTAGTATCATCTGGAATAGTACAATAGCATGGTAGTAATAAGTACATCTCATAGTGTTACCACGGTTATCACTTCAATATTTATTCATTTTATCATTTATCATTTTTATTTTATTTTTTTATTATTTTTTTTTATTTATATATACATATACACATACCTACACATACACACACACACATATATATATATATATATATATATATATATATTTATTTATTTATTTATTTATATATATATATATATATATATATATATATATATATATACATATACATACACATATATACATATACTGTACACACACATATACATTTTCTGCGTGTGGTATTCCATGGTGGCAGGGGCCTTCTACAATTGAGATAGGAAGGGTAGTCAGCACTGACAAGATTTCAAGATTGCCCCCGAGGGGGCTAGTTTATTGGGCACCCCCTTACATCCTCTGCAAGGTGAAGCGCAGAAGCGTTTACAGCGCCCATCTGGGAAGCATGCTAAGTTCATGCTTGCCTTTATGACTCATGCATTAAGGGCGTAAAAGCCTGAAGGGTAATAGGTTTTGTCTGCAAAGCGTGGCAGGTCCCTAATAATGTCAAGTGCCAGGCCTGTCACTAAGAGGAGGGATATCTGGTCAGGGAGGGAAGAGGTGTTGGTAATAGCTGGGGACCTGTAGGAGGAAGTCATAGGGCAAGTGAGGATGTAGTGAGAGAGGGTGTGAGAGTCGGGTTGGCCACAAAGTTTACAAACAGTGCGGCCAGGCTCAGGGTTGCCAATGTAGTCCAATAGGTACCTGTACCATAGGCGCAGTCTCATGTACATAATCTGTTGAGATCGAGTCAGGGATTGATACTCTTTGTAGTGGCGGTTGTCGTCACCGGTTACAGCGTCATAGTGGCATAGTGTGACGCTACCCCGTCGTTTCAGGTGTGTCCAAATTTCGTCGAATGCTTCTTGTTGTGCGGCGTGTATGCGAGATTTGAGATGAGTCAGGGAGAGGGTGAGAGTGGCTTCAATATCTTCTTGTGTCGCTTCTTTGGCAAGCCGATCAAACAGTGTCACAGGCAGTTAATCCTATTTGTGACGGGATCCAAATAAACTTGACACGGATGTCATCTGTTTCTTCTAGCCCGGCGACGGCGGCTAGGATGTTGGCCGGGCGGTGGGAGGGTACTCGGAAAAGCAGAAGTGCTGTCACTAATTATAAGGAGGTTCCGTCGTTCAGTGCAAGCATAGGTCGCCCCCTCGTGAATGCACGCGAGGATGGCTATGATTTCAGCATCAGTGGAGGAGGCCCAGTCGTGGACCCTGATTTTCCTGCGGGCCTGGCGCTCAGGAATCCACACAGCTGCCCTAGCGCTGCCCAGCATGGTAACAGACCCATCACAGTAGACGAGGATAGGAGGGTGGGAGGTCATAAGAGAGGAGGCGACATCATTAATCTGCCCAAGGCAGTTAAGTTTGAGCATATACCGCAGTTGGGTGGATTTACGACCAGGGAAGGTGTGGACGACAACATCAACACTCGGGGAAGTCCACGGCGGTTAGAGGCGGATGAGTGTACTCGGGAGGGAGAGAGGTCGAGGGGGTATAGGGGTGATAACGCAGGATGTCAGCAGCAGTGTGGACAGGTCAGTGTTGAGAGGGGGAGGGAAAGGTAATGGGGACAGGCCGGCACAGGAGGGTGTTAAGATGTGAGTTCAGTGAGCGCGACAGGGGAGTCGGTAGCTCACTGCGAAGAAGTTTAACACCAGGGATGGCATTGAGAGCAGTAATTCGATCGCAGACGGGGAGCAGGATCAGTTCACGCTGCATGACTTCTATTCTGGTGGTCATAGGCCAGCCGAGGATGAGTCTCATCGCTTTGCTTTTGATTTTCTCTATGCTTTGTTTCTCGCGCTGGGAGGCAACTACAAGGACAGGAGAGGCATAATCTATGACAGCTCTGACGATGGCAATGTTCATGGGACGTAGGACCTTGATAGAGGCTCTTCTGAGGCCCTGAGTGAGGGACTGGAGGGGCCTCGTTCGTTGGCGGCACTGGGAGATGACGTGGGCGGTGGTGGCACTGTAGTGGCTCGCACAGGTAGACCAAGGTACCTGTAGGTGCGAACTTGATCGATGTCTTGTCCTTGCAGCGTCAGCGGTGTCTGACGCTGGAAGCGTGAGATGAACTTGGTTTTAGTGTGAGATGACTAGCCCGAGTGTTTGACAGGTCCGGGCGAACGTGGAGAGTATAGGTTGTTCACGTTGCACTGTAGTGATTTGGAGGAGAATATCATCAGCGTAGCTTATGATGTGACCGTCTAGGGCGCGCTCAGCAAAGATGTCGTTGAGGCGGCAGATGGAGTTCATGAGAACATTAAAGAGTGTAGAGCTGAGTACATCTCCCTGAGGCGTGCCAAGATCAAAGTCCCTAATCGTAGAGAAGTGGCCCTGAAAACGGACACGGGCCTGTCGATGGGAGAGGTAGTCAGCAATCCACGTGAGGAGTTTGCCCTTCACATCCATGTGATTGAGGCCCTCAAGGATCACTTCATTGTTGGCTTTATCAAAAGCACCCTTGAAGTCGGCGAAGAGCGAGGTTTTGGCTGAGGTGTTTGCCATGTAGTGACCGATGCAGTGAGCAGTGCTCTTTCCGGGGCGGAAACCATAGAGGTCAGGGTGCAGGTGGGCTTCAATTTTCCAGTGGAGGCGGTGGCGTATCATGCGCGCCATCATCTTTGAGAAGCAGGCGATGAGGGAGATTTTTTTTTTTTTTTTTACGGGGATTAGCCCACCCGGGCACAGGTCACTGACCCACATCGGGGCCCGGGGGGCGAAAATGTAATAATAATAATAATTCATAGTAATAATAATGATTCATAGTAAATAAAATTTATAATAAAAAGTAAAATGAAATATTAATGAAAACAGTAATAATAGCAACACTGTGATAATAATAATATTAAATACAAAGAAATGCAAGAATGAAAATAATCAATAGTAAGAAACGCTATATGTATGTTGTGTTGTCATGTAAGAAACGCAATTGAGACCCTACAATTGTGTGTAAATAAGGCAGAAAGACAGATCAGCAACCTGGGACTTGGTCACAATTTTCGTGATGCCATATGGCAGCAGGGTCTAACCATTAAAAAACACATTACGCTTCCAATATCTTCCCAGGCGGTAGTACCTCCCTGGTTTAAGGACTGGGATGGTGGTGGCAGTTTTCTATAAGTGAGGCAGCTGACCAGTATCAAAAGAGAGGTTAAATAGACAGAGGAGGGGGTTACCAGGGGTGGCAATAAGGGCATTTAGCACATTATATGTGACGCCGTCATCGCCAGGGGCGTTGGACCGACCACGCTTAACAGCATTTAGTAGTTCACACTGTGTGAAAGGCACGTCAGTGTCTGCAGATAGGTCTTGGTACCCGGAGATGCGCTGTCGGCGTTGTGGTTGCAGTGCGAGGGTGCGAGGTACAGCGGGTGGTAGCGCATCAATGGAGGCGGCCTCCTGCCACGTCTGGGAGAGCGCCTCGGCTCGGGCAGCTGGTCTGGGGTGGAGCGCGGGTCTGGCGTTGGTGCCCCGGGAACGGTTAATGGTGCGCCATATATCACCTATAGATGTAGACTGGTCAATAGAAGAAGCAAAATCAAACCACTGCTTCTCTCATGCGAGAGTGATGGCAGATTGGAACTCTTTATTTGTGCGCATCAGGAAGCGTAGAGCATCAGGGGAGCTGGGAGATTTCTTCCACTGGTTGACTGCTAGTCGGTGCCATACTCGGATAGACTTAACATGAGGGTCGCGGTGAACATTCCACTGACTCCTGGGCTGGCGGTTAGGGCGGCGGTGTTTTGGGTCAGGGCGGCGGTGTTTTGGGTCAAGGCGGAGGAGGTCAGTGCATTGTTTGGACAGATCAAGTTAGAGTTGGTCTGCGGTGGTGACAGTGTAACCCTGAAACCATTCAGCAATGGTAGTGATCAAGGCAGGTATGTTGGCAGGGGGTAGGCTGAGCTTAGGGCCCTTGGGTGGAGCAGGTATTCTCGCTTACTGTAGGGTAGCGTGAATCGGGAAATGGTCACTGTGGGGGGAGTGGAGGATGTAGGTGGAGTGTGGGCGGTGAGGGTCAGAGTAGAGAGCGATGTAGTCAAGTTTCCCTCCCCCGATGTGGGTGGGTGATGGAGGGCAGAGAAGACGTACAGGGTCATCAGTGGTTTGTAGGTAGGAGAGCCAGGAGTTACCCCGGGAGTTTGAGTGGGGCCCCTGGGAGCCGAGACTAGGGTGACGGGCATTGAGGTCCCCCACAAGGAGGGTGGGGGTGGAGGTGATATGGTGTGGTAGGACAGGTAGAGTAGGGGTGGAGGGAGGCACATAGACATTGACAATATTGAGGGACATATTTTTTGATGAATTACATCGTAATGTCAAGGGGACAGCAGAGGTTGAAATCAGAATCCTTCTTGACGTGATCACCAATCCGTAGCCTCATGGTATCAAGATTGGGCTCTCCAGCAGTATAACGTTTCTTGGAGGCACAGCACGTCGACGTCTTCAGTGTAGACGTAGGTTTTGAGGGCACCAAACTTGCTTTGCAAGCCGTTTATGTTCCAGGTGAGTACCTGCAGTCCTGTAGCGTTGCTATCCATTGTGGTGTATTAGACTGATTACCCCTGACGTGGACGGATGGGCCTTAGGTGCCGGCATTTTGGTGGAGTATGGGTAGCGGGGGTGGAGTCCTCAGGTCCAATAGGTAGCCCTGGTGGGGACAGCACAGACACAGGAGCGGGCGTGGCTTGCGGTGGGTAAACAGGTTGAGGCACCATGTGACGTGAGGATGAGGCAGGGCTTGGCTCGGGGGCAGCACTATACACAACTAGAGTTGCAACCCCCAAAAAAACGGGATCGTTAAAAAACAACAACAAAAAACAGGGGGAAAAAACACGTTTTTTTTTTGCAAATTTGTGATTTAAATGAAATGCTAGTTATTTATTCATAGTTAATGAGTTTATTATCTACTAATTTAACTATATAAACATGTTAATAATGCCCCAGATAGCTATAGAAGCATAATTTCTTGATTGCAAAAAAAACAGGTGCCAAACAGAACATGTTTTTTTTGCAAATTTGTGTTTTATTTTGCATTTATTGTGGTAATTATTTATTCATAGTGAAAGGGTTTATTATCTACTAATTGAACTATAAACATGTCAATCATGCCCCAGCAACCTATAGAAGCATAGTTTCTAGATTGCATCCCATTTAAAAGAAAACTTGACGAATTAGTTTTGAATTTCTCATTCTCATATCAGTTACCTAAACCTAATTCACTTTCATTTCTTTATTCCAGATAACATATTTACAAACATTTATAATATTTTTTTTACAAAATTCACATTTATATCAATAAACATTTAACTTAATTACCCATAATTATCATATTGTATTATCATTATTAACTATCTGTACTTATATTCTTTACTTTTTTAAATATTGCAATTAATTTGTATGCTTATATTATCAAAGAGGCATTACTATATACAGTATGTGCATATAATATTATAGCTACAGTAGTAAATTATAGTTATTAATTAATAATTGTTAGATATAGGCTAGTAATAATAATTAATGTTAAGATTAGCATTAAGGAAATTGTAAAAATCTACAAAATGTATAACTTTTTTACAAATAAAGCATATTTATTTATTTAATTTATTTATATTCCTTTCTGCTCTACCTATACAAATAAAATAATATAATCAACACCTCAACCCGCCAGGATTCGAACCCACGGCCCACAAGCCTATGACTGTGACCGGGGAACGCTAACCGCTGGACCACCAGGATACTAAAAGCAGTCCTAGACTTTGTTATATTTCACACAAAGCCTGTTCAACGAGCTTATGGCGCCGTGAACCTCTAATGGGGACCACCCGTATCACTTAGGTGGTCAGAGTAACGTTTTACCAAATCCGGCTTCGAAACACGAGGATCCATATATATTTCATTAGCCCAATAAAGCACGCGGACTTCTACATACAATCAACACCTCAACCCGCCAGGATTCGAACCCACGGCCCACAAGCCTATGACTGTGACCGGGGAACGCTAACCGCTGGACCACCAGGATACTAAAAGCAGTCCTAGACTTTGTTATATTTCACACAAAGCCTGTTCAACGAGCTTATGGCGCCGTGAACCTCTAATGGGGACCACCCGTATCACTTAGGTGGTCAGAGTAACGTTTTACCAAATCCGGCTTCGAAACACGAGGATCCATATATATTTCATTAGCCCAATAAAGCACGCGGACTTCTACATACAATCAACACCTCAACCCGCCAGGATTCGAACCCACGGCCCACAAGCCTATGACTGTGACCGGGGAACGCTAACCGCTGGACCACCAGGATACTAAAAGCAGTCCTAGACTTTGTTATATTTCACACAAAGCCTGTTCAACGAGCTTATGGCGCCGTGAACCTCTAATGGGGACCACCCGTATCACTTAGGTGGTCAGAGTAACGTTTTACCAAATCCGGCTTCGAAACACGAGGATCCATATATATTTCATTAGCCCAATAAAGCACGCGGACTTCTACATACAATCAACACCTCAACCCGCCAGGTATTCGAACCCACGGCCCACAAGCCTATGACTGTGACGGGGAACGCTAACCGCTGGACCACCAGGATACTAAAAGCAGTCCTAGACTTTGTTATATTTCACACAAAGCCTGTTCAACGAGCTTATGGCGCCGTGAACCTCTAATGGGGACCACCCGTATCATAGGTGGTCAGAGTAACGTTTACCGTCCGGCTTCCGAAACGAGATCATATATATTTCATTAGCGCAATAAAGCACGCGGACTTCTACGCAAAAATCAACACCTCACCCCGCCAGGATTCGAACCCCCTGGCCCACGAGCCCATGACTGTGTCCAGGGAACGCTACTTCTGGACCACCAGGATACTAAAAGCAGTCCTAGACTCTGTTATATTTCACACAAAGCCTGTTCAACGAGCTTATGGCGCCGTGAACCTCGAATGGGGACTACCCGTATCACTTAGGTGGTCAGAGTAACGTTTTATCAAATCCGGCTTCGAAACACGAGGATCCATATATGTTTCAGTAGCCCAATAAAGCAAGCGGACTTCTACACGGACAAAGTATCTCAAAATCAGTCCCATATATATATATATATATATATACACACAGTTGACAATCCTTTATCCGAAATCCTTGGGGCCAGAGGCGTTTCGTTTCGGAATTTTCAGTTTAGAATGGTTAGGGTTTTATTTTTTTTTTATTTTATATGTGTATTAGTCCACCCGGGCATAGATCACTGACCCACATTGGGGCCTGGGGGTCTAAATATAATAAAAATAATAATAATATATTCATAGGTCTAGGTTGTTTTCTCACTTTTGATCTTTATTCTTGTATTTCTTTTGTATTATTATTAATTATTGTATTATTATTATTATTATTATTAATTATATTATATTATTATTTTATTATTTCAGTGTTATTATTATTCATTTTATTATTATATTTTATTATTATCATTGTAATCATTATTATTGTATTTTGGTGTATTTTTATTAAAATTTTTATTTACTATGAATAATTATTATTATTATAATTATTATTACTATTTAATTTTCGCCCCCCCCAGACCCCGATGTGGGTCAGTGATCTGTTATTTGGGCCTAATAAACCCTGTTAAAAAAAAAAAAAAAAAAAAAATGCCCCACAAAAACTTTCGGTTTTTAGAGCTTTTCGGTTTTCGGAATTTTGGATAAAGGGTTGTCAACCTGTAGTTATACAGTAGGGTGTTATTAGCTCGCTTACATGCCTTTGGGCTATGCGTATGACAGGAGTCACCTGAGGTGTGACCTTAATGAAATAATTCTTAATACATTTATAGTCACCTTAGGTAGCTTTCTGTCTGCATGCCATAAAAAAGGCCAGTAAGGTTTATATCTTCCCACCTGCAGGTCATAAAAAACACATTAGCTAATGTTTATTGGACCTATACCGCCTATGACCTAGATCTGCAGGTCATAAAAATCCAATTAAATTTTATTGGGCCTATGGTCCACCAGCACAGAGCAGACCAGGTCAATGTTTCTATTTTCCAAGTTTTGGCCTTCATTAAACTTAGCTATACTAGATCTAAATTTTGAATATAGAGTAGCTACTTATTTTAAATTTGAAACTCATTTGCTTTTTAATTAAATTCATCATAAATTATTTAGTTTAAAATTCAAACAATTTAATATAACTTGAAATATTTAAAATTTTTAATAAATTCATAACTTTGCATTTGTTTTGAAATAACAGTTATAACATATTTATAATGTGTGAAATCTCAAAGTTCTGTTTGGGTTTTCTTTGGTCATATAGAAGGCTATTACCTCAACCAATCATATCATTTGCTCCATCCACATGTAGGCCTATGTCCAATAAGGTACGTAACAATATTTCTAATAATTGTCAAGTTGTCCAATGATGTTAACTTTATGTTTCAAATTATCAAATCATATTCTTTTTTGTCATCTTGCTCCACCCATGGAATAATCTATATATAGGCTTGGCATTGTATTTTCTAGAGTGTTATATTTAACCTTATATTGTCTCATTAAGCAGTAGCTATATTTTTTGGAAAATAAGAATTTATTGAAAACATGCCTGGAAGAAAGAAGAGTGCTGTGGCCAGTCTTTTTAAAAACATCTCAGGGGACTCAAAACTCCAAAGGTAAAATGCAATTTTTGCAACCTGATTTTGGCAAAAAATGACACGAATGGCCAAACATATTGAAAAGTGTAATAAATGTGGTGATAGCATTAAACTTGTTACGAGTGAGCGTTCCATCGTTGGTTGTGGATTCGCAACGTGAACGTCTTTTGTCTGTGACGTCATTTCTGCCGCGTCCGCTCGCTTTGTTTACTTTAGTATGGGCCCAGCAGTGTTAAGTACAGAGTATCTCCTTTCTTATTGTACAATATGTTTCTAGTGGTATAACGTGTAAACCTTGCTCGACTTTTATAACACCAAGTAAAGTATTATTTGTGAAAGATTATTGTTAAACATATTTTGGAGTTCCACGGAAAATAACTTACTTGTTTGTGAGGTTTCGTGTGGTGGATAGACCACGTTGTTCTAGACTAAATAAGTCTTTACTTTTGTGTTCATTATTTTGTAACTCGGTTGAGTCATTTATTTGATCAGATTTAATTTGTATTTATTTATTTTTGTACATACGGTTATACTTATTGTTTGTTTATTTGTTAATATATTCTGTTATTAAACTACTGCATGTATTTCAATATACCCCGTAGTAATGAGGTGATAATTTGGTGGGATCTATTCCTGGACCCATAGTACAAAGTGTAATTTGTGAATTTGTGATATTGTTACACCCTTAAGAGGCCTGAGGGTCGTAACAAACTCAAATATTTAAATATTGAAAAAAAAAGACAGAGGAAGGTGATTCTGATGAGGAAACTATTTGTGAGTCACCTGACTCACCTAAACCAACGACTAGTGTTTTGGAGTGTGCAGAGAAGGACCATCCATCTGTTAGTTCATATTTTCGAACTCCTACACCAACATCTACATATAGAGCGACAACACCCACCTCAAGTAGACCAACAACACCAGATGATCCTCCTTCAAGACCGAGTTCCTCCTCACAAGTAAAGAGAAAATCCTTGTTTACAGTTACACCCCAGAAGAACAAAATTAGTTCTTACATATACAAGGATCAGATGACGAAAGAACAGATCGTGAGTATTATAAAACAATGCCGTTAATATCATTCTTGTATAATTTATGGATTTTGAAAAAATAAGTTACAGTTTCACAGCTTTAAATAGTCTAGAATTTGATCCTACTTGTTTAAATCTAAATAACTTGAAACTATCCTCTAATATTTATTTTCTGTTGCAGGATCAGTCTCAACTTGAAGTAGCTCGAGCTGTTTATGGAACAGGATGTTCATTAAGAATGGTTGAACACCCACTGTGGAAAAAATGTTTTGAAACATTGCGGCCAGCTTTTGAACTTCCCAACCGTGACATGATGTCAAACTCTCTTCTTGAGAGAGTATATGAGGAAACTGTTACAACAGCTAAAGAACAAGTAGCAGCAGCTTCTAGTGTGGCAATACTATGTGATGGTTGGACTAATATAAGGTAATATAATGGCTTGTTTGATGTATCTAGCTAATTACTATATTTAAATTACAAACAGTATAACATTTTGATAAAAACATCATATCTACTGGCATTTGTTCTAATCTAACATTAGTATCTATTCAATATAAAAGAAGTTAAATATTTGTTTCTATTTGTTTTGCAGGAATGAGGGAATCATTAACTTTGTTATTACAGTGCCCAGGCCCATATTTTGGGGCAGCACTGCAACAGGTTTGTTCACATTCATGTCTCACTCATATGGTGTCAGTGTCACCTAACAAAAAGACTGAAAACAATAAATTTAGCTTGGTGTCTTATATCTCAAACAATTTTATTTTGAAAATCTATTTTTATTGTTAAATTACTGCGCTACTTATTTACAATAGCTAATTCCTAATTCCATTTACTTCTTCAATCTTGGTCAATTGATAACTTGTCCACACACCACTGAATGGCTTTGGCTCAAGTGGGATGAATATATTGTTAATAATTAATAAATTACAAACTGAAAAAAAGTTTAGCATATGCATAATATATCACATACAATAATAGGCTATTAGCTACAAGGGTTATAAATCTCCATCATAATAATTTTTTTTTAATTTTTATAGGTGCAGAAAGTCATACAGGAGAATATATAGCAAGTCTGAAAAAAAAAATGGTTGAAGAAATTGGTGCAATGAAGGTGCTTGCCATTTGCACAGATAATGCTTCAAACATGAAGAAAGCCTGGGCACTTATAAAGGAAGACTTCCCACACATACACGCATATGGGTGTCTTGCCCATACACTCAACTTAATATTCACAGATAAGGCCAATATTAAGTCAATTGATAGCAATCAGCGAGACTGTACAGTGTACACGTGTTGTGAAGGCTATTAAAAATTCCCAAAAGCTGACTGCTATTCTAAAAAAATGCCAGAAGTCATTACCTGGCCACAGTCAAGAATCACTGAAACTTCCAGTTAAAACAAGGTAAGGTTTTTGCATGCTTATTCATGGGTGGTCCGGAAGCTGGTGTAGATGAATCACTATATTAGACAAATCCAACAAATAATGTACCAATAAAATTTTATAAGAAATTTATATTTTTTTGATTTATTGTCACTTTATCATAAATTCATAAATGTCCCTAACTAGGCTATACAGTACAGTAGTACCCCGCTTAACGCGGTCAATAAACCCCACAGGGTACCGTGTTAAGTGAAAACCGCGCTAAGTGAACAACAGAACATATGGGATTAATTCCAATAGAAACTGGCCCGACCCCCAAACTCCACTTTTTGACGACACATAACTATGTTGTAAAAATTTTATCTTAACTTTATGATGGTATGAAAAAACAAGTAATATTGAAGAGGTTAGGTTAGGAAAAATAAAGGTTAAGTTAGGAAAACTAAAAGTTATGTTGAACACTTACGTTAGTAGAAGAGATGGGTCGGCGTACGGGGATGGAGGCTGGTTCCGAGGCAGAGGGCAGGCTACTGGCCCTCAGGTGAGTCACCATCACTGTCACCCACACTTGTTATGGCCTCCCTGACAAATCCCTCAAAGTCATCTTCACTGTCTCTACCTCTGTCACTATAACTGGCTTGGGCTGGTTGTGGTGGGTTGCGGGCGAAGAATTCGGTTATGCTTTTTTGACGGCTGGTGTTTATGTTGTCTTGATACACCGTGATGTACGGCTCCATAACCTGCACCAGCCGGGTATGGAAGACTTCATAGCGGTCATCGTCATTGTCGCGGGAAAGGAAGGATTTCATTTTCTTTGCACACTCCATGGCACCCTTAATATCACTATGACTTAAACTGTGTTCTTCGGAGAATGACGCACCTTCTTCCTCCTCTTCACTGACGTGATCTTCTTCCAACATCTCGTCGGCAGTCACTTCAGGATCTCTGATCACCTCCAGGATGTCTTCGTTGGTGGTCTCGGAGAAGCCTTCAGCTGTAATATTGAGCGCAGCTTCTCTGGCAAGGTCCACTGCTACTGCAACAGTCTGAACCTCACCAGTCACAGGTTCACTCCTCCTCTCACCTGGTATGCCATGCAACACATGTCTCCATGCGTGACGAATCGTAGCAATAGACAGCTGATCCCATGCCTCCATCAAGAAGTCTACAGCTTGTTTGACGTTAAACTTCTTCCAAAATTGTTTGACGAGAACTTCTTGAGTCGCCACCTCTTGTTCCTTGTCCCCGTCGCTTTTACTCTCGCTGTCGGTGTCACCCAGCTTACGCAACTCATCCTTGGTGTTGGTAGAGTCGTTCAGGAGCTTGAACTTCCTTGCAGAGTACGCAGCTTTCACATTGCAGATCAACTCCTGGTCCATGGGCTGGATTAATGACGTAGTGTTGGGAGGAAGGAAGACCACTTTTACGTTGGGGTGACGATCCATAAGTAGGGGCGAGTGTCCAGGTGCGTTGTCAAGGAGCAACAAAATGTTGAATAGAACATTCTGTTGCTCGCATAATTTCTGCACGTCAGGAACAAAACAGTTGTCAAACCAGAAGAGGGACAGAGAAGAGGACATCCACGCCTTACGTGCAGTTAGCCAGTGGACATTAAGCTTGTTCATGTCCATATTCTTGTAGGCGTGCGGCTTGCGGGCTGTGTGAATCACCGATAACTTTGGTTTACAGGTACCGGATGCATTGGTGGTAAACAGGACGGTGATGCGTTCCTTCTGCATCTTCCGGCCCCGAATCTTGCTGGCATTCTTTACAACGAAGGTCTTGGACGGTAGCTTTTTCCAGAAAAGACCAGATTCGTCCATGTTAAACACCTGGTCGTCGGTGTACTGTCCTTCCTCCATAATCTTACGTAAGAACGGAGGAAAATCTCTAGCCGCCACACGGTCTGCACTCGCTTCCTTACCACCAATGTTGATGTTGGTGATCTTGTTCCTCTTCTTAAACATATGCAGCCAACCAGAGGAAGCATTGAAGGGTTTGGGCTCTGCAATTCCCAGCTTACGTGACACTGCTGCGTATAGCTCACGTGCGTACTCCTGCACTGAGCGCATGTCCACCGCCATGTTGCGTCGCGCCTGACGAATCAAATAACTCACCAGCAAATTTTCCACTTTTGCCAGCACCCTGTTCTGGCAATACCTGATCGTTGAAGCACCTGCAGACTTTGTGATTTTCATGTGCTCTTTGATCTTGGCTGCATCCTTCTTGATAGTGCGAATCATAGATTCGTTGACGCCATGCTGGCGCGCGAGATCAACTTGCCGTGTTCCTTTCTCCAAATCTTGAATGATCTGGTACTTCACTTCGTAGCTTAGACCACGGCGTGTCTTCTTGGGCTTAGGGTGGCTGGGTCCAGGTAAGGAAAGGTCTCTCTCTGGTGGCGGTGGTGGTCCGGCGGAAGCCAATTCACAGAACAATGGGTTTACGTATACACGGAGTGGCCTGGAGAGATGAAACTGCCGCGGCTAGGTCAAGCGTCGTCTTTCCTCCCTCCCTCCTTCCCCCGGGTGGACATGTCATAATACTTTAAGCCAATTACAGTTAGCAGCAGAGGGGGGTAGGGATGCATGGCCAATCACAGTCCGATACGGCATATGACGTCAGTGATAATGCAACAGAGACATGCACTGCGCAACCTTACAGCGCGGCTTGCCCAAGTGGAGGGAGCAGGCGGGTGGGGTGAATCTAAAAATAGCGTCTCGAGCCGGACACTCGCCGCGTATACGTGGAAAAAACCCGCGTTAAGTGAAAGTTCGGCTCTGGCGAGGCACCGCGTGTACGGTAAAACGCGCTAAGCGAAACCGCGTTAAGCGGGGTATTACTGTATAGGTATACACATAACTTTACAATTGCCAAGACTCCAGCACCATTCATAAAGTTTCAATGTTTTCAGATGGGGATCAATAATCCACTGCATGGAAAGTATGAGCAACAACAGAAATGCCCTTAAAGTCCTGGCTATTGATGACGAAGCAAAGAAAGCTGGGCTAGACCAAGCAGTTAGAAATCTATTGCTCTCAGAGATTTTCTGGGATATAGAGTGGATGGGTTTTTAAAATTGCTGAAACCAATAGCAGATGCCATTAATGCCGTTGAGGGGGACAATAAACACCTGTCTATTGGACCCAAAATATTCAGTGACTTAGAACAAGCATTTAAGGATCACATTTCCTCGAGTCCTGTTCTGAAGAGTGAGGAAGAATGTCTGATGAGTATCATCCCAAAAAGAAGGAAATTTTTACTGCAGCCCATCCACCTAGCTGCAAACTTACTTGATCCTCGTTACAGAGGATCTCACATCTCTGGAGAAGAATCGGTAAGCTTTTATTCTCACAATTATTATCAGATACTGATATTCATCAAACTATAAATACAGGCCTACTTATTTTCACAAAAAGTCAAAAGTACTGTATATGAATATAAAAGAAAAATGCTTGAATGTCAATAATATATCTACCATTTTGTTGTCAAAAGTACTGTATGCAAGAGCTTGACATTAATTCAAAACATTATTAATTGTTTATCTAATTGAATTTTGTACCAGTCCCATACTTCAATATAGCCCAACAATTTTTATAAATTGTATGCAGTGCCGCAGTGGACTGTTGACTATAGGCGCAATGGTATTTACCTTGAACATTCAAAAACGTAAAAAAATCTTACATTACAATTTTTTTTATTTTTCAGATAGATGCAATGGAAGTCATCCACAACATTGCAACAACCAACCCACATGTAGATGAAAGTAAAGTTTTAGGGGAACTGGCGGACTGCAGGTCTAAAGAAAATGTATTTGTCAAGTCATTTACCTGGAAGTCTGTGAAACAAACTTCACCTACCAGCTGGTGGAATGGCATCTGCTGCTCCACTCAATTATCAAGAATAGCCAGCGATATATTAAATCTTCCACCAACTAGTGCAGCCGTCGAGAGGTCGTTTAGTCGCCAATCATGGATTCACACTGAAAAACGAAACAGGTTAACAAATGACAGAGCTGAGAAATTAGTTGGCAGTGTAGGTCGGAGATGGCGGTACAGAGTGTAACGAAGAGTTTCTCAACATGACTGTTAAATTCTTGGAAGAGGGACATAATCTGTGTCATGTCACTGGAGGGGGGTTGTGGGGGGAGGGCACTGGTGGGAGCACGAGGCTTGAAAATACTTGTTTTTAGTAGTAACATATAAATATATGCTGGCAACATCTCAGACGGGAACTGAACCTGTATGATACAAGTAGGGCCGTAGGACGGCGTAGGGCTTGGCGACGGTGTTGCCACTTTTAAGAACGAAAATTCCCAAACACCCAAGTTAATTTCTCCCACGAAATCCCACAGATTTATATCGAAATCCATCAAATATCATTCAACACCTCCCACGATAGGCCTATTTCTCCGACAGATTTCTGGGAATTTTCCATAAAGTGACAGAACTGCTTCGCGACCCCTATAAAAACGCTTGGTGACCCCATTTGGGGTCGCGACCCCAGGGTTGGGAAACGGAGAAACGCAGAACATGGTCAGGCAATTTAATGAAGATTCCCTTGATCCTACCGGGCAGCTTAATTTTGAGCATATATCGATGAAAACTAGAACTGAATTTCCTTTCAGAGTAGTTACGATTGAAGTTTCTCGTAATCTTGTGAAATTATTAAGACTTCACTTACCTAATACTGATATTAGCTTACTGCACACCAGCGGTTTAAGTTGGTTGACGATATAGGAAATAGGTCACCTGCTTGATATGTCTAGTCACTCAAGAGGTAATTTTTTTGTCAAGTTGTACAAATCTTTAAAGTTGTTTCCGTAAAAAAATTATTGTTTTATTTTTAACATTCCCATCGTAGTCAAATTACTTTGTCATCTCACCACAAGTCTAGCAGCTGATATTGACAGTTGTTTACAAAAACAAATTTACTTTCCTAGCAGTAAATTAACAAAAGGAAAAATATGTTTGAAAGTTTAATTGGTTTTATGAATATTGTCGTAATGATTACCCTAAGAGAAGTTTATGTGGTTTAGCTGAAATTTAACCATTGTTCACTCTACTTTTTCTGATATTGTTAGCAATTTGGACATTTTCCAATGTTGTGTCTGAATATACAGGTAGTAGGTGAGTAGTCTGGGGAAATAGCACTTCAATGAACACGCATTAATGTGTGTGTGTGTGTGTGTGTGTAAATTTACTCACGTACACAACACATTGCCTCAATGTTCATCTTTATTTACATCCGTATTTCCGTTCGCCGGTCTTGTACAACACTGTAGTGCTAATATTGCCAAATTCACCCCGATAATTTTTCATCAAATATTCTTAAACGTAATATAAGCATTTTAGAAGGATAGTTGATAGATATATTCTGTAATATAGGTTATGTATTATAGATAATGTACAGTTAAGTGTTATATGTAGGGTACGGTTGAAAACTCATAACCAAACATTATACATAAATATTTCTGTGACATGCATTACCTCACGGCAACCTTGACACAAATACATCGTAAGTGTTAATTGAACCATATAAAGTTGAATAACTGTTAGGGTCTTACAGAGGATATGCAAAGTTTACGAGCTATTTGTTCTTAGTTGAGATGATGAAAAACACAACCAGTGTCAGCCATACAAACGTTTGAGTCTTAAAAAAACTGGAAAGACAAGCAAATATTCGACATCACAAACAAGATTCAGTGAAACCCGACTCACCGTGTAGTCCTGTCGACCCTCCTACTTAATGTATAATCATATATTTCCATCTCTATGTTTGTTGTGATTTATGTGTCAGTATCTGGTCGCTATCGTTCGTTCACTTGACCCTTGTACAATAGAATCAACACACACTATAAGATCTAAAGGTGGTAAAAGTTGAAAACATCATCCGACGTGACCCCATGTTACACGTCTACCATCCATAAAATATTGTCTGTTGCTATTTTCAGAATCTTTCTTGTAAAATTGAAAAAGGAGTTGACTTCATAGAGCATCTGTGGAGAACAGACCACTCTAACATTCCTTTACCTTAGTGATATCAGTGAACATCTATCATGGTCCCATTAGTTATTTTATTAAAATCAGAATAGTAATTAACATAACTTTCGTCATTTAGCATCAGAAGTTTAATGAAATGTATTTTGTATATCCTGCCGTTGCCGCCTCAGTCCTAACAGATTTAAACCGTTCATGATGTTGACACTACTGTACACAATTTATCACCAATAATATCTATGAAGTCACTAAGTAATATGTATATCACGC
Source organism: Homarus americanus (assembly GCF_018991925.1). NCBI lineage: Eukaryota > Metazoa > Arthropoda > Malacostraca > Decapoda > Nephropidae > Homarus > Homarus americanus. The sequence continues at coordinate 2,576,708 of NW_024733126.1, read as the reverse complement.
ACGTACTGTACTTGACATAATTACATATTTCATTCGACGTAGAAACACATTTATAATTAAGTGTTATCACAGCAGAAGGCAGTTAACACGGCCACCATTTACCAAGTCATACTCCACGCCTCCAGTAGTAAAATATTTACTGTCATGAGAAATCCGCTAACGTGTATGTTGATCACTGTACTTGCATTGGGTGATTGATTCATGTTTAGCTTAATAATGGGAAATTAAAAACTGTCAAAATATCATCTCTGCTACAATAGATTCTATCTATATTGTGAGTGATCAAAGGTGAATTCATAACCATTAAATTTTTGATACACTGGCTCAAATGATTCTTTCAATCATTTGCATGTTTGATCCCTTGCTGAGGTCCAGTACATGTAATGTTCCTGAGCACACTCTTTACCATCAAATGTTTTTACCGTCATCATAAAACCAAAACCACACCACAACCACCACCACCAACACACAGTCAGCATGCATCTGGGTAGATGTACCCTAAGGAGGTGGGTAAGAAATGTCAATCCTCTTTCTTTCTTGTCCAATGAGGTGATTTGTTGTGGCGAATCCAAAAAATCCAATTTTTGTTGATATATGATTCAGTCTCCGTCTTTAGCAGCTATTTTAAGTTAACGTTTGGTAAAATTTATCGTGATATAATTTAGTTGAAATTTTTAATGTGATGCATTTTCTAGAACTTAACAGAGTTTAGACAAGTTAACTGATAACAGAATTATAGAACAATTGCCTAACCTATATTTATTCCCCTAAAATGCGATCTAACGTAAGAGCCAAAATCTAGTCTTTTCCCGTTTTAAACAACAGAGAATTGATATTAGATGTTGTCATCTTTTTACGTAACAAAACGAAGCTTCCGAAACTGATCAGTCAAGGTTGCCGAAACCTACCAGGTGGCCGACTTGGGCTATGATTCACGGACAGTCTTAAGATAACTCTCCCTTTTAGCTAAGAGGAACCTGAACGTGGCAGATATATGAATGCTTTTGAGTTCGTCATAAGACTAGAGCGATGTAAAGAATGTTTAAAATTTAATTGTTTTCATAACTCTTGATCATGAATGGCGCCTTGTTGAAGAGAAGCGCCATCCAATAACACACACAAATCCAGGGTTACAAGCGACATTGACACCACATAAATTCTCCACCGGTGACTCGAGTAACTCAAACTGATCATTATCCTGGAGTAGCGAGTCTGAATAGAACTCAGACTACAAATATGAGTCACAGTAATGCGGCAGTTTTAACATTCGTAAAAGAAATAACTCTTTTACTACAGCAGTTTGCAAACAAAGGTTAAATGTAAGTCAATAGCAGATGAAGCTCGGTACTCATAGTGATAGAAAAAGCCCGGTACTCATAATGATAGATAAGGCCCGATACCAAAAATGATAGATAAAGATCGGTACTATGATAATGATAGACAAGGCCCGGTACTAATAAAGATAGATAAGGCCTGGTACTAATAATGAGAGATAAGGCCCGGTACTAATAATGATAGATAAGGCCCGGTACTAATAATGATAGACTAGGCCCGGTACTAATAAAGATATATAAGGCCCGTACTGATGATAGATAAGTACCGGTACTAATAATGATAGATAAGACCCGGTACTGATAATGACAGATAAGGCCCGGTACTAATAATGATACATAAGGCCTGGTACTAATAATGATAGATAAGGCCTGGTACCAATAATGATAGATAAGGCCCGGTACCAATAATGATAGATAAGGCCTGGTACGAATAATGATAGATAAGGCCCGGTACTAATAATGATGGATAAGGCCTGGAACTAATAATGATAGATAAGGCCTGGTACTAATAATGATAGATAAGGCCAAGTACTAATAATGATAGATAAGGCCCGGTACTGATAATGATAGATAAGGCCCGGAACTAATAATTATAGATAAGGCCCGGTACTGATAATGATAGCTAAGACACGGTACTAATAATGATTGATAGGGCCCGGTGATGATAATGATAGATAAGGCCCAGTAATGATAATGATTGATAAGGCCCTATGCTGATAATGAGAGATAAGGCCCGGTACTGATAATGAAATATAAGGCCCGGTACTAATAATGATAGATAAGGCCCGGTACTAATAATTATAGATAAGGCCCGGTACTGATAATGATAGCTAAGACACGGTACTAATAATGATTGATAGGGCCCGGTGATGATAATGATAGATAAGGCCCTGGACTGATAATGATTGATAAGGCCCTATGCTGATAATGAGTGGTAAGGCCGGTACTGATAATGAAGAATACGGTTCGGTACTAATAATGATTGATAAGCCCCGGAACTGATAATGATTGATAAGGCTGGGTACTAATAATGATAGATAAGGCCCGGTACTGATAATGATAGATAAGGCCTGGTACTAATAATGATAGATAAGGCTCGGTACTAAGAATGACAGATAAGACCATGTACTAATAATGATAGATAAGGCCCGGTACTAATCATGATAGATAAGGCCCGGTACTAATAATGATAGATAAGGCATGGTACTAATAATAAAGATAGATAAGGCCCGGTACTAATAATGATAGATAAGGCCCGGTACTATAACAATGATAGATAAGGCCAGGTACTGATAATGATTGATAAAGTCCGGTGCTGATAATGATAGATAAGGCCCGGTACTAATAATGATAGATAAGGCCCGGTGGTGATAATGATAGATAAGGCCCTATGCTGATAATAAAAGATAAGGCCCGGTACTGATAATGAAGAATAAGGTCCGGTACTAATAATGATTGATAAGGCCCGGTACTGATAATGATAGATAAGACCCGGTACTAATAATGATAGATAAGGCCTGGAACTAATAATGGTAGATAATACCTGGTACTAATAATAATAGATAAGGCCCTGTACCAATAACGATAGATAAGACCCGGTACTGATAATGATAGATAAGGCCCGATACTAATAATGATAGATAAGGCCTGGTACTAATAATGATAAATAAGACCTGGTACTAATAAAGATAGATAAGGCCCGGTAATAATAATGATAGACTAGGCCCGGTACCAATAAAGATAGATAAGGCCCGTACTGATGATAGATAAGGCCCGGTACTAATAATGATAGGTAAGGCCCGGTACTGATAATGATAGATAAGGCCCGGTACTAATAATGATGGATAAAGCCCGGTACTGATACTCGACAGATATGCCCGGTACTAATAATGATAGATAAACCCTATCTTAAAGATAGATAAGGCCTGGTACTATAAAGAGATAAGGCCCGGTACTAATAATGATAAGATGTTCGGCATTAAATGAAGACTAGGCCCGGTACTAATAAAGACAGATAAGCCTGCATGGCGATAGATATGCCGGTACTAATAATGAGGATAAGACCCACTGATAATGACAGATAAGGCCCGGTACTAATAATGATATAATAAGGCCCGGTACTACTATGATAGATAAGGCCTGGTACCAATAATGATAGATAAGGCCCGTACTAATAATGATAGATGGCCCGGTACTAATAATGATAGATAAGGCCCGGTACTCATAATGATGGATAAGGCCTGGAACTAATAATGATAGATAAGGCCTGGTACTAATAATGATAGATAAGGCCAAGTACTAATAATGATAGATAAGGCCCGGTACTGATAATGATAGATAAGGCCCGGAACTAATAATTATAGATAAGGCCCGGTACTGATAATGATAGCTAAGACACGGTACTAATAATGATTGATAGGGCCCGGTGATGATAATGATAGATAAGGCCCAGTAATGATAATGATTGATAAGGCCCTATGCTGATAATGAGAGATAAGGCCCGGTACTGATAATGAAATATAAGGCCCGGTACTAATAATGATAGATAAGGCCCGGTACTAATAATTATAGATAAGGCCCGGTACTGATAATGATAGCTAAGACACGGTACTAATAATGATTGATAGGGCCCGGTGATGATAATGATAGATAAGGCCCTGGACTGATAATGATTGATAAGGCCCTATGCTGATAATGAGTGGTAAGGCCGGTACTGATAATGAAGAATACGGTTCGGTACTAATAATGATTGATAAGCCCCGGAACTGATAATGATTGATAAGGCTGGGTACTAATAATGATAGATAAGGCCCGGTACTGATAATGATAGATAAGGCCTGGTACTAATAATGATAGATAAGGCTCGGTACTAAGAATGACAGATAAGACCATGTACTAATAATGATAGATAAGGCCCGGTACTAATCATGATAGATAAGGCCCGGTACTAATAATGATAGATAAGGCATGGTACTAATAAAGATAGATAAGGCCCGGTACTAATAATGATAGATAAGGCCCGGTACTATAACAATGATAGATAAGGCCAGGTACTGATAATGACAAAGTCCGGTGCTGATACGATAGATAAGGCCCGGTACTATAATGATAGATAAGGCCCGGTGGTGATAATGATAGATAAGGCCCTATGCTGATAATAAAAGATAAGGCCCGGTACTGATAATGAAGAATAAGGTCCGGTACTAATAATGATTGATAAGGCCCGGTACTGATAATGATAGATAAGACCCGGTACTAATAATGATAGATAAGGCCTGGTACTAATAATGGTAGATAATACCTGGTACTAATAATGATAGATAAGGCCCGGTACCAATAACGATAGATAAGACCCGGTACTGATAATGATAGATAAGGCCCGATACCAATAAAGATAGATAAGGCCCGTACTGATGATAGATAAGGCCCGGTACTAATAATGATAGGTAAGGCCCGGTACTGATAATGATAGATAAGGCCCGGTACTAATAATGATGGATAAAGCCCGGTACTGATAATGACAGATAAAGCCCGGTACTAATAATGATAGATAAGGCCCGGTACTAATAATGATAGATAAGGCCCGGTACTAATAATGATAGATAAGGCCCGGTACTGATAATGATGGATAAGGCCTGGAACTAATGATAGATAAGGCCCGGTACTAATAATGATACATAAGGCCCGGTACTGATAATGATAGATAAGGCCCGGTACTAATAATGATTGATAAGGCCCGGTGATGATAATGATAGATAAGGCATTGTTCTGATAATGAGAGATAAGGCCCGGTACTGATAATGAAATATAAGGCCCGGTACTAATAATGATTGATAAGGCCTTATGCTGATAATGAGAGATAAGGCCCGGTACTGAAAATGAAATATAAGGCCGGTACTGTTAATGAAGAATATGGTCCGGTACTAATAATGATTGATAAGGCCCAGAACTGATAATTATAGATAAGGCTGGGTACAAATAATGATTGATAAGGCCCGGTGGTGATAATGATAGATAAGGCCCTACGCTGATAATGAAAGATAAGGCCCGGTACTGATAATGACGAATAAGGTCCGGTACTAATAATGATTGATAAGGCCCGGTACTGATAATGAAAGATAAGGCCCGATACTAATAATGATACGTAAGGCCTGGTACTAATAATGATAGATAAGGCCTGGTGCTATTAATGATAGATAAGGTCCGGTACTAATAATAGTAGATAAGGCCTTGTACTGATAATGATAGATAAGGCCCGGTACTAATAATGATAGAAAAGGCCTGGTACTAATAATGATAGATAAGGCCTGATACTAATAATGATAGATAAGGCCTGGTAATAATAATGATAGATAAGGCAAGGTATTAATAATGATAGATAAGGCCCGGTACTAATAATGATAGATAAGGCCTGGTACTGGTAATGATAGATAAGGCCTGGTACTATTAATGATAGATAAGGCCCAGTACTAATAATAATACATAAGGCCTGGTACCAATAACGATAGATAAGGCCCGGTACTGATAATGATAGATAAGACCCGGTACTAATAATGATAGATAATGCCTGGAACTAATAATAATAGATAAGGCCCGGTACTGATAATGATAGATAAGGCCCGGCAATAATAATGATAGATTAGGCCTGGTACTATAATAATAGTAGATAAGGCCTGGTAGTAATAATGATAGATAAGGCCTGGTACTAATAATGATTGATAAGGCCCGGTACTAATAATGATAGATAAGGCCCGTTACTAATAACGATAGATAAGAGCTGATACTAATAATGATAGATAAGGCCCGGTACTAATAATGATAGAAAAGGCCTGGTACAATAATAATAATAGATAAGGCCTGGTACTAATAATGATAGATAAGGCCTGGTACTAATAATGATGGTGTGTAAGGCCCGGTACTAATAAACATAGATCCCGGTTCTGGTAATGAAAGATAAGGCCCGGTTCTAATAATGATTGATACGTTCCGGTGCTGATAATGATAGATAATGCCATATGCTGATAATGAGATATAAGGCCCGGTACTGATAATGAAATTTAAGGCCCGGTACTGTTAATGGAAGATAAGACCCGGTACTGATAATGAAAAAAAGGTCCGGTACTAATAATGATTGATAAGGCCCACGACTGATAATGATAGATAAGGCGCGGTACTGATAATGATAGATAAAGCCAGGTACTAATAATGATAGATAAGGCCCGGTACTAATAATGATAGATAAGGCCTGAACTAATAAAAGATAAGTAAGGCCGGTACTAATAATGATAGATGGGCCTGTGCTATAACAATATTAGATAAAGATGAGTACTGATAATGATTGATAAGAGTCCGGTGCACGGTAATAGATAGGTCAGGTTTCTGGTAATGAAAGATAAGGCCGGTACTAATAATGATAGATAAGGCCGGTGGTGAGGCTGTGATGGGTAAGGCCCTATGCGATATTCAAAGATAAAGGCCCGGTACTGATAATGAAAGAATGTAGTTAGTGCTAATATGATTTGTTAAGTCGGTACTGATATTGATAGATAAGACCAGTACTGATAACGCTGATAAATCTGGAATTTGATACTATTAATAGATAAATACAGTTATAATAATAATAGATGGGCCGGTACTAATAATGATAAGACTGGGCGTTACCATGAATGAATAAAGGCCCGTACTGATGATAGATAAGGCCGGTACTAATAATGATGGAGTAAGGCCAGTACTGACGTGAAATGGAGAATAGACTGAACTAATAATGATAGATAAAAGCCAGTACTGATAATGACAGATAAGGCCGGTACCTAATAATGATGAATAAGGCCGGTACTGATGGCGTGATGGAATGGGCCCGGTACTAAAATGATAAGAATAGCCTGACCAATAGTGATGGATAGTCCACGGAACTAACAGAAATGGATAAGGCCCGGTACCTATGTGATACATAAGGCCCGGTACTGATAATGATAGATAAGGCCCGGTACTAATAATGATTGATAAGGCCCGGTGATGATAATGATAGATAAGGCATTGTTCTGATAATGAGAGATAAGACCCGGTACTGATAATGAAATATAAGGCCGGTACTGATAATGAAGAATATGGTCCGGCACTAATAATGATTGATAAGGCCCGGAACTGATAAGGATAGATAAGGCTGGGTACTATTAATGATAGATAAGGCCCGGTGGTGATAATGATAGGTAAGGACCTACGCTGATAATGAAAGATAAGGCCCGGTACTGATAATGAAGAATAAGGTCCGGTACTAATAATGATTGATAAGGCCCGGTACTGATAATGAAAGATAAGGCCCGATACTAATTATGATACGTAATGCCTGGTACTAATAATGATAGATAAGGCCTGGTACTATTAATTATAGATAAGGTCCGGTACTAATAATAGTAGATAAGGCCTTGTACTGATAATGATAGATAATGCCCGGTACTAATAATGATAGAAAAGGCCTGGTACTAATAATGATAGATAAGGCCCGATACTAATAATGATAGATAAGGCCCGGTATTAATAATGATATATAAGGCCCGGTACTAATAATGACAGATAAGGCCTGGTACTATCAATGATAGATAAAGTCCGGTACTAATAATAAGAGATAAGGACTGGTACTAATAATGATAAATAAGGCCCGGTACTAATAATGATAGATAAGTCCCGGTACAGATAAGGCCCGGTACTAATAATGATAGATAGGGCCTGGTACTAGTAATGATAGATAAGGCCTGGGACTATTAATGATAGATAAGGCCTGGTACAAATAATAATAGATAAGGCCTTGTACTAATATTGGCAGATAAGGCCTGGTACTAATAATGATTGATAAGGCCCGGTACTAATAATGATTGATAAGGCCCGGTACTGATAATGAAAGATAAGGTCCGGTACTAATAATGATAGATAAGGCCCGGTACAGATAAGGCAAGGTACTAATAATGATAGATAAGGCCCGGTACTAATAATAATAGATAAAGCCTGGTACTAATAATGAGAGATAAGGTCCGGTACTAATAATAATAGAGTAGGCTTGGTACTAATAATGATAGATAAGGCCCGGTACTAATAATGATAGATAAGGCCC
>NW_024733126.1:2416242-2568166 GCF_018991925.1 Homarus americanus | reverse complement strand
CACCCATAACACACCCTCCACCCATGACACACCCACCCATCCATGACACACCCTCCATCCACATGCCTCCACCCATGACACACCCTCCATCCACAGATACACCCTCCACCCATGACACACCCTCCACCCATGACACACCCTCCCAACCATGACACACCCCTCCACCCATGACACACCCTCCACCCATGGTACACCCCTCCATCCATGACACACTCTCCACCACACACACCTCCACCCATGACATCCTCCACCCATGACACATCCCTCCATCCATGACACACCCCTCCACCCACACACACCTTTCACCCATGATACACCCTCCACCCATGACACACCCTTTCACCCATGACACACCCTCCACCCATGACACACCCTCCCCCATGACACACCCCTCCACCCATGACACACCCCTTCCACCCAAGATTCACCTCCACCCACGACACACCCCTCCATCCATGACACACCCCTCCACCCATGATACATCTCTCCACCCATGACACACCTCTCCATCCATGATACACCCTCCACCCATGACACACCTCCACCCATGACACACCTCCACCCATGACACACCCCTCCACCCATGCCACCTCCATCCATGACACACCTCCACCCATGACACACTCCTCCACCCATGACACACCCTCCACCCATGACACACCCTCCACCCATGACACACCCTCCACCCATGAACACACCCTCCACCCATGACACACCCTCCACCCATGACACACCCCTCCACCCATGACACACACCTCCAACTCATGATACACCTCCACCCATGATACACCCCTTCACCCATGACACACACCCCTCTCCACCCATGACACACCCTCCACCCATGACACACCCTCCTCCACCCATGACACACCTCTCCACCCATGACACACCCTCCACCCACATACACCTCCACCCATGACACACCCTTCACCCATGACACACCCTCCACCCATGACACACCTCCACCCATGACACACCCTTCATCCATGACACACCCCTCCACCCATGACACATCCCTTAACTCATGGAGACCCCTACCCATGATACCTTGTTTCCATGACACATCCCTCTACCCATGAGTCACCCCTCCACTATGACACATCCCTCCAACCATGATAAACCCCTCCACCCGTGTTACACCCATTAATCCATGACACATCCCTCCACCCATGACACGTCCCTCCACCCATGCCAAATCCCTCCACCCATGACACATCTATCCACCCATGACACACCTCTCCACCCATGAGTCACTCCTCCATCCATGATACACCCTCCACTCATGACACATACCTCCATCCAATGACACACCTTCTTCACTGTGTTTGTAGCTCAGTTGGTAGAGCGCCAGTTGTAATGTTAACTTACTGGAGGCCCAGGTCTGAGTCTTGCCGGCTTACAATATTTTCAGAGGCTGCCATAAGGCAAACGACCTATTGCAGACTTATTATTTTCTTACGTTCTTATGTTATGTTTATGACACATCTCTACCCATGAGTCACCCCTCCACCCATGACAGATCCTTCCACCAATGACATATCCCTACAGTCATGGCACAATACCCACCACCCATGATACACTCCTCCACCATGCCAAATCCCTCCACCCATGACACACCCATCCACCAATGACACACTCCAACGATGACACATCCCTTCACCCATGACACATACACCTCCAACCATGACACACCTCTCCACCAATGACACACTCCACCGACGACACATCCCTTCACCCATGACACATACACCTCCAACCATGACACACTCCTTTCTCCCATGACACATTCTTCCACCCATTACAGCACCCCTTCACCCATGACACCCTCCACCCACAATGACACATCCCTTAACTCATGGCACTTACCCCCCCACCCATAATAACACCCTTCCAACCGATGACACATCCCTTCACCCATGCCACATCCCTCCACCCATGACACATCCCTCCACCCATGACACATACCCCTCCAACCACGACACACCCCTCCACCCACGACACACCACTCCACCCATGACACACCCCTCCACCCAGGACACATCTCACCACCCATTACATATACCCCTCCACCCATGATACACCCTCCACCCATGACTCATACCCCTCTACTCATGACAACTCCCTCTACCTATGACACCTACCCCTTTACCCATGACACATCCCTCCACTCATGACACATATCCCTCCACCCATGACACACCCCTCCACCCATGACACACCCCTCCACCCACGCAACCCCCTCCACTCTGACACATCCCTCCACCCATGACACACCCTCCAACCATTACACATCCCTCCACCCATATTCCATACCCTCCACTCTGACACACCCCTCCACCCATGACATATCCCTCCACCCATATTCCACACCTCCACTCATGACACACCCCCTCCACCCATGACATATCCCTCCACCCATGACACATCCCCACCCATGACACATACCCTCCACTCATGGCACATCCATCCACCCATGACACACCCTTCATCCATGACACACCCCTCCACTCATGACACATACCCCCACCCATGACACATACCCCTCCACTCATGACACATCCATCCACCCATGACACACCCCTTCATCCATGACACACACCCCTCCACTCATGACACATCTGATTAACCTCGATTTTCATAAACTTAAAACTGAATTCCATCACCTTTCACTGCGTTAAAAATGTTCCTTAACTTAAGTATAGCACTAATAATTAGACTGAATGTTTACAATTGCTCTGAAACCCTCGACGAGGAATAAATAGGACTTCAGTAGCGCTAATACGAATGTGGCTGACACTCCCGGCTGAATCATTATATGATATTTCAATTACTAAATTAATATTTTAAGAAACAAGTGAAAATTATAACGGCAGGCATCTACAGTATTATGATAAAACCCTTAAGGCGTGAAGTGTAATTGTGTGTAACCCTCAAATATCGTCACAATCAACAAAGATTTGCGGATTGAAATCTGGCCTGTCTTTGGTGATAGACAAAACAAACGTGCATGAGCTGACGCAGGGATACCAACCTTTTGGATTCGAAATCGGGATTAAATAAAAAAAAAAATATCCCAATTCTGCTCAATTTAGAAACTAAATATTACTAAAAGAATTTAATGTAAGGAAACTATAAAGAATTATATTGATTCTTAGTTGGATTGTCTCTCAGCTGATAATAGTTTAACTCAACTCATTTGCCAACCTCCAATCACCATTGAACAGGTGAAATTTTCGACAAAAGTGTTAAAAGCTCCTTGGTTAAAACCTATCTCGATGAAAGATTATTCAGCTATATCTGTTGACATCACTTTCAAGAAACATTCCTTGATAGGCACAACAAACCGAATGTTCTGGCGGACGATGGTGGTCAGTTTAATAATGACGTACCAAAAGAACTGTGTGAACGCTATAGCATTAACAAAAGTTATTATATGCTCAATCAAGAAGGAAATGTAAAGTGGTGCGGATATCTACACGCGTCACAAGAATAGTTCCACTAGGCAAAAAACAAAAGCTGAGGGTAAGTTGGTGCTGGTTAGACACTGTGAAAGGCGCAAGACGGGTGCACTCTTTGTTGGATCATATAGGATTTCTAAGTTCTCGCTGGGTTAACATTTGAGTTATAACACACACGGATATTGTTAGAACCGAACATGGTGATTCCTCTGACCCATATGACGGGACCATTGGGATTCAGGGGCAGAGAACTCTAAGATATATTCCTGACTAATATGAGTGTGGGAGTACCTTAGAACTTTCCTACGTTTTCTCAACAAAATCAATTCCTCATATAAGAAAGCTTTTCCTTACTAGATGTTATAAAATGAAGAATATTTAATATAAAATGTGATCAGCACCAAAACATTGTGGGGGATCTTTGAAACAGATGATGGATGTTTTGGTAATGGATGGATTATTACTGTTTTTTAAACCATCCTTACTACAGTGTTATGGCACTGTTGATACTGTATATGTTTACTTGTACTACAACGCGAGTAAGTTTGGTGTCAATGAGTTGGGTAAGACATGTTGTTCCTTTGCCAATATCGTTGACTATTGTAGTTTGTATTTGTCTGTTTTTCGCTTATAAATCACATACCTGGAGATGGCGGACGCCCCCCCAACAAGGGAGCACAGCTCAAGGTTGAAGAAGTCACAAGTAGAGAAAACTGTGAGAGCAAACTTTATTGAAGTGAGAGTTGTAAATTCTTGGAATAATATGCCAGAGTGTGAGCTCTTTCAAGACCAAGCTTGACCAACACCGGTGCAAGGATAGATATAGTGAGGAGCCAGTACAGGCCCAGTACTTGCCAACAGTGCGTAACAGAGCCGTGACTGACCGCCCAAGAGGCTAACGTCGCGAAGAGGATAAAATTGAAATTAAAACTAGACATAAAATACAGCTAATACCTGACTGATGAAGTGTCTGCAGAAAATCTGAACACCGCATTAGGGAAAAAAATATTAAAAAGAAAACTTTGTGCCAAGATGTGTGAACGTGTATTAATATATTACGTTCATTGTTAAAATGCCAGACCCCAGAGATTCAGAAAACGCGTTTTTCTCCATATGACTCAGTATCCAGTACAGAATTTTCAAAAATGGTTGAAGATGCTTTCACTTAAAGTTCTTTTCTAAATTTGAGAGCTGGATATGTGACGAAGATGAGCCAGATGTTGGGCGACTGTGCATTGTTTGTTGTAATTTAAATGGATTTGTAGAATGGGATTTTTTTCCAGCTGTATGATAAAGCATTTAAACACGAAGAACTTGTATCTATGCTGTATACTGTCATTAAAAAGTTAAATGCAAGGGATTTTATCGTTCTTGTATCGAGGGCTCGTGGGACACTTCAGTTTGGCTACGCGCTGCCATGTGTATTTTCTTTTTTTAAATGCTGGTCTGTTTTAGTACCGAGTTAAATTCGATTATAGTCAAGTGCTACGAAAACTCAGATCTATATCCATATGCTGTGTCAACCGTTTGGCCAGGGATGATTTATATAGCCTTCATCCCGAGTGAGATGTCCACCGGGTGTGTACTTACCTGGCCGATCACGGACATTACTGGGTGTCAGCAGTGATAATCTCTATGATTGTAACACCATTACTGACCGCGAGGGACCCTGCGTAGCAACAGAACATATACCCTTCGAATGATCGTTTGGGATATTACTCTTTCACATTACAATCATGGTTTGATCGCTCCTGCTCTTTTGCTTGCAGGGTGAGAGATAGGGCATATCGTGCTATGAAACTATCTCCTCGTATTATTATTATTATTATTTTTTTTTTTTAAACAACAGTGGCCTCCAGCCTCCCCCAATATCCACACCTTCGCCACCATTTATTTACCTTAATATTAAATATCCTAATACATAAGAAGCTATCCTATCTGTGTTAAATTAGTTGAGCCGCAGATCTATGCGGCATTCAGTGACTGTAGCCTCATAGTCAATATCTGCAGCAGTTGTCGGAGTAGGGGCAGAAGCTCTCGTTCCCCTGAGGCAAAGCAAAGCCGACCGAAGGAGAGAGAAAGGCAGTCGACATCTCATCCAGGCTGTAACATAACTTTTGGTATGCTGCTTCTGTTCGGAGATCAACTCCGCGAGTCTGGCGTAGAAACATCTTGCACTTGGGCCCATCCCACCAGAGGTTGTGAACACTAGAGGAGTGAAGCTGCCTTGATCAACGTTTTGAATTCTCTCCCCATATGCCCTTCTCTTGTCGTTCTCGTTCCTCCTATGTGCAGCATCGAGAGCTAGGTTATGGTGACATGTGGCCATGGGATCAAAAATCCTGATGTCGAAGAAAGCTCGCTGTCCCCGCGTCCAGCATCCTCGAGCACTGACGTCCACGCGGGCTTCGTTAGATGTGTTTGAAGTCCTGTGTTGGAAGATCTCGCCATCCAATGGAAGGAGGGTCGGTTCTACCATGATGTCCCGGCAGATTTCCTTCAACATATTTTCTGTGAGATCCCTTACCTCGTCATGCCTCATGCATATGAAGCCCCCCTTCTTGCAGACCATGGCGTGATCGCCATCATAGGAAGAGCCACACATGCATTGGGAGGGCAAACCTTCTACTGGCCAACCGTACCTTAGAGCAATGGCATCTGTAAATTCTTGTTTATTAAGACTGAAACCATTTGCCCTTATCGGTAACGTAGTTAACCAGTTCGAGGCGCCCACCTCCTACGCTATAGCTACTTTTTTTTCAAATTTTCTGGAACCTGCAGCAATCGTTGCTGCAACTTTTCATTTTGGCAGTGCTGTCGATCTGTCGTAATGGACCTACGAATCTTATTTACTTCGCTGGTATCCACTTCCCCTGTTGCATTCTGGGCTATTATGTGGTCCGTGAGGGCTGCCGTGAGCTTAAGTGAATTTTGATGTTCAGTGGCAGCAATCTCCTCTGGATTAGTTAGTCCCATCCCTCCCAGTCTTGGTGGAAGTGCTCTTTCTGCTGGGGTTAAGTCAGGGTGTTTCTCTAGTTTGGGAATGAACTTGACACTGATAGCTTCTTCCAGAGGGTGGAGGAGGGGTCCGATCTCAGGGATGGTACGCATCAGGTAGTTCCAGCGATGCTTGACTCCATGGGTGAATGCTGCAAAGGCCGCATGTGGCTCTGTGTTAGCAATCTCAGACAGAGCTTGGATTTCACTAACCCACTCATTCACCTTTCCCGCCACGTACTCGGTCTTGAAGTCCGTAGTGCCAATTACTGCGCCTAGATGTCTTTGGCCGTCCTTAGTTATTTTGACATCACTTCCGCCAAAAACCTCCAATGCCCGTTCATAATGTTCTGGCTTCACGATGAGGAAGGACTTGCTGGCGTTTGGGTGGTACCCTATTTGTGGACCTCGCGATGTTACCAAGTCCCACCACTTTTTGATGCACTCCACTTTTCCTGCACCTGTAAGGTCATCAGCATATGCCACTTGTTTGACCCCAGTTGTTTCAAATTTTATTTCTTGTTGGAGCACTGATAGGCCAATTGCATACATTGCCATTGCAACGGGGTCCCCCTGTGTTTTTCCCTCGGTCGACTGTAGGATGGTATCACCTCGTAGAGCCTTGTTATTTACTATGTAGAGGTCTGAAGGATTCCTATACGAATTTTCAACATACATCGCAAAGCTTGGACACTTGATCTTGATGTTGTGAAGTGCAGCCTTGCGGTTAAGTATGTTGAATGCGTTTGAAGCATCCACCAGGAGAATGGCCTCACAATCACGCTGCTCAAATATCAATCTCATGGCGTGAATGGCCGCCTCCCCACCAGCCTGGTGGCCAGCACACACTTGTAGGTTCCCTGCTGCTACCCTGACATCATCCTTTACCACCTCCATTATGCACTTTCCGATGATCCGCCTCAGCACTTCCCCCACCCCTATAGGTCTACATCCTGGTTTCTTTTCCAGAGGAATAAGGCGGCAGGCAGTCAGGGCCTGGAGGTGATGGCAGCAAGAGGATGCAAGCTTTCTTGCAAGGGCGGCAATGGCAGTGCAGAGATCGCTTGCTACAGGGCCAAACTTGTTTGTGCTGAGGATGACTCTCCAACCGTTTGCATCCAGACCTGAAGGGCCGGCTCCTCCTCGAGTCTTCAGTGCCTTTTTCCACACCATCTCTCCTGTTATTTTCTCGAACAGGACAGCATTTGGTGGGATATAGTCACCCTGGAACCTGATGCCTTCATCTTCGCTTGCAGGGGGATGTTTCTCTTTCAATAGTTTTAATGTCTCTCTGTTTATTGGCATCACCCCACCGGAGGATTCCTCTGTGAGAGATCTTACCGCAAGAGACACTTTTCCCACAAGCATTTTGTTTCCAAATATTCTTGCCACGTCATCGGTGTTTTGCTTTCCGTCACCCGTGATTTTTAGTCTCTCCTGCAGTGTTCTTGCTTCACATAGGAGATCATCTAGGGCCCCAGTCTGCCACATTGTCAATCTTCTCTTCATTGCTGCCACATTTTCTTTGTGCTTAGCCTTTGTGTGTGTCCTCTGACAAAATAGATGTGGTATTATTGCCAGTATTTGAAGAGCTAAAGGGGCGAGGAAACGGTCCTGAGTGTAATCAGTCATGAAGAGAGTCATCTCCCGAATCATTTCTTTGGTGGCCGCACACTTGGGTGGTTCAAGTAAGTTAGCGGGCGACCACTTGACAATTTCTGAGTAGGTTTCTTTGACCCATATGTCTGCATTTTCCATCGACATGCCATTCCACTGAGGTGGCGGTCTCTCATTCTCCTCGTGGACACCTGCTACTAAGGGAGCAGCATTTGTTAGTACTACATTTTCGGGTTGAGTAGACTCACTGCTATCATTTCGGATATCATCGGGTAGTTGGGTCCCGGCGATATCCACTGTGCCCACCAGTGTCGGCTCCCTGCGACGTGGGTTTCGACACTGGACTAGCTTCCTGCAATCCACACATGGTCGGTGGTTTCTCGCACAAACACAATTTGTGCAGTTTTGGTTCGGGCTAGCACAGACGCAGCAAAGACGCACCAGGCATAGTGAACAGCACCTTGGGCGACGGTTACGTCCGCCTCCGATCATCTGATTTAGTCCCAGGCACAAGATTATACTGGTTCTTATGAGGGAAGGGCGGAGAGGTGACAGGCTGGACTGCTGTGTCCAGGTAGTAGGGGCATACGTGCGCGCGTGGGTGTGTAGGCTACCCCCCCTAATAGCGACCATCCATACATCAGAATGATACACTATGGACAAGAGTTTGTCACAGCAGGCACTTGTTTATATATCCTTGGCACAAATAATCACTATTTATATGGTCTCACTGGTGTAATATCAGTTATGTATACTCACTTGGTTCGTCGAGACCCTACATTAAGTGTCCGTTACTTCTAGGAATCGTTGTAAGGCTATTCTTCGTAGGGCCAAGCGGAATTTTATTAAAAGAAAGACCACTGTCCTGACTAATTCTTCCTCTAGTAAATCCTTCTGGTCCTTAACTAAAAACATCTGTAACAACTTCTGCACGCCTTCTTTTCCTCCCTTCTTCCGTCCCAATAACTCTATAGCCAACTCTCCCCCTGACAAAGCCAACCTCTTTGGCACCTTATTCTCCTCTAATTCCACCTTAGACGATTCCCACTCTATCCCTCCTACCCCTGCACCTCGTACTGAACCTATGCACTTTCCTATAATCTCCAATCGCAGGGTTGCCGGTGTGTTAACCAGGTTGGATGTGAGTAAAGCGCATGGACCGGACGGAATACCCCCTCGTGTTCTGAGGGAGTGTGCTGAAGCCCTGGCCCCTGTGCTTGCTCGCCTCTTTCGCCTTTGCCTCAAAACCAAAACGTTTCCTTCTTCTTGGAAGCATGCCTTGGTTCAGCCCATCCCGAAGAAGGGTGACAATTCTAATCCCTCTAACTATCGCCCCATTGCCCTAAGTTCATCCCTCTCTAAGATTTTCGAAACTATCTTGAACTCCCATTTTCTCCGTCACCTTGAACGCCTTGTCGGATCACCAGTATGGCTTTCGCCAGGCGAGATCTACTGGTGATCTGCTCTCCTATTGCACCCATCTTTGGTCATCCTCTCAGGGATTATGGGGAAACTTTTGTCGTGGCCCTCGACATCTCCAAAGCATTTGATAGGGTATGGCACAAGTCTTTGCTATCTAAACTTCCCTCTTTTGGTTTCTCCCCCCCCCTTACTTTGTTCTCTCATCTCTAACTTCCTTGATAACCGATCCATGGCAGTTGTTGTCGAGGGATCGATTTCTCGCTCTTTCTCTACCAATAGTGGCGTCCCACAGGGTTCTGTTCTTTCACCGACTCTCTTCCTTCTTTTTATCAATGATTTACTTCACACTACAACTAATTCTATCCATTCTTACGCCGATGATTCTACTCTTCACACTTCCTCACATTTTCCCCTTCCTGGGGAGATACAAACTTGGTTAAGTTCAATAGTAATAAAACTCAATATTTGCCAATTACACTTTTTAAATTAGACGATCTCCCACCATTACATTTCAGGACGCTATCATCCTCCCAAACTTTGAAATAAGTGTTTGGCCTCACCATTTCCCCCAGTATGTCCTGGAAATCACACATCCTTTGTATAACTAAAGCTGCCTCCCGAAAGTTGGGAATGCTGTACAGATGCCGCAGCTACTTCACTCCTAAGCAGTTGCTCCAAGTATATAAGGGATTCATCATTCCTAACTTGGAGTACTGCTCTCATATCTGGAGTGGCTCTTCTGTCCAACTATTAGATGGGGTGGAATCAAAGGCATTTCGTCTTATTAACTCTCCTCCTTTAGTCGACATTTTCTCTTCCCTTTTTCTTCGCCGCAATGTTGCTTCGCTCTCTCTCTTTTACGGGTACTTTAACGGGCAATGTTCAGTGGATTTGGCATCCTGTGTACCGCCGGCAAGGCCGTGGGTTCGTAACACGTCTTGCCCGCGGTGCCCACCATTTCTCTGTGGATGTCGGTCACACGAGAATAACCCGTTATAGTACCGTACCTCCTCCTTTCCTCACACAGCCAAACTGTGGAATGCTCTGCCTTCTGTGTTTCCATGCTCTTACAAGCTGTCTCACTTTAAAAAGATGGTTTTCCGGCATCTTCGTGGTGTAGGTTAATACAGTATAACCTTTTTTTCTATATTTACAATTTCTTTCCGTTCTTTTTTTTTTTCGCCCCCCAGGGCTCCGTTGTGGGTCGTTTGACCTGTGCCGGGGTGGGCTAATTCCCGTAAAAAAAAAATAATAATTTTCATGGTTTTTGACTATTTTGGTTCTGGATAAACAAAAATATGTTCCTTTTTTTAGAAAAATAAGATAAATATGATCTAATTTTTTCACAACTGGTGGGGGCCCCTGTGGTCAACGTACAGGATACTGTATAGTAAGCCTCGCCGTGCTTCACAGCATGCCAGTTCAATGGAGAACTATTGGGTAGTTTCAAAATACAGCCAAATTTCCATATACAAAGTCCTTTATGAGGTTAATTTTTTTGTGTTAGTGATTGGCAGAGTTCTTACGTAAGGTAAAGCTGTCAAGCTGTCAGATGCTGTATATGGAATGCTCATAAGTTTCTCAGCGGAAGAAGTTACTGGCTTGGCATCTAGTGGGTGTCAAATCAGTCATTTCACCATGCAGATAAAATGGAACTTAATACATTAGTGCGAGACGTTAATGTTTACTGCATATATCCAGAGCTTAACGATGGAATAATGATAAGATATGTTGTTGTTCAGGTGTTGGTGGTACTCATTCCATTAAAATAATAGTGACGAGTGTAAGGGCCTGGGACTTAAGGATAAAAATCCCTTACCAGACTAATCAGGTTCTTAATAAAGGAAAGTCAAGGACGATGGTTTTCCGAGGAATAACAAGCAACCGTTTGAGATTGACATCTCTTTACTTTAAAAAATATAACAAAACTGACACCGCTCAAGAAACATCAAATAACATTTACGGGAGTCAAACAATTAAGGCAGTCAACAGTTAATGGAGTCGAACAATTAATGGAAACAAACAATTAAAGGGAGAAAACAATTAATAGAGTCAGCAATTAATAGAATCAACCAATTGATGGGAGTCAACAACCGATAGAATCAAACAATGAACAAATATTTCCTACGGCAGTGGCCCTGGGGATGGTCCAGACAGGATTCCTCACTTGAACGACAGAGGCAAATGTCTTGATACAGGTGACGAAACACCGTGGCACAAACGGTGGAGAGGAACTGGCGGCCGTGGCGGCTGCGGTAGTGGTTTGGGGCAGGTGTCCAGGGTTTAACAGACAAATTGTGAAGGTCTGGGAAAACAGCCCACTAGTCCAGGACCTATGATGAGATCACAGCCAGTATTTGACGAACAGCGGGGTAGCTAGATAGTGACTGTATGGCGGCTAGGGTGAATCTGTCAGTGACACAGGCAGCAGCGAACCTCTTCACCTCCGTCCAACCCCCCAAAGTGGGGGTCGCGCCAGCAAACGAGAGAGTTAGTAGCGGTAACGAGCAGGAAGGTCGTTTCCACCCTTACAATGAGGATTTTCACTTTGCTCCATATTTTGTCTAAATAATAATAATAATAATAATAATACTAATAATAATAATAATAATAACAATAATAATAATAATAATAATAATAATAATAATAATAATAATAATAATAATAATAATAATAATAATAATAATAATAATAATAATAATAATAATAATAATAATAATAATAATAATAATAATAGGCTGACAATAATAATCTTCCTGGATTTTAATGCACCATGTAATGAAGTAGCCTTTTTTTCAGGTAACCTAAAATATCACATTCTTGTAAGTGGTACGCTATACGTACTGTACTGTACAACTTGTGAGTTGAAGTTTGAGTCACAACTACGTTACCTGTGATTTATTTTAAATTTTCTGCGCAATAAGAAAATTTAGGTCACGTTCATCTGCTTAAAGACTCATGGATTTATTTGCAACACAAGTTACAGTAATTATGCCTTTCAGAATATACAATAAATGTAAGTTATAAACGCCTAGACTAAGTTGAGAACAGCAACTCTGTCAACTCTACTGAACGTGTCTTACAGATCGTTACTAAAGTTATATGAGCGAAAAAAAAAGTCGTGGAGAAAGAGCGAGATTCTGCCCCTTTTAAACTGTTACTCAGAGTCTAATTATGACGGACTGAATTTAATAAGAATATAATTAAACGTATCATAATTGTTTTCCGCAGGTAACGGGAGTGTCAGGCCGTCTAGAGTTTTAACAATTAGCTACCTGCCCTGGCTCTACCCCAGGGCGAGGCCAACCACGCTGACCTGAGGAAAAAAAAATATATATACTCTCTCACTCTCTCTCTCTCTCATACGTGGAAATAAAGGAAAATCACAAGTTCAATCATATTCCCTGATACGGTGTTGCCGGGTCATGTTTCTCCCGGAATTTCTGACGCCATATGACGGATGGCCGAGACCCCTCTTATTATCTCTCTTATCCTCCTGGTTTATGGCTCATCTCTTGCATTTCTTTCTTTTAGGACTTCTTGTATGACAGAGGTCCACTTTAGATGGTGTGTACACAGGTTATGAACAGGTGTGAGGATATTTCTGTTCCTTGCTGTAGTCCATTCTTGCTGTAGTACCAATCTTTGACCCACTCTTCACACAATGGTATGGGGTCAAGGTGAATTACGACGGCTAATTTAAAAGATGCACAGATAGGTTGGTTGATAGATGGGGAGATGAAATTATATATAGATAGATAGTTTGAAATATGGACACATAAATTTTTAGATAGATGGAAAGAGATAATTATAGATGTTTTAAAAGATGGGCAGGTAAGTTTTTTGATAGATGGGGAGTATGTAAACTCTACAACAAAAAATTATGTCGTCACAGTGTAATGGGAAAAAAATTTTATAAGAAATTGGTGTTGTTTTTCGGGTGGAATTCAAATATATAAGATTATATCAATTTAATTTTTCATTTAAGAAGAAGTTTTGGTGTACAATGTTGCCAGTTGAACATTGTCTTCACATCCTTATGCATGATTTTGATAAAATAATTGTAGATGCAAACAATTATAAATAACGGTAATTATTAATGCAGAAGTAAAAATGCAGATAAAATGAAGTACACTAATAAAATATACGAGTAGTTGTAAATCAATTAATATAATTATAGGTAGATGCAAATACAAATATACTGTATAACTAACTAAAATATAAAGAAATGCAGTACTATGGATATAAGTAAAAATAACTAATAATAACTAATAAACAAAATTGAATAAAATAACTCGATCAAAAGAGAAAAGCTGTACGTAAAACAATAGCAAAACTAAACGAAGAAACGCTGAGATTTATGAGTCATAGCTATGCATATCTTAATAGGATTTTCAGCCATCACTTAATTGCTACTTACAGTATAATTAAATCACCGTCACAAAGTATATAAATTATTAAACTTTTCAAATGAGTAACAAAAGTACCCGGGATGCTTCAGCTCGAAGAAGCTTGTATGCTGCTCGTTGTATAGAAGAAAACAATAGACATTTCGACTTATGATTACAAAGTTAACGATGAAGGAAGGTGAAATTCTTATTGGATTGTGTTATATGGTAATCTGTTCTCGAAAGGGTTGAAGGCGGCGCGGGTGTTACCAATACAGGGTTATGTTGAATGGTCTTTTGGTAATTTGTAGCACTGATGCAAGTTAAAACAAATATTTATGACATTGAATTTATAGAAGTTTTTGTAAATTAAAATACCAGTCCAATTTTTTTATTGTAAAACTTCCATTTTTTATATGTACAAAGAAGTCGAAATGTGTATTACCCCGTGTCTTGAGAAACGTGTTTATCCCGTACCTTAAGGAGCATGTGTACCCTGTGTCTTAATGAACGTGTGTACTCCGTGTCTTGAAAAAACGTATGTACCCCGTGTCTTAATGAACGTGTATATTCTGTGTCTTGAGAAACGTGTGTACTCCATATCATGAGAAACGTGTGTACATCGTGTCATGAGAAACGCGTGTACCCCGTGTATTAAGGAACGTCTGTACCTTGTTTTAGTTTTCAGTGTTGTGAATACTCCTTCAGGAATTGTACTCGTGATCTAATGTTATATAAAGAAGCTACTCACTCAGTTTGCAAAAATATTTAAATCTTGTCATTTTTCCGGATAAGATTATTCCTAGTGGTGCGCTCCGGAAGTACTTTGCCTCGGTGGGGAGTGACAGGTTTTAGTCTTAGGGTGGTCCGCTCTCACCTGGCAGAGAGGTGGGCGTCTTCTCTCTTACTGTTGAGGACAGTCATTGGCTATAATGGGACACACGCGCGGCCTTCCTCACCCACTGGGCCTTGTCAGGACACTTCTTGCACTGTGCCAACCTTGGAAACGTGTACCCTGGCGACCCATTAATGCCAGGTCACATATATTTTATTTGGGGTTGGGGCTGAGGTTTGTCTAAAGAGTAGGTTCATTTACCTCCCCTGAGTACAGAGTCATGTTACTTGGCGGATTAGGTCATCATAATGAACGGTTTAAGGCATTGTACTCAAATGTTAAGATAAGGTATCGCTATGTTAACTGACATTACTACAAGATCTGTATTTCACCTGTACTAGTAGTATCTAAGCTTTAAGATACAGTAAATGTTAAGTCGTATTACGCCCTTGTTATTATTGATATACTCTACAGTGTTGAGGATATAGTCAGTATCGATCTAGTGCTCAGATTCCACCAAGAGCTTAAGTGGGTTTGTTGGTGGGATAGATATTCCAGCCATCTCATCCAAGGAAGCAACCTTGCGTAAGTCTTCCCCTGTCAGTACATAGCCTCTTCACCATCAAGACTCCTGCTGTGCCTCTTTTTGACAACACATGGTAATACATCATGTTCCATTGCAAATACCTGAGAATAGAAATGAATGATAGCCACTTTGCACCTAAATGGCTAACATAAGACTCACTAAGGGTTAATTAAATGCAAGAAGTCCTACTATTGTTGCTAAAATGTCCATGAAGGCGACATATTCAAAAGAGAGTTCAGTAACAAGAAAAATTCCATCGTTAATGTAAGGTAACTAGAGATGTTAATCGTTCATCTCATAATATGCGTTTTCAAAATTGAATGTTGGAGGATGAACACCTTCTGAAACTTATCTCCATATTGCCATATCATCTTGTAGACTTTCATTGCAGCAGTTAAATCAAAGGTAATGATTGCCCAACTTTGGTGCAAAGCTTTCGTCATGGCTTGTGCTTGTGCGAGGCATTCATGAATTGTACTGTTCTCAGTGATTGGCGCGTTTATTGGTGGCAAATACTCCACAGTTGTAAGAGCCTCCACGCCTCTAACTCCAGTACAGGACACCCAACCTTTCCAGCCAGGCACTATTTGTAAGGGGACACTTAACATTCGACGACACAGTATCAACAGTGGATTAGACTGATGAGCTGCCACAATCACGTCGCCATTTATATCCAAGGGCACATTTATTTTTGGTGGTTTAGGCTTCTTCTTCACATAACATGGATGTAGGCTTTTCTGTTCACGTGGAGCTGATCTTGCTTTGGTTTTCGGGATACTGACTGCCGTCTAGAAGGTGTCTCTTCAGTGAGGTCGAAATTGTCAAAACAGAAATGGAGCACCAAATTGTTGAGTGTTACTATGTATGGAGGAAGAGAACCACTATGCTCTTTCACACTTAGATATACAGCAGTCATGTTTCCAGCACTTTTGTATAGGCGACACACTGACCAAACCGGTTGAGAAGGGTGATAACTTCTGCTTGCCCTGTCAGATGCCACAGAGACACACCAAGCATACTATGCTTGGAGGTCATCCAATGTCCATTAGTGATTGCATACATTATGTCATGTGACAGTGAAGTTGCCACTCTCTGCTTCTGGTCTGATAACTGTTTCTCTCCAGACAGAAGGGACTGTATAAAGTGCAACAAATGTTGGGGAGGAGGAGTTTGGTCACGTAAGGTGTGACCAGGAGGTGGTGGCCATGGCAGCTCAAATGATTTTGCATGGTACAGCACTTCTCTCCTCAAAATGAGTGTTGCTTCTTCAAGGATCCTTGAATCTGAGGCAGCAGCTTCGAATGCAGCCTCTACTGCCTTACCTTTCAAATTCAAATTCCAAACATTTATTGACAATTACATCAAAAGGAGCTGGTCAGCATGCTAACTAGCCCGTCCAAAACTTGTCTTAACAAGAGCTCTTTAACATTCTACTAATCATAAATCAGATATGTATACAACAAATAGATATGCATAAAATCTACAATCTTATGTTAAACTTACAGAATTTTTTCATAATATTATTGACCATATTTTTGTTTATTAAATAACAAACCATCTCTGTAATATCAGTAATACCATCACCCATAAATTCTGATAAACAGTTACATTCCATAATGTAATGATATAATGTATGAGACTTTACATAGCCACACAGTTTACAAGGAATGCCATCAGTTCCTTCAATATATTGCCAATAATATTTGTATCCAAAGCTTAGTCTCATCACAAATGTATCATACTTAACCGAAGCTTTACCATAGGTAGAACTTGTAGAATTCAAAACTCGAACATAATATTTCAAACTACCACTACTGTTGTTCAAAAATTTCCGAATATTGTACATTTCCCATTGCTGTCGGATTTCTACCATTTCAGATTTTATTCTTTTAATGCCCAAAATACAATCATATTCTACAATTTCTTTGCCACACTCCTGCTTAGCCAAATCATCAGCAAACTCATTCATATAAATACCACAATGGGATAGAATCCACATATAACTATATCCAAGTGATTTTATGTCATAAATACACTTCTTACATTTTAAAATTAATCATCATCAAGAGGCACTTTAGAATTTAGAGCAAATAGTGCGCTTTGACTTTCAACAAACCCCAAAACTGTCTTTTTCCTCACAAAGGCATTCTTAAGTCCCACATATATAGCATAAAGTTCAGCAGTGGTGCTGGAACTTCTATCCCCAATTCTCTTGGATATTCTTTCTTCAACACTAATACCATATTCAAAAAATTCCCGAATAACAATGCCACATCCGGCCCGATTCCCAGTAACTGAGCCATCACAGTGCATATGAATAACATTTTCCTTCTGGTATACTCAGATATTTTCTCAAGGAATATTTTCCGTAACTCAAAAGGATTACATTCTTTTTTTTTAAATTCTAGCTTATCCATTCTTACAGATACACTCTCCATGAACCAAGGATTCAAATACACTTTGTTTTGCAAAGGTACACACAAATCTTAAAATTACTAGTAATTGCTTTAGTAAATTTATCAACAGCAGACTTAAGATAACCATCACCACGCCTAATAAGCCTTAGAGTATTATGCTCGGGACATTTAGCTCCATCCTCATAATTTCTATTCTTGTTGTCATTGGACAACCAAGCACAATCCTCATTGCTTCATTCTGAATAAGCTCTAATGGCCTAAGATCTTTTCGTGAGCAAAAAGCTAGAACTGGAGCTGAATAATCAATGATACTCCTCACTGTACTTAAGTACATAAATCTTAAAACTGGTATGCAAACACTATTTCCTCTATTTGACAAAACTTTTAGAGGTTTTAGCCTCGCTGTACATATATTTTTGACACAAGTAATTTGATCCTTAACATTATTATTTATACCCACAAACATTCCTAGATATTTGTAACTAAATACTTTTTGCAATTGTATTCCATTTAGCCAAAATTCTTTTCCATTTTCTGCCCTTCACTGAAATTTGGTTTTATTTTCATTAATGACCAGTCCCAAAGAGACACAAGGATACTGCAGCTGATCAATGACCCTAGACATATCTTCCTCATTCTTACATTGGATCAGAATGTCATCAGCATAAATGATTACTTGGGACTCGCCCTGGAATTTGTAACTTGCTATTCTGTCCATAAGAATATTAAAATACATAGGGCTAAGAACGCTACCTTGTGGGGTTCCCAGCCCTAGACTTTTTTCTTCCGATTCATGACCTGTAATCTGTAATCCACATCAATAATTTCCATTTTATATCTTTACTTACCTGCCTTACCTTGTGCAATGTTGGACGAATACATCAATTCACGGTAGTTTGGTTGCCAGAATTCAATAGAGCGACCAAAATGGTTGATAAACTTTGCCTTGAGTTTACATGTTTTGTAAAACTGTGAATGGTGATTTTTCAGGTACTGATGACATCTCTCATAACACTGTGATTCGTTCGACATTACATCCTTGGATGATCTGCTTCTCGACATGTTCATATATATGCTGGAACGCAGCTTCATGAACAACTAATGCTTCTTTGGCATGAGCCTCTACACCCGTTGGTGTAGATGTGGAACCTCTCTCTGGGTGGATGTATGCTTCATAGCAGGATTTGTGATATTTTGTTTCCTTTGCTACAAGATCCAGGTCAAGCAGACACAGAATTTTATAGTCGTGTATAAGTTGAGCTTTCTCCTTTATATCAAATTCTCGACCTCTTGATGTCAGTTTCATCAATGGATCATATTTCTGATTATGTTTCTTGACCCTTTTTGAACATATAAAGCATTGATCTTGGGGCACAAGAGTTGTAGTTGGTAAGACAGGATTACATTTTCGCCTTTTCCGTGGAGTTTGGACTTCACCATCCACCTCTGCTTCATCATGTTGACGTTTTGCAATTCTACTAGTAGTCGTGAATCGCTGACAACATTTTCGGTGATAACCATGTTGGTGATGAACAATGACACCTGGAAGAGCTTCCACAGTTCATTGCACCTTTCAGAGTCAGTTTTTCCACTTAGTTGACGGATTTTTACAGCTTTTCTTATTGATCTAAAGATTTCTTGGCTGATGGGATTGATTTTTTCCTTCGCTGTTGGTGTAAAGTATGTGATGCAGTCAAGTGCATACTTCTTCTTAAGCTCTTTTTTGAGTTGCAATGGCGTCTCGTCCTCCATTTTCACATGTTACTAAAAGACAAGATGAGATAAAATGATAATTTGAAGTGAAAAATAATAAACAAATGAATCATTTGGCCAAAAAATGTAAGCTTTAGACTTTCCGGTGGTCAATTTGGATTTCTGGGCATGATGATCGCATCAAAATGCAAAATTAATGTCACCAGTGAATTTTGCATCCAAAAATTAATGGAAATTGAAAATTTAAAGATGTTTGTAGGCCAACTGGATCAAAAGTTACATTTTCTTAAATTTCAATTACGACGCATGACGGCCATCTTTGCTTCCCATTATTGGGTACCCACAACCAGATATCACGTGTATATCAGATGGTTTTTGGAAGATATAGGTACCAACTAACCAAAAATCATAGCAGCAGTTAAATAGACGGAGGGGGGGGGGGGTGGTATTTGGCCACCTGTCTATTCCCTGGGAACACGACAACAAATGTTAATATTCTGGCTGACACCAACTGTAGGATCATCGAGGCTACTATTATCCATGAACAACTACGTTGGAATGGCCATGTTATCCGCATGACGACAGTAGACTGACAAAACAGCTACCTTACAGTTATCTAACGCTGGCGGGTAACGGAAAAGGTATAAGAATAACCTTAAGATAAACTTGAAAAAAGTGCCAGATCGACCCCTTCACCGGGGAGACGATCACTCCACATCGTAATGCGTGGAGGAGCACCACACGAGGTCTCAATACTTTCGAGTTAGCCCGACTGCATACCGTGGTAGACAGGCGCCAACATCGGACAGATGGTGCTGCCGCAGTAGATGTAGCCCTCCACACGTGCAACATCTGTGGATAGCCCTGCCGGTCCCGTATCGGCTTCTCGATTCACCTTAGAGCTCATCAACGATGGTGTCTTCTTTAATTACTCATAGCTAGATGATGGTCATACTTGATTCCGAGTGATAGTAAAGTAGTAGTAGTAGTAGTAGTTTCACTTCTCTAGTATTCACAACCTCTGTTGAGATGGGACCAAGTGCAAGATGCTTCTCCGCCAGACTCGCGGAGGTGCTATCTGAACAGAAGCAGCTGCCCAGAAGTTATGTTACAGCCTGGATGAGATGTCGACTGTCCTTCTCTCTCCTTGGGCCGGCTTTGCTCTGCCTCAGGGGAACGAGAGCATTGACTCCAAAGTCGACAACAGTTGCAGATATTGACTGCGAGGCTACAGTCACCGAATGCCGCATAGATCCACCCCTAATCTGTACGGGTTCATGCCCGGGCGTAGCACACAGACATGCTTTGCAGAATATCTTGTTCACTCAAAAGATAAGACACAAACAGCCTTCATAGACCTTAAATCAGCCTTTGATGTAGCTAATAGAGACATTATACTTGAGCAACTAGCTAATTTTGGCATACAAGGTAACCTCCTGACATGGATAAAGGGTTATCTGTCCAACAGGTATGCCAGTGTTCTGTTTAGGGGAGTTAAAAGTACCAGAATGAGATCATTTGAGCTGGGCACGCCTCAGGGGGGAGTGTTAAGTCCTATGCTCTTTAATATACTGATGCACAAGCTTATTGCTGACATTCCAGTTCAGCTAAACGAAGCCGTAATATGCTATGCTGATGATATCTGCATTATGACACAAACCAAACTCAGGCTCCAAGCCTTGCTGGATGTATTTGCTCGGAGAACTATTGAATGCAGTCTCATAATATCTGTTGACAAGACGAGAGTCCTCAATCCTCGTCCTGCTCACCCTCTGCCTCTTGACTATAACATTAACAGCATGCCCTTGGAACTATGTAGCTCCTATAAATATCTTGGAATTTGTGTGAATGATGCAAACTTTGTCAGCAACCTTCGTGACAAACTAATGCAGCGCATTAAACCCCTCAGAACCCTTGTTGGCAAGGGCTATGGAATTAACATCACCTATGCTCGTACTTTCTATCTTCACTTCATTCGTTCTGTAGTTGACTATCATGCTCTCCATCTTGTGACTATTCTGCCTAAACAACTCAACAGCCTTGAGGTAGTGCAAAATGAAGCCATGGGCATCATCCTAGGTTGCCCAAAATCAACCAGAATTGTAAACATGAGGAAAGAGCTCGGACTGCCCTCCCTATCTGAGAGGATAGCCCTACTTAATACCATGTTTTGTGTCAAAGTTTTGAAGAACAATAGTTCTCAAACTACAACTCAAACTGAGTTGATGTTCTATCTAAGTAATCCCGACCATCTCGCCAACCTTTCACAAAAGACTCTCTTTGGGGCGTGGCTTCATAAAAGTGTTGCAGATCTTCTGAAACTGAATGTCCCAATCACCCCAGACGAACCTATTAATGCCATTCCTCCTTGGCTGGACATATCAGTTCCTATTAATTACACTCCTGTTGGTAGTAAGCAAATGTTAAACACCGATGTGGTGAGATGTGTCACACTAGAAACTATTAACAGACACATAGAGAGTATTAAATCAAGTGAATGTTATGCTTTTACTGATGGTTCTGTGCAGACAAACACAGGTAGAACAGGCTGTGCAATTGTAATATATAAAGAAAAAGAGATGATAGTGTCAAACAAACAAAGGCTGAACAACTGGGCCAGCACAATATAAACTGAACTAACTGGAATCTACTTAGCCACAGACTACCTCAAAGAAAATGGAGGTGGGGTGATATTCTGTGCCTCTCAAAGTGCTTTGAAATCAATGAACAGCCCGTCAGGCTCTATGTCTAAAGTTGCATGTGATATTAAAAGGAATGTGATAACTGCCAATGAGAACAACTTTCGTATCGAATTTGTGTGGATTCCGTCCCATGTTGGAATCAGGTATCATGACCGTGCTGATAGACTGGCCAATGAGGCGACCTTGGTCTGTCCAATGCCGTAATTATAAACATTCAAGTCAGAATCATGAACTCTGATCTAGAAGAAGTGAGAAATGCAGAGAGACCTGACAGTTGTAGCATTAGTAAATATGACAAATTTTGTAACAAGAGGTACCGGTATGGCGAGCATAAGGACAGAACCAGACAATGTGATGTAGTCGTGGCCAGAATTAGGCTAGGATACAGACACATCTGGCAAGTTAGTAACGCTGTACCCATACCGGAACACTCAGCATGTAAACTTTGTGATAAACCTTTAAAGCATACACTTGAACACTATATTATTGAATGTGACACTGTCAAAGACTTCAGGCCACCTGACTTACTGTATCTTGAACTATGTAATTACTTCATTGAATCAGGTGTGCTTGAGGACATTCTTGCTGTTTATCCCAAATTTGCTAGCCCACACTGATTAGTCTTCAATTAGAATATGACTCCAATGTATGTGATCCACTGACCTATATATGCTGCTGGTGAATGTGATGTATTTCCTTCTTTGTGTAAGAACCTCTGTCCTGCGTGGCAGTGAACAGTGGCATTACCCACATGAATCTGACCTATATATAGTGTCAATGAATATGATGCATTCTTTGTGTACGAACCTCTGTCCTGTATGGCAGTGAAAAGTGACATTACCCACATGAATCTGACCGACGTATATGTATGTATGTGTGCGTGTGTGCATGTATATGTACGTGTACATGTATATGTGTATGTATATACGTATATGTATGTATATGTGTGTGTGTGTGTGTTTACATATATGTATATGTACTGTCAATGAATATGATGCAACTCTTTGTGTACGAACCTCTGTCCTGCATGGCAGTGAACAGTGACATTACCCATATGAACCTGACCTCTATACATTTACAGTTGTTAATGAATATGATGTATTTCTTTGTGTGTGAACCTCTGTCCTGCGTGACAGTGAGAAGTGATACCACCCTCAGTGTCAAGACCTGACTGAATTACTCAAAATAGGCAAACTGTACTACAAGCTCTGCCAATAAATTTGTTAAACTAAAAAAAAGATCTGCGGCTCAACTAACTCAACACAGCTAGGATAGCTACTTATGTATTAGGATATTTAATTTTATGGTAATAAAATGGTGGCGAAGGTGTGGCTATTAATGTAGGATGGAGGAAAAAAAGTAATAGTGTGTGTGTGTGTGTGTGTGTGTGTGTGTGTGTGTTTTACAGTGTGAGGTGTTATCATGTGTTGATATAAGAAGAGGAAGACGTATTTAGCTCTTATTTCACGTATTTGTACTTATATATATATATATATATATATATATATATATATATATATATATATATATATATATATATATATATATATATATATATATATATATATATATATATATATATATATATCCATTGATCTTTCACGTTTACAGCATATTATGAAGAAACCAACTGAATGTTTTACGTAGCATGAAAATAAACTCCGTTTCATCATCTTGTAATGCCTTAACTTTACTTGTAGATTAATTTTACAACTTAAGCAATATTAAATGAGGCGCAGCTGGGCGTGAAGTAGACAAAGGTATAAAAAAAAACAGATAAGGTAATTAAACTTTAGCAATTTTGAAATAAGTGTGATGGTATGACAAAGGACTCTCAAGCGGATTTGTACTGGCAGATGATAACTCTAGAACTTCCGAAACCTTTAGTTACTCAATTTGAATTCCAAAAGTGGTGAAAAAAAGATACATTCACACACAAACTTGTATCAAGACATACAGGAACTATGCCTCGCTGGCTG
Organism: Homarus americanus; assembly: GCF_018991925.1. Classification (NCBI taxonomy): domain Eukaryota; kingdom Metazoa; phylum Arthropoda; class Malacostraca; order Decapoda; family Nephropidae; genus Homarus; species Homarus americanus. Next base: position 2,544,052 of record NW_024733126.1, on the reverse strand, counting down.
TAGAGGACGCCCGCTCTCCGGACTGAGGTGAGGTAGTGTGGTGCAGTGTAGAGGGTCTAGGGGAGGGTGGAAAAGAGAGGAATAGCACACTTTTGGAAGGTAAAAATTAGGTTTGAAGGCTTAAAGTTAGATGGAGGGTAGAAATGAAAGGTTATAGGAGGGTAAGGGTAGAAATGAAAGGTTATAGGAGGGTAAGGGTAGAAATTGAAGGTTATAGGAGGGTAAAGAGTAGAAATGAAAGGTTATATGAGGATAAAGAGTAGAAATGAATGGTTATATGAGGATAAAGAGTAGAAATGAACGGTTATAGGAGGGTATGGGTAGAAATAAAAGGTTATAGGAGGGTAAAGGGTAGAAAGGAACAGTTATATGAAGATAAAGGGTAGAAATGAACGGTTACAGGAGGATAAAGGGTAGAAATGAAAGGTTATAGGAGGGTAAAGAGTAGGAATTGAAGGTCATGGGAGGGTGAAGGGTAGAAATAAAAGCTTATTGGAGGGTAGAGTAGAAATGAAAGGTTATAGGGGGGTAAAGAGTAAGAATGAAAGTTCTAGGGGGGGGGGGAGGAATTCTGTGAATTAATAAGGAATGGGAGAAGCGAATGCTTTGTTGTGGTTTGGGGAAGAACGAGAATGAAATCGTTTGGCATCATGTACGGAAGAAAAGGGGGAAGGAGTTTACCGTTAGGGCTGGAAGAAGGGGTAAGGAGAAGTGGAGGGAAAAGGGAAAGGAAGTCGGGGAGAGGAAGAAAACGACCGAAGGGAAGAGGGAAGACAAGTGGAGGGCAGGAAGAGGCGTCGGTGGAGGGCTCGTAGTGCAGGGGTGACCTTGTTTGGGTTACCACGGTAGACAAACACACCGTAGTTTCAAGGTGTGCCAAACCGGTTCCTCCTGTTTGTATGTGAATAAATGAGAGTGAGGAATTCTTACTACTACTCGAGAGTGAATGGGTAAACAATGCTCACCCTTTATAACGATTGCTGTTTTTTCGCATCCGAGGTACTCCTAGTCGATCGTCCTAGAGTGAGTGGGTGCTTGACTATTTACATTTGCGGAAGTGTAGGCGGTCAAGTACAGCGTGGGCCACACTGATTCTTTGTGTATTGGAGGGTCTTCTTTTGCTAGATTGATGAGTGGTTGTCACCTGAATGTCAGACTATATAGTTCACTTCAGGCCACCTACGACAAGTAACTGACAGCGAACTGATAATAATACTACATGTCACAAGTACCTGAATTCCCCAATTCCTATTTAAACTTCCACAAATACCGTAGTCCCCCTAATGTTGAGTGTAACCTCTTTATTTACTCCTGTGAAAACTGGTAAACTGCTGTAGGGTGCCGATAACCTTGGGGTGCAGCGGACAAGTGAATTCTGCGATCTAAGTGTCGCTGTTTTACGTACAAGGCACCCCAAGTTCACGCAGATGTATATGTGTACAGGTACTGTACCTAACTTTACAGTTGAGGAAGTGACGGCGGTCGAATACATTACCGGTCAGGCTGCTCCCTTATGCATCGAAGGCTTAGTTTACAATATGATAACTCCACTTTTCACTGGCAGCCTTATTTGGCATAATAGTTGAACCTGTGGCACATTGCAAGATATCGCTTATCCTTGCCCACTCCCTCGTGCAAAGAGAGAGAGAGAGAGAGAGAGAGAGAGAGAGAGAGAGAGAGAGAGAGAGAGAGAGAGAGAGTTTGTCCCGAGCCTGTCGAGTACAGGACGTGTGTATTTACCCCAGACCGGGCCTAGAGAGAGAGCCAGCCATCTCATTGGGGTAAATACACACATCCTGTCCAAGAGTAAGTATAAAAAAGTATATAACTGGGAAAAGTTAGACGTGTAAACCTGCAAATAAGTGTACACTATATATGATTTTTTTTCTTGAATGTAGATCCAAAATAAATGATAAATGTTACCCAAAACCGACAAGAGGTTGCAGACCACTGCCCCAGTGTATAGAGTGTTGAAGCCTAACATCCCTCCGTAATATTCGTCACCTGGTGGATCTCTACTGGGCACATTTGTATATATCTTTCAGTATATCTGACGGTTTCATTCTGTCCGGGTCTTAGGATTTGGGTAGGTCAGTGGTTCTCAACCTTTTTCACTCCATTCCCCCCCTGAGGAATTTTCAACATCCTCGTAGCTTCCTTCATTTTTCTCCCAGAACAGACAAACAGACAAGTGATAAAGACTAAAGAATGATAAAGAAGGACAGATAAATAGGACAAGAGTTAGAATGGCAAACACACACACACATTCACATACATAACATGCTCATGCACTCACACATAAAGCACACATACAGTCATACACAAACATGCACACAGGTAAACATTCACACTCAAGCTAGCAAGCTGAAGTGTACTTTCTGTAAGCAAGAACACGCCTCCTTTGACAAGCACTGCCCAACTTGGAAGAATGAGAAGAATAGTGAGTCATACCAATTTAGCACTAAAAATGGTAGGACTACACAAGAAAAGAATGAGTATGAGCAACAATGGCACCAATAAATAAGGAAATAATTAATAAAGGAAGTGTACAAATATTTAACCCACGTAAAGCAGCGACCACATGAATTATGAAACAAAATAAGTAACACCAATTACGGAGTATATTATGCTTGAGTCAAGCTCAAACACAATATATGGTTCAGAGACAATACACTCCACTGTTTTCGTGATGGTATCCCAGGCCAGACTGAGATCATTCGGTCCTATCACCACTTGCAAAGGGATGACACACGGACACGTACTGAATAAGTCAGTTCAGCAGCTCGGTCCAGCGCCTGTCACGCAGACAGGGACTGGACCTGTGAAATCTTAAATAATCCGTAAAAAAAAAAAAAAAAATTAGCACCAGAGTATGTAAATATTAAAATTGTATTGTCGTTATGATTAAACAAAATGACAAAAAAAGAGTGAAAATTCTCATCTGCCAAGTCAAAATAAGTAATACAAGTTTTGTTTAATTCAGATTCCCAGCATTATTTGGAAACGTACAATTTATAACAGCTCGCCGTGGCTCCCCTAAATTCTTGCCGTGGCTCCCTTGGGGGCCATGGCCTCCAGGTTGAGAACCACTGGGGTAGGTGATGAATCAGTGTTAGGTTATGTTCACCCATTTGTTATACAGTATAGGCACCTGTAGACCGTAAAGACTGCACTGCGATGTCTGGTGAAGAATATTAGTTTATTTAGGCCTTTGAAGCTGTCATAGGGTACTTGGGTGGACACATATAAACCTAATCGCTTGTATGACCTTCATATGTTAGTTTATATTCTTGGGTCCCACCATTGGACCTTGGCACACCGGTTACACCATAGTAGAACCCAACCAGCCAGTTTTTATTTCCCTGTCATATCATGTTAACCGCCATTGTGTCAGGCTTCTTATCGTAACATGCCAGAACGTAGTAGTTGATTTGTTTGTAAGATTAATGTTTAGGTGAAGAGTATTGTGTGGATGGATGTTAGCTGACTAGGATGTGTCAAGTACTGTTCTTTGTTTAGGTAAGAATAAATTACATTAAGAGAATAAGGTTGATTCGGAGACAAAATAATTACTGTAAAGTTATTTACTGTACTGTTCTTAAGAGTGAATTGTTTAATTCATAACATAACATCCACAATATCTTGAACCTCGCAGACAAGTTATATAACAAGAAAAAAGTTATGTTGGCGCATCAACAATATTAAGTTTCAGCTTCATAATAACTGATACAGGACCGGATAACTACCAGTAGTTAAGGAAGCAACATAACGTTTGCAGGTTCCAAAACATTTTCCTGTCACCTCAATATTTAAACTATTTAAACATATGTATTAACATACATACACACACACACACACACACACACACACACACACACACATACATATAGTAATATGTAGACAGCAAAAAACTTAACATCCATCGCTTGAGCAACGAAGTAGAAATTATGGTGTTCAATTCACATCTACTGTAGGCCCTCACATAAGGTTTCATTACCTAACTCTCCCTCACATTCATCTTGTAGACGCAGGCAGAGTACTATATCAGTAAATGCTTCTGCGGGACAAAGATATGAAACAGTTATTTGTAAAATTTTACGACAAATTGGAAACCCAGATGTGTCCCGATGTAATATGCACAATCATAAAAGATTAATCTTGCTCTACTTTGCTGAGCTCAGCTAGTGCGTCTTAAGAAGTCGTGTTTTCTTTTTCCAAATGAATTTGAGTTACTGTATACTTAGACTGATGACTACGTACAGTAGCTAAAAAAAAGTATCTGTGCATACTCTGTGTGAAACAATATGATAACACGGACGATAGGTTTTGGGATATGCGTGTTGTCTCCTTATACTGTGTGATAGTAATCATTTAACCATTTATTTTATTCCTATATGTCAACTCACCCCCTGTGTTGGATAATGAATGACGGTGGGTGAAGACAGGCATACCAACCCTCCCAAGACATCACGCGTTGTACCTACAATTTCGGAAGTCATCAGACCCACCTGGCAGATACTATTTTTTAGCTACTGCACATTAAATGAAAAACATATTAACGCTGATATATGAAATACTATCTCTTACCACAGAATATTCTTCTTAAATAAGTGTAAACTGTCTCTCCCATTTAGGAGAAACACGTAGAGAAAATATCTTAAGACTGGTCATAAACTTATCATAACGTGTTGAACACTGAAGGCTTGGTTTAGGCTTGAGCGTGAAAGTCTCCCTCCCGGGGGTTTAGTAGGAAGGTTGGTGCCAGGTGGCCGTGTAATAGGCTTAGGAAAGGACTTTCTACACAACATAAAAACAGCGCCAGCGAGAGCAGTCACCAGAGTCTGACAGTCTTCATTGCACAAAAGGACGATTATACATATTGCGGCAGACGTATGGTTTCTGGCCTTCTGCTAGTAGTGACGCTCTTTCGTGGCAGGAAAGTTGACTCCATCGTGAAGTTAAGTGTTTTAGATTAAAATCGAAAGAGAACAGCCTCTCCCAACACACACACACACAGACACACACACACACACACACACTCACTTTCCTTGCTGTCACTCGTAATCGAGTATAACGATCATTCAGCTATGATGCAATGATATGATATCGAGAGCCCGATACGGGCCGTCCACTGATGTTGCATGTATGGAGGGCTACATCTAGTAAGGGAGGGGCGGCGGCAATGTCTTTCCCAACGTTAGTGCCTGTCTGCTTATGTATGCAATCGTGCTAATTCGAAAGTACTGACACGAAGGGGTGTGCTCCTCTAAGCGTTGCCGCGCGGAGTGATCGATATGGCACTTTTTCAGGTTTGTCTTAAGACTATTGCTACGAACCACGCCACCAATTGTCATGATCTACCTACCCAGCACCACGAGCAACGCCATCTAGGGACGAAACACGAGTATGACTCGTCTTAGTTACCACTCCCGGGTTTCCCTTCTCCATATCCTGGTTGTTGCGTCACCTCCTCAAAGTCTTCTTTGTCAGCTCTAGTTCGAGGAGAGTGCAGTTCACTCTGGGAAGTGACCACAGGATCACCTATCCTGGAAACTTACGGCACAGTGACTACCTACCGTCTTCTACAATACTCAGCCTTACTCGTCAGCCATCTCAGCTCCGCACTTAAGTATTTGTAATCTTATATTGCCTTCCCACCTCCACCTTGCTTCACGATTGTTTTATGTTGTATAAATATGTATATACTGTTAATGTTTAGGTTAAGTATGGTTTAGGGAAAATTATAGAAAGCTGAATATTTTGTTAAAGAATTTATGGTACTTTATTATACACAACAAAAACTCACATCCTTTGTCTACCCTTTTATAGTCCGATTGTCTTTGTTTTTTTTTGTAACTATGAGTTACAGCTCGAAAAAAAAATAATTAGATGAGAGTGTGCCAACCAAGCCACCATGTTTTTGTCTTTCTTGACGGGAGGTTATAATTATGAAGTAGCACGAGGCTCGGTCATAAGCCTCTTTTTGTCTCTCTTGCTCAAGAAATATACAGAAATCTATTAATAACGGTTACTTGTAACGCTGAGGACTACACAGTGAGTCTAGGAGGTGATCATCTTAACTATGCACTACGGTACAACTCATTTTGAATGTCAGGGAACTTCCAGCAAAATTCTCTCAAAACTTATTGCAATATCTGGCAAATATATACTTTAGGGTCTTGTAAGTATGAGGGATTAGGGTTTTGAATTTTATTTCCTCTGATTTTATTTGAATGATAGCGTTTCTTTTCCTGTTTCTTACAAGTAAATGTGAAGATAGACGGTAATTATAAACAGCGTGTAGGGAATTCTGGCAGCAACTGTACACTTAGTGGAGCAGTTGCCATCACCTCAATTACGTGACAGGGAAGTGAACAGTGCCAAGAGGAAGTACCAGGCTTCTGTTAACGTGTAATCTTGTGATTCCTGTAGGTTATGGGTCACTGGCTGGTAAAAGCTCACCTTTGGTGCAACTAACGACTGCCTGATTATTAGGGAAGGTCAGCGATTGTGATGATAATATCAGAGAAACAATAATTTTTAATCATAATTAGTAATAGTTTTAAGGACAACGACTACTACTACTACTACTACTACTTTTTTTTTTTTTTTTTTTTTTTTTTTTTTTTTTTTTAACGTGGCCTCCAGCCTCCCCCAATAGCCACACCTTCGCCACCATTTATTTACCTTAATATTAAATATCCTAATACATAAGAAGCTATCCTATCTGTGTTAAATTAGTTGAGCCGCAGATCCATGCGGCATTCAGTGACTGTAGCCTCATAGTCAATATCTGCAGCAGTTGTCGGAGTAGGGGCAGAAGCTCTCGTTCCCCTGAGGCAGAGCAAAGCCGACCGAAGGAGAGAGAAGGACAGTCGACATCTCATCCAGGCTGTGACATAACTTCTGGGCTGCTGCTTCTGTTCGGAGATCAGCTCCGCGAGTCTGGCGTAGAAACATCTTGCACTTGGGCCCATCCCACCAGAGGTTGTGAACACTAGAGGAGTGAAGCTGCCTTGATCAACATTTTGAATTCTCTCCCCATATGCCCTTCTCTTGTCGTTCTCGTTCCTCCTATGTGCAGCATCAAGAGCTAGGTTATGGTGACAAACGGCCATGGGATCAAAAATCCTGATGTCGAAGAAAGCTCGCTGTCCCCGCGTCCAGAATCCTCGAGCACTGACGTCCACACGGGCTTCGTTAGATGTGTTTGAGGTCCTGTGTTGGAGGATCTCGCCATCCAGTGGAAGGAGGGTCGGTTCTACCATGACGTCCCGGCAGATTTCCTTCAACATATTTGCTGTGAGATCCCTTACCTCGTCATGCCTCATGCATATGAAGCCCCCCTTCTTGCAAACCATGGCGTGATCGCCATCATAGGAATAGCCACACACGCATTGGGAGGGCAAACCATCTACTGGCCAACCGTACCTTAGAGCAATGGCATCTGTAAATTCTTGTTTGTTAAGGCTGAAACCATTTGCCCTTATCGGTAACGTAGTTAACCAGTTCGAGGCGCCCACCTCCTGCGCTATAGCTACTTTTTTTGTCAAATTTTCTGGAACCAGCAGCAATAGTTGCTGCAACATGTCATTTTGGCAGTGCTGCCGATCTGTTGTAATGGACCTACGGATCTTATTAACTTCGCTGGTGTCCACTTCCCCTGTTGCATTCTGGGCTATTATGTGGTCAGTGAGGGCTGCCGTGAGCTTAAGTGAATTTTGATGTTCAGAGTCAGCAATCTCCTCTGGATTAGTTAGTCCCATCCCTCCCAGTCTTGGTGGAAGTGCAAGAAGTGTTCTTTCTACTAGGGTTAAGTCGTGGTGTTTCACTAGTTTGGGAATGAACTTGACACTGATTGCTTCTTCCAAAGGGTGGAGGAGGGGTCGGATCTCAGGGATGGTACGCATCAGGTAGTTCCAACGATGCTTGACTCCATGTGTGAATGCTGCAAAGGCCGCATGTGGCTCTGTGTTAGCAATCTCCGATAGAGCATGGATTTCGCTAACCCACTCATTCACCTTTCCCCCTACGTACTGGGTCTTGAAGTCCGTAGTGCCAATTACTGCGCCTAGATGTCTTTGGCCGTCCTTAGTTATTTTGACCTCACTTTCGCCGAAAACCTCCACAGCCCGATCATAATGATCTGGCTTCACGATGAGGAAGGATTTGCTGGCGTTTGGGTGGTACCCTATTTGTGGACCTCGCGATGTTACCAGGTCCCACCACTTTTTGATGTCCTCCACTTTTCCTGCTCCTGTGAGGTCATCAGCATATGCCACTTGTTTGACCCCAGTTGTTTCATACTTTATTTCTTGTTGGAGCACTGATAGGCCTATTGCATACATTGCCATTGCAACGGGGTCTCCCTGTGTTGTTCCCTCGGTCGACTGTAGGATGGTATCACCTCGTAGAGCCTTGTTGTTTACTACGTAGAGGTCTGAAGGATTCCTATACGAATTTTCAACATACATCGCAAAGCTAGGACACTTGATCTTGATGTTGTGCAGTGCCGCCTTGCGGTTAAGTATGTTGAATGCGTTTGAAGCATCCACCAGGAGAACGGCCTCACAATCACGCTGCTCAAATATCAATCTCATGGCGTGAATGGCCGCCTCCCCACCAGCCTGGTGGCCAGCACACACTTGTAGGTTCCCTGCTGCTGCCCTGACATCATCCTTTACCACCTCCATTATACACTTTCCGATGATCCGCCTCAGCACTTCCCCCACCCCTATAGGTCTACATCCTGGTTTCTTTTCCAGAGGAATAAGGCGGCAGGCCGTCAGAGCCTGGAGGTGATGGCAGCAAGAGGATGCAAGCTTTCTTGCAAGGGTGGCAATGGCAGTGCAGAGATCGCTTGCTACAGGGCCAAACTTGTTTGTGCTGAGGATGACTCTCCAACCGTTTGCATCCAGACCTGAAGGGCCGGCTCCTCCTCGAGTCTTCAGTGCCTTTTTCCACACCATCTCTCCTGTTATTTTCTCGAACAGGACAGCATTTGGTGGGATATAGGCACCCTGGAGCCTGATGCCTTCATCTTCGCTTGCAGGGGGATGTTTCTCTTTCAATAGTTTTAATGTCGCTCTGTTTATTGGCATCACTCCACCGGAGGATTCATGTGTGAGAGATCTTACCGCGAGAGACACTTTTCCCACACGCATTTTGTTTCCAAATTTTCTTGCCACGTCATCGGTGTTTTGCTTTCCGTCACCCGTAGATTTTAGTCTCTCCTGCAGTGTTCTTGCTTCACATAGGAGATCATCTAGGGCCCCAGTCTGCCACATTGTCAACCTTCTCTTCATTGCTGCCACATTTTCTTTGTGCTTAGCCTTTGTGTGTGTCCTCTGACAAAATAGATGTGGTATTATTGCCAGTATTTGAAGAGCTAGGGGGGCGAGGAAGCGGTCCTGAGTGTAATCAGTCATGAAGTGAGTCATCTCCCGAATCATTTCTTTGGTGGCCGCACACTTGGGTGGTTCAAATAAGTTAGCGGGCGACCACTTGACAATTTCTGAGTAGGTTTCTTTGACCCATACGCCTGCATTTTCCATCGACATGCCATTCCACTGAGGCGGCTGTCTCTCATTCTCCTCGTGGACACCTGCTACTGAGGGAGCAGCATTTATTAGTACTACATTATCGGGTTGAGTAGACTCACTGCTATCATTTCGGATATCATCGGGTAGTTGGGTCCCGGCGATATCCACTGTGGCCGCCTGTGTCGGCTCCCTGCGACGTGGGTTCCGACACTGGTCTAGCTTCCTGCAATCCACACATGGTCTGTTGTTTCTCGCACAAACACAATTTGTGCAGTTTTGGTTCGGGCTAGCACAGACGCAGCAAGGAATGTTACCAGGCATAGTGACCAGCACCTTGGGCGACGGTAACGTCCGCCTCCGGACATCTGATTTAGTCCCAGGCACAAGATTATACTGGTTCTTATGAGGGAAGGGCGGAGAGGTGACAGGCTGGACTGATGTGTCCAGGTAGTAGGGGCATACGTGCGCGCGTGGGTGTGTAGGCTACCCCCCCTAATAGCGACCATCCATACATCAGAATGATACACTATGGACAAGAGTTTGTCACACCAGGCACTAGTTTATATTTCCTTGGCACAAATAACCACTATTTATATGGTCTCACTGGTGTAATATCAGTTATGTATACTCACTAGGTTCGTCGAGACCCTACATTAAGAGTCCGTTACTATGGTGGGGGGGGGTGGGGGCGACCGCATGGGCAGCACTCTCGGCCCCATAGGGGCGATAGTCTCGGGACCACCCCTGTCACAGTAGGCCTAACGACACTGACCTTGGCGCCGAGCCTTCTCATTATCCTACCACTGACCCAGCACAGGTCACCACTCACTTGGTGAACGCCGGTGAACACACGGAATATTTACAATTTATGCCGTAAGGGATGAGAAGAAACCTTGGGTGGCAATGCTTAGGGTGACATCCGATATTCACGGACACATTGTCAAATTCCCGCTCCCACACAGCGAGTATGTCCCCACCAATAACACTTTAGATCAGGAGGGACGGTCCACGACACCCACGCCGCGCCGGCCGCTACTACTACTACTACTACTACCAATGGTACCACTATCACTATTACTACTACTGCTACTACTACTACTACTACTACCACTACTACAACTACTACTACTCCTACTACTACTACTACTTTTTTTTTTGAACGTGGCCTCCAGCCTCCCCCAATAGCCACACCTTCGCCGCCATTTTATTACCTTAATATTAAATGTCCTAATACATAAGTAGCTATCCTATCTGTGTTGAATTAGTTGAGCCACAGATCTATGCGGCATTCAGTGACTGTAGCCTCACAGTCAATATCTGCAGCAGTTGTCGGCATTGGTGCAGAAGCTCTCGTTCCCCTGAGGCAGAGCAAAGCTGACCTAAGGAGAGAGAAAGACAGTGGACATCTCATCCAGGCTGTAACATAACTTCTGGGCTGCTGCTTCTGTTCGGAGATCACCTCCGCGAGTCTGGCGTAGAAACATCTTGTACTTGGTCCCATCCCACCAGAGGTTGTGAACACTAGAGGAGTGAAGCTGCCTTGATCAACGTTTTGAATTCTCTCCCCATTTGCCCTTCTCTTGTCGTTCTCGTTCCACCTATGTGCAGCATCGAGAACTAGGTTGCGGTGACATGTGGCCATGGGATCAAAAATCCTATGGCGAAGAAAGCTCACTGCCCCCGAGTTCAGAATCTTCGAGCACTGACGTCAACACGGGCTTCGTTAGATGTGTTTGAAGTCCTATGTTGGAAGATCTCACCATCCAATGGAAGGAGGGTAGGTTCTACTATGACATCCCGGCAGATTTCTTTCAACATATTTGCTGTGAGGTCCCTTACTTCGTCATGCCTCATGCATATGAAGCCCCCTTTCTTGCACACCATGGCGTGATCGACGTCATAGGAAGAGCCACACACGCAATGGGAGGGCAAACCTTCTACTGGCCGACCGTACCTTAGAGCAATGGCATCTGTAAATTCTTGTTTATTAAGACTGAACCATTTGCCCTTATCGGTAACGTAGTTAACTACTACTACTACTACTACTACTAATTATAATTATTTTAGTAGTAGCATTATATTTTACAGGCACAAGGTCTGACAGAATCATTGTAAAATACGAAGCTGTACGTACATGTTCTGTAAGAGCGATTAATTGGACTCATTGTTTGAGAGGCTTCAAAGAGAGTTAAGAGGAGGAGGGAGGGAGGGAGGGAGGGAGGGAGAGAAGTGATAGAAGATAAAGGAAGCCAGAAAGATAGGGAGGTACTCAGTCAGTCAGCCGGTTGATCTATCAGGAAAGCAGTAAGTCACATTCCTTCAGTCCTCACAAGCTTGCAGAGGTCTACGGACACACGAACCATCGTCTCGCTTACAAATATAATGTCAGAAGTCGACGCCAAAGGAGTGAGAGCAGACGTTATATCAGTGATCTTTTTCCTTGTTCTCCACAGTTGTCGAGTCACTGTCTTACACCTTACCTTGATGTTTTATCAATCCATTACTCGCATCCTGCCCCAAGTGTCGCTGGTTTGCACCCTAGCATACTCAGTTTACAGTGTTGTAAATGGGTACCAGACGTTACTGTTGAGGAAGTGAAAGTGGTTGGATACAGTTGCCGGCCATACTGCCTCTTTGTATACTATGTGTGCTGAGTCTAGAGTGAATCCCCTTTCCCTTTTTTTTTAGGAGTGTCACTTAAAGAAACTACAGGATTTGTTCCTTGTTTCTGTCCAATTTATTGTTCACGTGCGTGTTTTCAATTTTCCATTGCCACTTATTATTAGAAACCACTGAAGATTTCTCCGTCAGACTTGGTAAAGTTTAGAAGACGTGAAGAAAACACTGGCTTTTTAAATGAGATAAAAATGGTGAACTGGCGGACACTAGCAGTAGACAAGTTATTGTTGCGCAACTTGTAATTTTTTTCCACTATGCTGGGAGTGTTTCATGTTGCTTGCCTTCGAAGACCCGCCCATGCTGACTAACGTCAAGAGACGCCTGGCAGATCATAAGTAAACTGAACAGTAAGTTGTCGAAAAATTTCATCACTTCCTAGTGTACGTCTCAGTAGTCAGGGTATAGTGGGTTATGGAACGTGTATGTTTATTTATCTTTAGTTGGTCGGTACTATGTTGTACATTTTATTGACTCTTGTCAAAGTTTCCTTGATTTTTCCGTTATTTTCTTTTTTTTTAATTTCTAATTTTTCTAGTTAATTTTATCAATAATTGAACTACTTGCTCATCACTGGCTGGCTGGCGGATTGACAAATAGTAAGTATATGCCGCTCTACCATGCACTGTCCACCACACAACGATATTCTGCCAACTTCCACACAACAGTTTCCTTTAAACCATTCGCCTCACGACTATACTTGATATCTGGTTGAAAATAAATCACACACTGTATTATGAGCTTACACACACACACACACACACACACACACACACACACATATATATATATATATATATATATATATATATATATATATATATATATATATATATATATATATATATATATATATATATAATTTTTTTTTTCATGTAGATCCACATATACACAATAGCAGTGATTTAATTGATAAACTCAAGAAACACAATGAACCTTGCGATTTTATAAGTTTTGATGTAAATTCACTGTTCACTAGAGTACCTGTGAAAGACCTACTTTCATTTCTTTAAGATAAATTACAACTGTTAGATTTAACTATTGAACATGATACTTTCTTCAAATTGATAGAGTTATGCGTAACTGACAATGTGTTTAAAGCAAATGGGAAGTTCTACAAGCAAATATTTGGCATGAGCATGGGTAATTGTGTTTCTGCTCCTCTAGCCTGTATTTACATGGAGTTTTTTGAGTCTAGATTACTACCCAATATAGTGGACTTTATTCCTCCTTGGTATAGATATGTAGATGATGTTCTTTGTCTTTGGCCTAGAAACAGTGACCCATTGGAATTTTTAGACAAGCTTAATTATATTGTCCCAAGCATCACATTCAAAATTGAAAGAGAAATAAATGGATCCCTTCCATTCCTTGATATGCTTATCATGAGAAATGGCCCAAACTACAAATTTATGGTATACAGAAAGCCCACACAGGTAGACAGTTTCATTAACTTTTTATCGAATCACCTTGAGTCTACCAAAATGTCAGTGTTTTCTGCTATGTTCTTAAGATGTCTGCGTATTTGTGACTCTGAATTTATTGACGATGAATTGAAACACATTCGTTCCATTGCACAGAAACTCGGGTACCCTTCTGTGTTTGTTGATCGTTGTTTTAAAAGGGCTAAAAAATCCATTCATTCCTCTCAAACCAGACAAATTCCTACACTTAAGAATGTAAATGGAAGTGTTTATTGTATTCCATGTAGCAAATGTAATTGTAATTATGTAGGACAGACAGGAAAAACACTGCAGCTCAGAATCAAACAACATAAGTACAATATCAGAACAGCATCTGAAAGCAGTGCCTTGTTCGTTCATGTTAGGAATAATAATCACCCCATTGCTTGGGAAAAAAGCTTAGAAGTATTTAAATCATCTTGTGTCACAGAAGACTTCTGGTTGAAGCTAGTTTGATTAAGGAATTAAAATCAATAAACCTTAGTGATGGTCAGTTCAAAACTGATAATATGTTACATAAATTTATTTGTCAGTGGCCCAAGGTTAGGAATGCTTTGAAAACCTTTGATCTAGATGTATGATAGTTATTTAGTGGGTCCCTTATTTTTGACCTGACCTGACTAGTCACGTCACCCCCCTTCTCTTACGTGTGTGTTGGTGTGGGGATTAGTGGATGACATCATTATGGCCTGACCTCATGTTTTTAAGGTCACCCTGTATATTTAAGCCTCTCTCTGTCCATGTAATCCAGTTGCCTCTGAAGATGTCTTGAATAAAGACGAAAGCTAAGGTGCTCCGTTGTTTCCATTTTCCCGTGTGATTTTATCAAGATTTATCTTATGCACGTTTTCATTGTGGATTTACATGAAATATATATATATATATATATATATATATATATATATATATATATATTATTGTTTTTGTTTTATGTAAATGCATATTAATTGCTTTGATACATGTATATCGGCACTGTTCACCCAACTCACGCAACTCTGTCAACATTAATAGAAGTAACTGAAAAAAAAAAAACATATGCCAGAGGTTATTATTACATAAGTAAAATGGGTGTGGTTGTTTGTTACGTCAGTAGGAAGGAAATACAACGGGTGAGTAACACTACCGTAATGTAACACTGTCACTACTAATGTGTATGAGTATCACGCATAACACAATAAGTTTATTTTTACATGTTTTATGTTGTCCAGCACAAACTAAGATAAGAGCATGGGCTGATCTTGTGAGGCATTTAAAACTAACACTGAGTGGGCCATTTCCTTTCTTTCGACGAAAATGGTAACCGGATGATAACCGGAAATTACACCTGGTTGATGACTTTTTAATGTTTATATTATGGGCGCAGTTGGCGGCGGGGAGTACGGAGGGGGTGGCGGACGGTAAAGGTGAGGTGTGTCGAGGAAAATTTCATGTTCTAAGAACCTGTAGCAGTAAACTGAAGGATGATAGTTGCTGATGGTTTATTTGTTTTTATTCATAGAAGTTAAAAACAAAACAAAAACCCACAAAGACATAAGAAACTAATCTTCTGAAACCTAGCGTATCTATTTCTTATGAGTTTCACCCGACACGTTAGCAGTGTCAGAAAAAGAACCCAAAATTTTGTAACATGCAATTAATTATCTACTTTGTTTCTGGGTAAAATAGATAATATTAGCTAGTCAATGTAAATAAAGTGAAGTGTATCTTTGGTATAATTTTCCGTCTATCATGATAACATGGATTTTTAAAAGAATCAATTTTATACTTTTGTTATGGTGTGATTGAGGAGATTAATTTTCAGATGGTGTCTAACAAAACCTCTCCGTTTTTTTATTTACCAAAATGTTAAGTGGAGAAGGCCAGATGGTCAGGTAAATAAAAAGTCGTACTTGGGTTGTGTTCATTGGCGTGAATCACACCGAGAATAAGTCTTGACCCGAGAGGCTTATATGTTATACCGCCGTGTGCAACTGTAAACTTGTTCCCCCCCTGACGACACAACTAACTTTAGCCAAGGGCGTGATCCTCAGGGTTAACGTTATTTCATTCTACGAGTAACAAGGGTGACCTTGCTCCTCGATATTCTATTTTTGTGGATAATTGTACATAATAGTCTAAATATTATAAATATGACTTGCACTTCATTCTAGAGTAATACAAAAAACTTGGGTCTTCGAGATGCGTTGCTTCAGCGTGTAGTGATAATCCCTCACATTATGTTTTACTATTGTGTCATAAAACGCGGCCACTACTTTTATAGGTGCAGGGGACTCATTGTTACTCTTCCTGAAAAAAAATATTATATTTCGGTTGTGTACAAACGAACGGTCCTCTGTGTGTGTTTGTGTGTGTGTGTAGCGTTATAAACGGTGTCTTTAACACAAACACACACACACTACTACTGCTACTAAAAACAAATAAATAATGGTTGCCCCTCGTGTAACGAGGATGGCCGGCCCAAGGGCCACCGAGGCGTGAATTTGTTTAAGGTGTTGAACCTGTCGCTAACACAACAACCACACCCTGAGGAGGGATATACAGGTTCCCAATTACTGCTGGGTTGACAGAGGTAAATGGCATAAAGAAACTTGCCCATAGTTTCACCCTGCCCGGGGATCAAACTTAGGTCCGCTCGTTTGCGAAGAGAGAATGCTGACCACAGGTCGCCACTACTACTACTACTTTGATGTCACTAGGAATCGAGTATGACGATCATCCAGGGATGTCACCTTCATTGGTGAGTTTTGAGGTGACTAAAGAAGCCGATACGGGACCGGCAGATTCGTTCACATGAGTTGCACATGTGGTGGGCTACATAGAGTGCAGGAGGGGCGGTGGCAGCGTCTTCCCGGCGTTGACGCTTGTCTGCCTCGTTATGCAGTCGGGCTAACTCGGAAGTATTGACACCTTCTCGTGTGGTGCTCCTCCAAGCGTTACGATGTGGAGTAATCGACTCCCAGGTGAAGGGGTCGATTTGGCAATTTATCAGGTTTGTCTTAGATCATACCTTTTCAGTTGCCCGCCGACGTTAGGTGACTGTAGAGTAGCTGCTTTGGAAGTCGACTGTCGTCCATGCAGTTAACATGGCCAGTCCAGCGTAGTTCTTCATAGATAATGGTAGCCTCGATGCTCCTACAGTTGGTGTCAGCAAAAAAACTGGCATTTGTTCTCTTGTCTTCCCAGCGAACAAGGAGGATGGAACGTAGACTACGTTGGTGAAAGTTTTCAAGTGCCTTGAGGTGCCTCCTGTATGTGACCCATGTCTCACTGACATACAGTATATCAGTGATATACGTGAAACTTTGTAGATAATTTCAGCTCCCTGCAGCAGAAGACACGGTTTCGGAGTCTGCCCAATGCTTGAGATGCACATCTGATCCGATACTGAATCTCTTCATCGATGTCCGCTTTGGTGAACAGGTGGGAGCCGAGATACCGAAAGTGGGTAACATTAGAGAGGATAGTACCGTTAAGCTGGGTGGATGGTGGAAGTGTGTCTGAATCAGGGGCAGGTTGAATGAGAATCTGAGTCTTTACGTACATTCACCTCAAGGCCGAAGTGTGCTTACGCATCTGCGTAGATGTTCAAGATCTCCTGTAGGTCGTGTTCAATGTGAACAACAAGGGTGAGGTCGTCTGCATACCGAAGTTCAGTAATGGAAGCTGCCGACTCCTTTGTTCTTGCCCAGAGTCGTCTTATGTGTACAAATCATCATGTGTCACAGAAAGACTTCTGGTTGAAGCTAGTTTGACTAGGGAATTGAATTCTATAAACCTTAGTGATATTCAGTACAAAACTGATAATATGTTACATAAATTTATTTGTCAGTGGCCCAAGGTTAAAAATGCTTTGAAAACCTTGGAGCTAGATGTAGGATAGTCATGTCGCCCCCTTTCTCTTAAGCTACTCTACGTGTGTGTTGGTGTGGGGATTAGCCGATGACATCATTATGACTTAACCTCATGTTTAATAAGGTCACCCTGTATATTTAAGCCTCTCTCTGTCCATGTAATCCAGTTGCCTCTGAAGATGTCTTGAATAAAGACGAAAGCTAAGGTGCTCCGTTGTTTCCCTTTTCCCCGTGCGATTTTATCAAGAGGCAGCTGGGAGAGGGGGTGTCACGCTTGCATGTGAACCTGACAGATGACACCGACCTGATAACGAGATCTGAGATTGCCGAGTTCCACGACATTTTAAATAACGAGTCACTTAATGCACAAAGGCAGAACATACCATACAAAAAACTCAGATCAGACAACAATGACCCTAAATAGACTAATAATTATTTAAAGAACATTATTGACCAAAGGAAGGTTATAGGTAGAAGGATAAATCGTGGCGAATTTTACCTCCGGGAGTATTGTAAGGTAATGGCCGGTAGGGTTAAGACCGAGATAAGAAAAGCCAAGAGGAACTATGAGCTGAAGGTAGCAGGGGAGGCGAAAAAACCCCCAAAGGATTCTACCAAATGTATCAAACTAAAACACGAGATAAGATTGGACCAATACGTTCAGATACCGGAGAGCTAATTGATAACGAGGGAGAAATGAGCAATAATCTGAATAAATATTTTTCAACAGTTTTCACCACCGAAAATTTAAACATGATACCCGAGGCACCGACTCTATTCAGAGATAGTGAAGAAAACAATTTAAGCGAGATAGTAGTGACTAGTAACGATGTTAATAAGCAAATAGACAAACTGAAGCCTAATAAGTCAACTGGTCCCGATGAGATATTTGCCAGAGTATTAAAGGAATGTAAGGATGAGCTTAGTATGCCTTTAGCAATGTTGTTTAACATGTCATTAAAAACAGGTGTCGTACCTGAATCCTGGAGGATAGCGAATGTAATACCGATTTTCAAGAAAGGGGATAGATCACTATCCTCTAACTACCGCCCAATCAGTCTAACATCAATAGTAGGTAAATTACTAGAATCAATTATTTCAAACTCTATTCGAAACCACCTGGAGAAGCACAAGTTGATCAATGATTCCCAACATGGCTTCACAAACGGGCGTTCATGTCTAACTAATCTATTAACATTCTTTTCATCAGTTTTCGAATAGGTGGATGAGGAGCACAATTATGATGTGGTATATCTCGACTTTAGCAAAGCCTTCGACAGAGTCCCCCACGAAAGACTAATTAGAAAGGTAGAAGCGCATGGCATCAAAGGTAATATCTTTAAATGGATTAGGGCGTGTTTACGGGACAGGAAACAGCGAGTGAGCATAAACGGCACTAAATCGCATTAGAGCAACGTCACTAGTGGAGTTCCCCAAGGCTCAGTACTTGGACCATTATTATTTATTACAAACATAAACGACATAGATATCGGAATAGACAGCAACATAAGTAAATTTGCTGATGACAGTAAAATAGGACGTGTAATTAAATCTGACGAGGACTCTGCAAAACTACAGGAAGATTTAAAGAAATTTTTCGAATGGTCGGAAAAATGGCGGATGAAATTCAATGTGAACAAATGTAAAGTACTCAGTATAGGAGATGTAAACAGGAAAACCAGTTACCAGATGAACAACGATGCTATTGTGGAATCCGACTGCGAGAGAGATTTCGGAGTAATGAAAAGTAGGAATCTTAAGCCAAGTAAGCTACGTGTTTTTGCTCATAACAAGACTAATAATATGCTTGGGTTCTTACAAAGGACTGTTAGTTACAAGACTAGCGAGGTTATCTTAAAATTATATCTAGCGCTTGTGAGACCTCACCTGGATTACGCAGTTCAGTTCTGGTCACCATATTACAGAATGGATATAGAATCAGTGGAAAGAATCCAGAGGAGAATGACAAGACTAATCCCGGGCATTAGGAACCTTGAATACAGAGACAGCTTAAAGCGTCTTAATTTGCACTCCCTCTCGAGCTGTAGAGTGAGGGGCGACATGATAGAGGTGTATAAATGGAAGTCAGGGTTAAACAAAGGGGACATTACAAAGGTACTCAAACTATCCGACCAGGAGCAAACTCGTAACAATGGTTTTAAATTAAACAAATTTAGATTTAAGAGTGACATAGGTAAACACTGGTTTGGAAACAGAGTAGTGGATGAATGGAACAAGTTACCAAATATCATCATAAACTCGAATACGCTGGATAGCTTCAAACATAGGTAGGATGCTTATATGAGCAATAGGGGTTGGGTATAAACGGGACTGCCCAGTATGGGTCAATAGGCCCGCTGCAGTTTCCTCCATTCATATGTTCTTATGTTCTTATGTTCTTATGTTCTTATATATATATATATATATATATATATATGCAAGTAACTCACTGCACTCACCCCTGAGGATGTGAATTATACGAATGCGCTTGGGAACTTCTTGTTTTTTCCTTGTATTTTATATATATATATATATATATATATATATATATATATATATATATATATATATATATATAATTTATGGATTGTGGTTATCATGCCGTGTTTTATAGCTAATGAAATATATATATATATATATATATATATATATATATATATATATATATATATATATATATATATATATATATATATATCAGTGTATGTGTGTTTGTGGGGGTAAAAATAAAGCACGTGAAACACAAACATTTGCATGTCAGTACAAGATGCTTAACGTGGAGAAGATAAATCTTGATAAAATCACAGGAAAGGGGAAATACTGGAGCATGTAAACTTCCCTAATCTACTGAAATGTTTTTCATAATATATATTTTAATTTAAATTAAGTCCACTTTTTTCGCAACATCAAGCTCTGTGATGGCTTGCAGTGTTTACTGAAAGAAAGTAACTTCACACCATTAGCCTCACGTCTCCTCTGTTTATAAATTCCTCAGCAATATTTGAAGCTTCCCTCACCATCATCGCTCATGACCATACGTGAACACGCTTAATCTTCACTGGAGCATCTTGTTCAGGGCCGGATTCAGGACTGGGCAAAGTGGGCAGCTGCCCAGGGGCCTCCACATATTACAATATTTTATTTATTTGTTTATTCATTTGGATTATTTTTATTTTCATTCTTTAAAATTCATGTTTATCTATTCCACCATGTAAAACTATGTTCAGCAAGAAGTGTGATAGAAATTAGGCTAGCTACTCCTTGAAATTCATGAATACCTGGTTTTCCTATGAACCATACATTTTTAATGAATGCTATTGTTTGTGTTGCTAATAATATATTTAGAATTTCACAAGCACCTATTGATTAAAAATGAACTACATGGAATAACGAAATTGAGATTAAAAAAAACAAGTAAAATATTTTTTTCATTATCACTTCCATTACGAATGCCATCAGGGCGCTGTGTTTGTTGACAGTCGGTCGGAGGGGGTTGGGTCGTGTAGAATCTGCACATCGGTTGTCATGTGTCTGTCGATTAAAGAGGAGACTTGCGTCGCCCATGATTCGTGAACTTCCCACGAGTAGACATAAACATGTCTTGTAGATGTAAAATGAGAGAGAGAATTGTCATGTGTGCTTGTTGAGTGAAGTCGTCGCCGCTCAGTGATGAATGATCTTGTCAGTTGTCATTTCATAGAACATGTCTTGCAAATGTACAGTGAGAGTACGAGTGAGAGAGAGTCGATTGATGCTTGCACTTGAGCGTGGGTAGGTGTGCTCTTAGAATATACGTTCACATATATAATTGTGCTTTAAGATACTACAGGTCGATTGGCTGCAAGTAAGTTGAGTTATTTTTATGTATGTTGAGTACATTAACTATGTCAATGATGGTTTCTGTCAGTTCCACGATCAGTATATACAGTATAACACAGTATAGTCAATGGTGAAAAGGAGGCGAACCGACGGCGAGCTTTAGGGGTGGGACTGGGAAAAGTCAGAGGGAGAGGTCATAATCTTATCCAAAATTCCAAATTTTAAAAATATGCTGGCGTTCAAATGTTCCAGGGAATTAAGTAATCAATTAATCTCTCCATAAAGTAGCAAAATGCAAACGGCCAATTTGTGTTATGTTTTTAATTATAACGAAAAATTAGGTGTCCGTCTTTGTTGATAGAAAATTATTGTTGCAGAAATGAGTGGAATGGACAGACACAAAGGTGTACGACGTTTCGAAAGTGGTGCTGCAAAGAGAAAGACATCTAAAGAACGTGCTGAGAGAGAAGGTAAAGAATTTACAAAAACACGTCGACTGACTGAATTCTTCACTCGTCCATCAGCTTCAGAACATCTAGTCAGTGCTTCTGCAAGCTCATCTTCAAGGCAACCAGAACAAGTACCTGCATGTGATGCATGAGCTTCCTCTTTATATGGCAGCTCTAGCTTATCTACAGGGGGAAATGACCAGACTGCCGAGGAGATTGAAATTGAATCAAAGCATGTGCCTCCTGAAGTGCAAATGGCAACTACACAAAATTATGACTTTGACATTAGCTTATGGTCAGAACATTTGACAAAACAATTTATTGATTATTGGGCTGCGAACAGTTCTGAGAATCTCCACCACAGTAATGCTAAATTTTTGGATGCAAAATCAGCAGTACAAAATGATTCAAACAATGTCAGTCGCAAATGCACACCACCCATGTTTGAGCGAAAGAATCGAAATGGGGAAGTTGTAAAGCGTTCTTGACTTTGTTTCTCCCCCGCAAATGGGCGGGTCTACTGCTTCTTTTGCAAGCTAATGGGTGTTGTCGTGCAAAGGGAGCTGGAGGTATAGACTCTAAACTAACCACGCATGTGGGTCAAATTGAGCAGTATTAGTGTAGCCTTGTAAAGCGATTGATCAGCGTGCTTAAATTTATATGTGAAAGAGGGCTAGCTCTTCGAGGAGAAGATGAAATAATTGGATCTCATAATGGAAATTACTTGGGATTACTAGAGCTTTTGGCCGAGTATGATGATTTCCTCAGGCAACACATCCAGAATCATGCTAATCGTGGCACTGGTCATACAAACTATTTGTCTTCAACCATCTGTGAAGAAATTGTCAGACTAATGGGCAATAAAGTACTGAACGAAATTATCTCACGTATAAAGCTCTCAAAATATTACTCAATTTCTCTAGATTCCACCCCTGATGAAGGCCATATTGATGAACTAACTCTGATAATCAGATACATGGAGCATGACACACCTGTTGAGAGATTTGTGAAATTCTTGCCAAATCAAGGACACAAGGCTCAAGAAATATTTGAAGGTTTGATGAAGTTTCTTGCAGACAATGACATTGACATTCAAAATTGTCGTGGGCAATTTTATGGTAATGCAACATCTATGAGTGGGAGGTACAATGGTCTGCAAGCCAAAGTTGTAGCTGAAAATCATCATGCAATTTGGATACCATGTGCTGGTCATTCATTAAACTTGGTTGGAAAAGCTGCAGCTGAATGTTGTCAAGAAGCTATCTCATTTATTTATTTTCTTGAGGCAATTTATGTGTTCTTCACAGCTTCTACATATCGTTATGGAATTCTTAGTGATTTATTGAAAACTGTAGCGTCTGGCCCGGTATCTGTGTCAAAGAGGATTTCCACAGCATGATGGTCCTGTCGAGTAGTTGCAGTGAGAGCAGTTGTCCAAGGTTATCTCCCAATCCGTGAAGCACTTGCTAAAATAGCTGGAGGTGAAAATGAGACGAGTAAAACATGTTATGAAGCCAATGGTCTCCATGATAAGATGTGCAAGTTAGAGACTGCTATTTATGCTGTGTTTTGGTATGACATTCTTGGCAGAGTTGATGCAACAAGCCATGCATTGCAAGATCCGAAACTCGATTTGAACACAGCAGTAGCAATGCTGAAGTCCTTGGAATGTTTTGTACGAGAAAAGAGAGATTGCTTCCATGTTTATGAGAAGAAGGGAAGGGAAATGTCAAAAACTGGAGATTATTCACAGACACGCAAGTGGCAACGTAATGTACGACTCAATCCATTGGATTATGGACGATCAGAAGAAGCAGCCCTCTCACAGTCAGAAAAATTTCGGGTTCAGAATTTCCTTCCAGCAATTGATCAGTTCCTGAGTTCACTGGATCAACGGTTAAAGGCCTATGAGGAAACCTGTTCACTTTTCGGGTTCTTGTCTAAACTGGAGTGAATGAATTGTGACGAAATTGAAGCAGCTGCAGCAAAATTGGTTGCTGAGTACAAAAATGATTTGGATCAAACACTTGGAGTTGAACTTGTGCAGTTTACAGCATTCTTCACTCAATTTCTTGAAGACGAAGATGATGAGAAAGGGAGGGCACATTACCTTTACAAACTGTTGATAGACAAGAAAGTTGTAGATACATTTCCAAATGGTGAAATAATGCTACGGATGTACTTGGTGCTCATGGTCACATATTGTTCTGGAGAACGTTCTTTCAGTAAAATGAAGTTTATTAAAAACAGACTTCGTATTACAATTTGTCATGATAGGCTCAGCCACCTGGCTTTGATGAGTATCGAATATAACATCCTCAGAGAGATTGACTTCGAAAAGTTGATCAAAAACTTTGCAGCGGCCAGGTCACGTAAAGTGCCTGGTCTGTAAATAAAGGTAATGTTTATTTTCTATTTTGCAATTGATCAATGTTTGTGTTCAATATACCCATTATCCATGGTCGATGGCAGTTATTTTTATTAAAATTCTTGTTTTGTCCAACATGTTCATACTTTTGTTATAATTTTATCAAATTCATTAAATTGTTTATTTGTTTTACTATTGGATGCAAAACTTCAATTTTATTTATAGTTGAGTTAATACTTATTCTGAATCTATCTAACCTTGGACTTAAAGAAGCCTATGCATGCATTCTAGGACAGAACCATTTTTTGAGTAGAGGTTTATCTGATTAATAATGCAAAGAATCATCTCTCTGTAATATATAATAATATATTATTTTCTGTGAAGTCTCTTGAAAATTTTTGACATGTGCGGTAGTAGCTATATCAGGGCTGCTCGACTTGAAACCACATGAATGACTCCAGTCATGTCTCACTTTTGTGTGTGTGTGTGTGTTGGGAATTTGTACACTATCCATAAATATACAGTTAATTAAAAATTTCTCAATGTTCGAATTTCCTCAATATAACTGCATATGGCTTCAAAATTCTCCAAAGAAGTGTTCAAATTTCAAAATTTTCCCGGGGGGCTTACAGCGCCCCCCGGAACTCTCAGATGTTTAGGCTCACTTCACTCGCCACCCCACCCTCTTGGGTAGTTATAATAAGGGGGGGCCTCCACAAAGAGGCTGCCCATGGGCCTCTACAGGTCTAAATCCGGCACTGATCTTGTTGACAGGCTGAAGCTGACTGATGACGCAGCTTCTTGTGCACAGGATGTAAATTATGATAATGAACACGTGTCTGGTGTTGACTTAATCACCTTCCTGTGTTTTAGTTGTTGACCTCTTTAAACTTTATTACACCATTGTCTGGGCCCCAGCGTGTGACTGTGGCTGCATGGTCTAACTATGTCTTTCAGTTCACTAAGGCTCTATCATAAGATATTGTTTCTGTTGCGATTTTGGCTACTGTAGTCTCTAACAGACTGGTACTGTAGTGTGTGTGTGAGTGAAGTGTATTAGTAAATTATAACGGAAACATTTAACTGCTATTTGCAAATAAGAAAAGTGACTATAGTGCTTGTCATTGCTATATAACTAACGTAACTTTGAATTATGACAATGGAATAAGACTGACTGTAACAATGGAACATGTCTGTAACATTCTTTCTACTCGTATGGTTAGTGCGACGGAAGAATGCATATTACAAGTGACGGGAATTTGACTTGCATGTAGTTCTCGTCAATGAAATGGATATACTGTAACTGACACGGGGTAAGGGGAAGTTGAGTGCGTCTCTGCCCTGTGATTATCTTGTGTCTGTGGCTATTTTATATACAGTGCAGTTACTAGGGACTTCCAGTAACACGTAACTGAGTTTTATGATTAAGAAGTAACACCGGCATGGGACTGAATTATTTTAGTAACTGTGATATAAGAACATAATAATGGAGGAAACTGCAGCGGGTCTATTGACCCATACTGGGCAGTCCCGTTTACACCCAACCCCTATTGCTCATATAAGCATCCAACCTATGTTTGAAGCTATCCAGCGTATTCGAGTTAATGATGATATTTGGTAACTTGTTCCATTCATCCACTACTCTGTTTCCAAACCAGTGTTTACCTATTTCACCCCTAAATGCAAATTTGTCTAATTTAAAACCATTGTTATTAAGTTCGTTCCTGGTTGGGTAGTTTGAGTACCTTTGTAATGTCCCCTTTGTTTAACCCTGACTTCCATTTATACACCTCTATCATGTCGCCCCTCGCTCTACTTCTCTCGAGGGAGTGCAAATTAAGATGCTTTAACCTGTCTCTGTACTCAAGGTTCCTAATGTCCGGGATTGGTCTTGTCATTCTCCTCTGGATTCTTTCCAAGGATTCTATATCCATTCTGTAATACGGTGACCAGAACTGAACTGCGTAATCCAGGTGAGGTCTCACAAGCTCAAGATATAATCTTAAGATGACCTCGCTAGTTTTGTAACTAACACTCCTTTGTATGAACCCAAGTACGTTATTAGCCTTGTTATGAGCAAAATCACTTTGTTTACTTGGCTTAAGATTCCTACTTATCATTACTCCGGAATCTCTCTCGCAGTCGGATTTCACAATGGCATCGTTGTTCATCTGGTAACTGGTTTCCCTGTTTGCATCTCCTATACTGAGTACTTTACATTTGTCGACATTGAATTTCATCTGCCATTTTTCCGACCATTTGAAAAATTTGTTTAGATCTTCCTGTAGTTTTGCGGAGTCCTCGTCAGATTTAATTACACGTCCTATTTTAGTGTCATCAGCAAATTTACTTATGTTGCTGTCTATGCCGATATCTACAGTATGTCGTTTATATATATAATAAATAATAATGGTCCAAGTACTGAGCCTTGGGGAACTCCACTAGTGACGTTGCTCCAATGGGATTCAGTGCCATTAATACTCACTCGTAGTTTCCTGTCCCGTAACCACGCCCTAATCCATTTAAGGATATTACCTTTGATGCCATGCGCTTCTACCTTTCTAATTAGTCTTTCATGGGGGACTCTGTCGAAGGCTTTGCTAAATTCGAGATATACCACATCATATTTTGTGCCCCTCGTCCACCGATTCGAAAACTGATGAAAAGAATGTTAATAGATTAGTTAGACATGAACGCTCGCTTGTGAAGCCATGCTGGGAATCATTGATCAATTTGTGCTTCTCCAGGTGATTTCGAATAGAATTTGAAATGATTGCTTCCAGTAATTTGCCTACTATTGTTGTTACACTAATTGGACGGTAGTTAGAGGATAGTGATCTATCCCCCGTCTTGAAAATCGGTATTACATTCGCTATCCTCCAGGATTCTGGTACTACACCTGTTTTTAAAGACATGTTAAACAACTTTGCTAAAGGCATACTAAGCTCTTCCTTACAGTCCTTTAATACTCTGGCAAATATCTCATCGGGACTAGGTGACATATTACGCTTCATTTTGTCTATTTGCTTACTAACATCGGTAGTAGTCGCTACTATCTCGCTTAATTTGTTTTCTTCACTATCTCTGAATAGAGTCGGTGCCTCGGGTATCATGTTTAAATTTTCGGTCGTGAAAACTGTTGAAAAATATTTAATCAGATTATTGCTCATTTCTCCGTCGTTATCAGTTAGCTCGCCGGTATCTGTCTGTATTAGTGCAATCTTTTCTCGTGTTTTAGTTTGATACATTTGGTTGAATCCCTTGGGGTTTGTCTTCGCCTCCCTTGCTATCTTCACCTCATTATTCCTCTTAGCTTTCCGTATCTCGGTCTTAACCATATTGGCCAATACCTTATAATAGTTCAGGAGGTAAATTTCGCCACGATTTATCCTTCTACCTATAGCCTTCCTTTGGTCAATAATGTTCTTTAAATAATTATTTATCTATTTAGGGTCATTGTTGTCTGATCTGAGTTTTTTTGTATGGTATGTTCTGCCTTTGTGCATTAAGTAACTCATTATTTAAATTGTCGTGGAACTCGGTAATCTCAGATCTCGTTATCAGGTAGGCTTCAACTGTCAGGTTCACGCCCAAGTGCGACACCCACTCTCTCAGCTGCTTCTTCAAACTATCAAAATTTGCCCTTCTAAAATCTGGGACTTTTGTGGAATTTAATTTACGTCTGGCCTGAAAATCTAATTTCCTTTTGATCCCTGTTTGCAAGTTCGTTCTCTACCTCGACATTGCTAATGAGGTTTTCTCTGTTCGACAGAACTAAATCGAGTATATTTTTACCCCTGGTGGGTTCGGTTATAAGTTGACTTAGGAAACAGTCCTGGATCGTTTCGAGAAAATCCTCTGATTCTGAGTTACCAGTAAGGTCAGACTAATCTATTTGGCCAAGGTTAAAGTCGCCTACTATACAGACTTTGTTGTGTATGGAACCCCTGCGCATTTCATCCCAGATAAGATTGGGAGGTCTATATATTACTCCTATGATTAATTTTTCCCTACATTCTATTAATTCTATCCAAATTGTTTCTGTATACCGCTCAGTTTTTATTTCCTTATTTATTTAACACTTCAGATTACCCCTGTCATAGATTGCTGCTCCGCCTCCTTTCCTTGACTGCCTATCGGTATGGAACAATTTGTAACCCGCAATTTGGTATTCGACAGGTAACTCACGTGAGTCTAGGTTGATCCATGTTTCAGTGAATGCTATTATATCGATTTTTTCGGTACATACCAAGGCCCTAATATCATCCATTTTGTTTCTCATACCTCTCCTGTTCGCGTAGTAGACATTTAAGTTAGTCGTGTTATGAATCCTCTCTTTACCGCGTTTAGGTTTTAACTCCCTGTCTAATTTAGTTTTGTCATCATTCCTAACACTATTTCCCTGTAATCTTTCACTTTGTTTTCCCGCTCCCACTGCAGTCTCCTCCACCCCCGTGCCCATATGTTCCCCTAGTAGTTTAAAGACTTCGATATCTTTTGAACTGCCCCTTCTCGAGACCCAGCCAGGGTTGCCACCCCATATGTAATTTTAGCACATTACATCTGTGTGACTGCTCGAGATTTTATCTTATGACCAGTGGGTCTGATAGTACTCTTACCATATGACTCTCTCGTAGCAATTTAACATCAGGACATGTGATTATAATTCGTTTCTCTGTGTTAGAGTGAACCAGTACAGGGGACCGGTGGTAGATGCGGTACCGTTCTTGCCTCGCAAGCGAGATGTCACTGGTTCGATTCCCGGGCCGGTGGAAGTTGTTTGGACTTACTTCCTAGCCCCCATTAGTCTCTGTTCACCTAGCAGTAAAGTAGGTACCTGGTGTAAATCGAAAGTTGCGAATTCGTATTCAGGGAAAGTTGTTGGAGCTTCCAATAACTTCATGACATAAACCACTGACTCTTCAGGCTTCTACGCCCTTGACTCTTCAGGCTTCTACGCCCTTAACTCGTGAGACATAAAGGCAAGTATGAACTTAGCATGCTTCCCTGTTGGGCGCTGTAAACGCTTCTGCAACACTTCTGCAACACTTCATGTGGCTCAATATATGGCTACAAGATATTATACTCGATTTAGTTCTGCCAAACAGAGAAAATCTCATTAGTAATGTCGAGGTATGGACGAATTAGCTGACAGCGATCACAAAGAAGTAAGATTCAAATTACAATTTAATATCAGTCGCAAGGAAAATTCCATAAACGTCCGAGATTTCAGAAGGGCACACTTTAATGGTTTGAAAAGGCAGCTGGGAGAAGGGGTATCACGTTTGGGGGTGAATTACATGACCTCACATGAGGTGACCTCACACAATGTACCAACTGAGGGTGACCGCACTTTACCTGGAGACCTGGTAGCGATAACCTCACAAAATATGACAGTTAAGGATGACCTGATCATGAGATCTGAGGTTGACGAGTTCCACAACAATTTAAATAATAAGTTACTTAATGCACAAAAGCAGAACATACCATACAGAAAACTCAGATCAAATAACAATGACCCCAAATGGATAAATAATTATTTAAAGATTATTGTTGGACAAAAAAGGCAATAAGTTGGAGAATAAATCATGGTGAAGTTTACCTCCGAGATTATTATAAAGTATATATTGGCCAATAGGGTTATAACCGAAATAAGGAAAACAAAGAGGAATAATGAACTGAGGGCAGCAAGGGAGGCGAAGTCAAACCCAAAGGGAATCTTTCAAATGTATCAAACTAAAACACGAGAAAAGATTGGACCCCTGCAGTCAGGTACCGGCGAGCTAACTGATAACGACGGGGAAATGAGCAATAATCTGAACAGATATTTTTCAACAGTTTTCACCACCGAAAATTTAAACATGGTATCAGAGGCACCGCCTATATATAGAGATAGTGAAGAAAATAGATTAAGCGAGATATAAGTGACTAGTAACGATGTTAGTAAGCTAATAGACAAGTTAAATTCTAGTAAGTCACCAGGTCCCAATGATATATTTGCCAGAGTATTATAGAAATGTAAGGAAGCGCTTAGTGTGCCCTTAGCAAATTTGTTTCACATGTCATTAAAAACGGGTGGAGTACCAAAATCCTGGAGGATAACGAATATAATACCGATTTTCAAGACGGGAGATAGATCACTATCCTCTAATTACCGTCCAATCAATTTAGCATCAATTGGAGGCAAACTGCTGGAAGCAATAATTTCAAACTCGATTCGAAATCACCTGGAGAAGCACAGGTTGATCAATGATTCCCAACATGGCTTTACAAGTGGGCGTTCGTATCTGACTAATCTATTAACATTTTTTTCAGCTGTTTTCAAATCAATGGACGTCGAGCACGATTATGATGTGGTATATCTCGACTTTAGAAAAGCCTTCGACAAAGTCCCCCAACGAAAGACTAATGCGAAAAGTGAGAGGCTCAGGGGATTGGAGGAGATATTCTAAAATGTAATAGGGCATATTTGCAGGACAGGAAACAGCGAGTAAGCATTAACGGTACTAAATCCGATTGGAGTAACCATCACGAGTGGAGTACTCCAAGGCTCATTATTTGGACCTTTATTATTTATTATATACGTAAAAGACATAGATAATAATAATAATTGTTGCCCCTTATGTAACGAGGATGGTTGGCCCGAGGTGTGGAAAGTGTCGCCAACACAACAACCACACCCTGAGTTAACGAGCTGCATGATCCTGTGTCAAGCAATAGTCCTAGAAGACCGGACAATTCGTCAACTGCACTGGAATATCTATTAATAATCCAAGTTCCCAATTGCTGCTGGGTAGACAGAGGCAAATGGCATAAAGAAACTTGCCCATAGTTTCACCCTGCCCGGGCATCAAACCTGGGTCCACTCGCTTGCGAGGTGAACATGCTGACCATTACACCACAGGTCGTTTCGTGGATACGACATAGATATAGGCATAGACAGCAACATAAGTAAATTTTCTGATGGCACTAAAATAGGGCGAGTAATTAAACCTGACAGGGATTTGCAAAACTACAGGAAGATCTAAAAATTTTTTTTGAATGGTCTGAAAAATGGCAGATGAAATTTAATGTGGATAACTGTAAAGTACTTAATTTTGGAGAAGTAAACAAAGAAACCAGATACCAGATGAACGGCAATGTTATAGAGAAATCTGACTGTGAGAAAGATTTAGGAGTAATGATAAGTAGGGATCTTAACCCTTAGGCCCCGAGTGACGTTCCAGAACGTCCGACCGGCGCGCCCTGGGTTACGTTCCAGAACGCGCCCCTTTCTCCCCCCCCCCCCCTCCACTGTTTAAATATCTTCACCTAGCAAGCGAGCGGACCCGAGTTCAATCTTCGGGCAGGGTGAAACTATGGGCAAGTTTTTTTATACATCATTTTCCTCTGTCTATCCAGCAGTAATTGGGAACCTGGATGTTAATCGATTTGCGGATCGTATCCAGGGTAATGGTTAGCCAGTGCAGTTGTTCGGTCTTCTCGGACTATTCCATGACAGTGGGTCATGCAGCTCGTTAAATTTTTTGTGTATATGCACCTTTATCGTCCGATGTACCGTTTATCACATAGCTGCGAAAAAGCAGTGCCAAGTCATCCTTTGGGGGGGGGGGTGTCAGAAAAGGAGGGATGCGGCACTCGAACGGGGGAGAACTCATTTGATGCATGGCGGGTCTTCCTATTGTTGGTGCTGATCTGAAAACTTCACTGAATATATTTGGAGGTCATAATTATAATATTGTGTCGATAGATATGATAGGCACTGTAAATAAATTATTTTATAAGAGTTTCGAGAAATAATGCATACACCTGCAGAGTTTGAAAATAATACCACTGAAGATGTAGGAAGAGAAAACATTATAATGAGCCATGACACCTGTTTGTTATCTATATTCATGTTACGTCACTGGGTAGAGAAAAGATAACCCCTGGTGGTGTCGGAACTTCCAAGGGTTGAAAACCAGGTGTGACAGTGCCTCTTTGTAAGCACTGAAGGAAGTGCATATTTTGCACTGTGAGGATATTGAAGAGGTTCCCACATACAGTATATACATGTAACCAACAAATAAAATTCACTTGCGACCAAACAACTTTATGGAGATATTAACTTACGAAAATCAGATATGTTATCAGAGTTTCTTATCTGATGTATTTGGTGACCTGTGTGAGGAGCATCATGTCATCGTTGTATACAGTGAAAAGATTTGACGTAAAGCAACTGTAAAACTTGTAGCGCGTACGAATATTGTTTATGAGACTTGCTTCTCCAGGAAGCTATAGTTCACCGTCATGCAGACATCAGGCTCGGGATAAATTATGAACCGTAATGAGAATGCTACAGTAATACGGATGATAATATTAAGTAAAACTATCTTACAGGTTTACAATTAGTTTGACATTTATATAGAATATACAGGTATACAGTTCAGCATGTGTATAGAGAGTGCAGGTATTCTGTACGGTGTACATAGACATTGGAGGTAAACAGGTTCCAGTGTATCTATCGTGCACAAATGTCCCTTCCACCAACCAGCGAAAAAAAGGTTTCCTGGCGGGATGGAGTTGCCTTCAGATGGCCGTAGCGGCGAGAAGATATCTTCCTGTACAGGAATATATAGTGAACCTTGCCATATTGTTTCGAATAATTTTTAGCTTGGATTTTAGATTTTGTGTTAAGGCAGAATGGTAAAATGAGCAGGAAGAGTCGACATGATTTTGTATGTGCGCCAAAAAAGGTTTCTACAAGCATCAGATGAGAGGCTCTGTAACCGGTGAATTTTAAGTCGCGATCAACAGTCCCAGGTGTAGAACCACGAAACTCCCACAGGCTGAGACAGTCTTTTAATGTCTTGGAGACTTGCTTAAGTAACTTCTTCAAGTCTTTGAACATTAGTAATATATCACTCAAACAATGGGCGTAGTATTACTTTTTTTTTTGCAATTCCCATGAGTATGAAGATCGCTTGAAACCTAATAAAAATGATAGTGTTAAAGACATGTATACGCTAACATACATGACATGCAGCCTCTCTGAAGATGATAACGGGATCCATTTCATGTATGCAGGAAATAAAACAGTCTTTACAGTTTGTAGAAAGAAAGAAATTACCATTAGGAATCACTAACTTGAGATGAAAATTTACTAGCTAAATGAGAGAGAGAGAGAGAGAGAGATAGAGTCCTTAGCGTGGGGCTGATCATTGTGACAACATATCTGGTGCTCCATGTGGATATTGTACATGACATCTATTTTTTTTTTGTACGTGGGTTTAGCCCACCCGGGCACAGGTCACTGACCCACATCGGGGCCTGGGGGACGAAAATGTAGTAATAATAATAATAAAAATAATAATAATAATAATAATTCATAGTAAATAAAATTTATAATAAATAATACAAATTTTGAAAATAAAATAATAAAATAATAATGATTATAATAATAACACTAATAATAATAATAATAATAATAATAATAATAATAATAATAATAAAAATAATAATAATAATAATAATAATAATAATAATAATAATAATAATAATAATAATAATAATAATAATAATAATAATAATAATAATAATAAAAAGATCAAAAGTGAGAAACAATATATGTATGGGGAAACTTTCGTCCTGGCCCTCGACATCTCCAAAGCATTTGACAGGGTATGGCCTCAAGTCTCTACTTTCTAAACTTCCCTCTTATGGCTTCTCTCCCCCACTTTGTTCTCTAATTTCTAGCTTCCTTGAGAACCGATCCATGGCAGTTGTTGTCGAGGATCGATCTCTCGCTCTTTCTCTACCAATAGTGGTTTCCCACATGGTACTGTTCTTTCACCTACTCTCTTCCTTCATTTTATCAACGATTTACTTCACACTACTACTAATTCTATCCATTCTTACGCTGATGATTCTACTCTTCACTTTTCTTCACATTTTCCCCTTCCCCCTAATTCTCAAACTAGATCTGTTTCTAGAGCTGACATCCTTACATCTATCAATGCGGATCTGTGCAGCATCTCCGAATGGGGAGGTAGAAACTTGGTTAAATTCATGAGTAATAAAACTCAATATTTACCAATTACACTTTCCAAATTAGATGATCTCCCATTATTCACATTTCAGGACGGTATCATTCTGCCAAATTCTAAAATATATATGCTAGGCCTCACCATTTCCTCTAATATGTCATGGAAGCCACACATCCTCAACATTGCTAACGCTGCCTCCCGAAAGCTGGGAATGCTGTACAGATGCCGTAGCTACTTCACTCCTGAGCAGGTGCTTCAAGTATAGAAGGGATTTCGTCCTAAATTGGAGTACTGCTCTGATATCTGGGGTGGTTCTTCTTCTTCTCCTACTTTAGTTGATAATTATCAACTTGTCAACATAAAACAAAAATTCTCATGGTTCTGGATCAAAACAGTCTGATTCTAGTGTAATTGTATGTGCTGAACTCAATTATGACATTCGTATAGCTGTATCAGGCTCAGTTTTCCAGAACCAGCATATCTATATATTTAGTGTACCATGCTATTCATACAGTAATTTATATGCTCATTGGCTCCACTTATGCAATTATTTTGTCCTGATTTGTGCTTTTTTGTTTGTTTCAGTTTGCTGATTCATGATATTGCATATCTACACCTGCATGATTTGTAATTACTCTGAAATTAACAAAACGTGGAACGTCGCAAGTGTGTGAACGGTGCTGACAGTTTTTGCTACATATGTGGTGCCTTCACTCCTGGTAGCCTCAAGAAACCAATCACAAAAGCTGTTCGACTGAACTACAAAAGTTACTTCAAATGTCATTTGGGTGACCAAGACAAGAAATGGGCACCTCATGTAGCCTGTAAGTCTTGTGTTAACCACCTGAGCGAGTGGATGTGTGTTAAACGAAGTTCAGGAATGCCGTTTGCTGTACCAATGATATGGCGTGAACCTAAAGACCACAGTAGTGACTGCTACTTCTGTCTCACAAATATTGAGGGAATAAAAATCAAGACACGAGGCAAGGTACAGTACCCCAATATTGCTTCTGCAATCCGACCAGTACCGCACAGTGCTGAACTTCCGGTCCCAAATCCACCGACTGAACAAGAATTGAGTGATTCCGATTCTACCTCTACCTCAATGGTAAACGACTACCAGGATGACTCTGAAAATACCAGGCCTAAACTATTTACTCAAGAAGCGCTTCATGATCTCATCAGGGACCTAAACTTGTCAAAAGAAAAGGCTGAAGTTTTGGGATCCAGACTAAAGCAGCGTAACCTGCTAGAAGATGGAGTGCATATCACCACAGCGTGTTACCGACATAGACAGGTGTCTGCATTTTTCAAGATGGCAAACAACCTTTGTTATTGCGAGGACGCAGTATCTCTCATGCAACAACTCTGCAAGTCTGAAACATACAAGACAGAGGATTGGAGGCTGTTTATAGACTCAGGAAAAGACTCTCTGAAAGCTGTTCTTTTACACAATGGCAATCGGCTTCCATCTGTCCCAATAGCACACGCAACAAAAATGACTGAGAGCTATGAAACAATGAAAATTCTGTTGGCCGCTATAGAGTATGAGAAACACCAGTGGAAGATATGTGGCGATCTCAAAGTCATCAGTTTACTACTGGGCCTTCAGAGTGGCTACACAAAGCACATGTGCTTTTTGTGCTTGTGGAACAGCAGAGCTGATGCAGAGCACTATGTGAGAAAGGATTGGCCGACAAGACCAAGAGATGCGCCTGGAAGGTTTAACTGTGCTCACAATCCGCTTGTAGATCCAGAAAAGATATTTTTGCCTCCACTGCATCTAAAGCTCGGTTTGGCTAAAAATTTCATCAAAGCTATGGATCAATTCGGTGCTGGGACTCTATACTTATCTCAGAAACTAGGTGGTGTGGTTTCCGAAGCCAAGTTGAAAGCAGGTGTCTTGAATGGACCACAAATTCGTATACTAGTTAATGATAGCGAATTCACCAAAACATTGAACCCACTGGAGAAAAAAGCATGGGAATCATTTGTCAATGTGTCAAAGAATTTTCTTGGAAACTATCGTGCTGACAACTACAAAGAAATCGTAACAACCATGCTTCAGAATTATCATGCATTGGGAGCAAGGATGTCCTTGAAATTGCATTTTTTCCACTCTCATATTGAATTTTTCCCAGGTAACCTTGGAGACGTTAGTGATGAACACGGAGAAAGATTTCATCAAGATATCGCCATAATGGAGAGCAGATATCAGGGACAATTCAGTCCTAACATGATGGGCGACTATTGCTGGACACTGCAACGAGAAGAGAGCAAGCTGTACAAGAGAAAGAGTAAAGTTCAGAAGCACTTTTAGAACTTCATATTTTGTCATTATAAAGGATTTGAACTTATGTTTTTTGGTACAATTTTTTATGAGCTTATCTGTGATAGGTTTAAAATTGTATCTTGCATGACGCGATAATGTTACTATATTTACTATTTTTTTTATTCTTTAAGAAAGTAGGTCTGATGGTAGAATGAAACATCCAATTAATATTCATTAATATGAAATTAGTCATGAAAGCACAGTCACACGAGATAATCTCATCTTTTGCACGACACGTGATGGAATATTAAATATTTGTACCTATTGATTTTTTTATAAAACCCGGTCTGATAGAACAAAACAAATATCAGATTCGAATTCAGCAATATGAAATTAGTGTGTGAGCATGATCTCATATGTGAACCATTTTGGCTGTTGACCAGTGTAATCTTTCTTCCCTTTCTCTTCGCCGCAATGTTGCTTCACTCTCTCTCTTTTACAGGCACTTTAACGGGCAATGTTCGGTGGATTTGGCATCCTGTGCACCGCCGGCAAGGCCGTGCGTTTCTATTTTTTATTTCTGTTTACTCTTATTTTTTCGTCCCCTTGGCCCCGTTGTGGGTCGATGACCTGTGCCCGGGTGGTGAACCCCGGTAGTGTATAGCTGATGTGCGTGTGTATGTGTGGTTTCTGTGTGTGTATGTGCACGTTGTATACATGTGTTTTTGTGTGCATGTGCGTGCATACATCAGCGTGCGCTTTGTGTGTGGGTGTGGCGCAGTATACCGTGAGGACGAGGATACGACACATGGCGTTCCTAAAAATGGTAATTGTTTTTATCAGTTTTTATCATGCACCCGTTCATCACTATTTTGTCTCCTGTCTGCCTGTTTTTCGCCTGTCTGTTGTCTTTCTTCTGTCTGTCTTGTGTTTGTCGTCTATCTGGCTTTAGCTTTTCTTTTTTTTGTTGTCTGTGAGTCCCTCGTTGGTCGTGCGCTCAACCATCAGTATACGACGTATTTTAACGATGGAATAAATTTTTACAAAATTCAGGTGAAGTTGTTTCATATGGTAGGTTCTGGTGAGCGCATTATGGGATAGACCTTCCTAACAACAGAAGGGTGCGGTGGCTGAGTGGATAAGGCTCTGGCATCCTGTCTTTACTGCTTTACGCTCAGGGTAGCCACAGCTCACCCATTTGTGAATGGGTACTGAACTTCACAGATGGGGAAAGTGAAGACATAAGAACATAAGAATGGGGGAAACTGCAGCGGGCCCATTGGCCCACACTGGGCAGTCCCGTTTAAACCCAACCCGAATCCTTCATATATCAGTTCAACCTATGTTTGAAGCTATCCAGCGTGGTCGAGTTAATGATGAGGTATGGGAACTAGTTCCACTCATCCACTATTCTATTTCCAAACCAGTGTTTACTTTTCTCGCACCTAAATCTAAATTTGTCTAATTTAAAACTATTGCTACGAGTTCGCGCCTGGTCTGAGTGTAGTACCGGCACGCTGCTTCCATGTGTATCGGATAAAAGTTAAGTGTATAAGTACGCTTCATGCGACCCGTTAATTATTAATGATCCGTCGGGCCTAACCGACTCATACCTCTCGACAAATTCGCTTTATCGAATGATGAAAAAGTTGAGAAATATGATATGGAATGTAAAACAAAGCACGATAATTTAGATCCTCTTTTGTTCTCATTCTTCTAAGTCTTTTCTTACTATGACTGAAGGTGGCCATGCAGATGGTGATCTCTTGAGTCTTATCTTCCAGGATGCTGGTCCTCCCGAGGGGTTTCCCTATCATTAATGGATTCATGATATCCTTTCTGGGCGAACAGTACATGGATCAGTTTACAAGGAGTCACGAGAGATAATGCTCCATAAAAAAACAAAACAAAAAAACATTTGCATCTTTGGACCAATCAGAATTTTGCTTTCTTTGACATTAATTAAAATTCCAGTTTCAACAGCTAGAAATGGTCGAAATAACGAAAATTGGTGGATATAGCGAGAATTGATGGATATAGCCAGAACTGGTGGATATAGCGAAAACTGGTGGACATAGCGAGAACTGGTGGATATAGCGGGAACTGGGAGATATAGCGAAAACTAGGGTTACATTAAAATGTTGTATTAATAATTATTAAATATTAATTAGTTATTAATTATAATTCAATAAAGGGTGAAATAGAAAACGAGTCTGTATGGGTAGAAATTGCAGAAGGAAGAGACAAACTAATTGTGGGAGTGATTTTCAGGCCCCCATGTCTTGGGAAAGAAGCAGCTCAGCCCATATGGCAGGAAATGAGTAGGGCAGCTTAATACAACAACCTGTGAATTATGGGGGATTTCAACTTCAGAAATATTGACTGGGACAACATTGTAGGTAACTATGAATCTGAAGACTTCCTAGATGCAGTACAGGACAATTTTTTTAAACAACTAATTACAGAACCTGCTCTTGGTGACAAGTGATCGCCTCGCCACCCTCTCACGCCGCCACGCCTGCCGCCACGCCTGCCGCCAAGGTCCAAGCTGTAGGGACACGGACGACGAAGGTGAAACGACCGCATCCCCTGATTCTGCCGAATTTGTTGCCACTGACTGTGACGCCCAAGAGTTCGCCAAGCTTCAAGACTCATGTGCCACTCTGAAGCTGGTAAGGGAGAAGGTGACTTCCGGGGAGGAGGATCAAGTTACCACCTATTCTTTTCTATGACCCTTCTTTATTGTGCAATGTGTATTTAAGCATTTGTTGTAAGATGATTATGCTTTGTGTACTAATCTTAAGTTTTAATCTACCTTACAGTAGATTTTTGTTGGGGGAGCTGTGTAAGGGTGGAAACGATCGTCCTGCTGGTTACCGCTGCTAACTCGCTCGTTTGCTGGTGCAGACGACACTTGGGGTGGTTGGACAGAGGTGAGAACGGCAGCGACGATCTGCGTCACCGGCAGATTCAACCCAGCCGCCATACAGTCAGTATCTAGCTACCCTGCTGTCCGTCAAATTCTGGCTGTGATCTCATCATAGGTCCTGGACTCGTGGGCTGTGTTCCCAGACCTTCACCTATCAACTGTCAACTCTCTGGTCATCTACCACTACCGCATACCACGACCGTCAGTTCATCACATTCCGTCTGTGCCCCGGTTTTCTCCTGCCATTTCAAGACGTCGCTCGAGTGTGGAGTTGAATGGATGCTTCCCTACCCTGAGTGTGCATCACCGTGTTCCAGAACCTTCCCCCAGGGCCACTGCCGTAGGAAATATTTGTTCATGGTTTGATTCTATCAATTGTTGACTCCATTTAATTGTTTGAATCCATTAATTGCTGACTCTCCTTTATTGTTCGATTCTATTAATTGTTGACTCCATTTAATTGTTTGAATCCATTAATTGCTGACTCCCATTATTTGTTTGACTCCATTAACTTTTGACTGCCTTATTTGTTTGACTCCCGTAATTATTTGATGTTTGTTGAGTGGTGTCAGAGTTTTGTGTTATATTTTTTATAGTAAAGAGATGCCAATCTCAAACGGTTGTTTATTATTCCTCAGAAAACCATGGTCCTTGACTTTCCTTTATTAAGATCCTGATTAGCCTGGTAAGGGATTTCTATCCCTAAGTCCCAGGCCTTTACACCGAAATAGGGCGGCAGATTAATTCAGGGCAGGATGCAAATGCACTACAGGAGGATTTAAATAAACTGCAGGAGTGGTCAGAAAAATGGCAAATGAAATTCAACACCAGCAAGTGCAGCGTACTTAATATTGGAAGAACAAATACTGTCAATGTATACAGCCTTAAAAACATCAACCTAGAGAAGTCGACTTGTGAAAGAGACTTAGGGGTACTTGTAAGCCCGGACCTGCGGCCTAGAAAACAGTGCGTTAATTTTCGAAATGAGACAAACAAAGTATTAGGTTTTATATCGAGAAGTGTAAGTAATAAGAGTGCGGAGGTCATATTGCAACTACAGTGTATCTTGCGCTAGTCAGGCCGCACCTCGATTATGCAGCTCAGTTCTGGTCCCTTATTTTAGAATGGATATCAGTTCACTGGAGTCGGTGCAGCGAAGAATGACGAAAATGATTTCGTGACTTAGAAACCTTCCATATCAAGATAGATTAAAGAAACTAAATTTGCATTCCCTAGAAAGACGAAGAGTGCGGGGAGATGTGATAGAAGTATTTAATTGGGTGAAAGGAATCGATAAAGGTGATATAGATAAAGTTCTTATAATATCCGAGCAGGATAGGACTCGTAACAACGGATTTAAATTGGATAAGTTAGGTTTAGGAGGGAGATAGGAAGGAACTGGTTCACAAATAGGGTGGTGGACGAGTGGAACAAGCTTAGCAACTTTGTAGTAAGTGCTAGAACGCTGGAAAAATTTAAAAGGAGGCTAGATAGATTCATGGATGATAGAGAGTGGTAGCAACTCTCGACAGGAGCTGCAATGCACAGGCCAACCGGTCTATTGCAGACTCCTTATTTTCTTATGTTCTTATGTTTTTATACAGTCAAAACTAGTGGATATAGCGAGAATTGATGGATTCGTTTCCTATAATTCATAGAGTACTTGCAGTCATACATCACATCACATGCAACATAATACGAGTAACTTACAATTACATTATCTAGAGCGGCAGCTAAAACATGTCCTAATACCTCTCGTGTTTGATTTCTACCATTGTTTTGACTTCCTGTACAGTATTTATATGACACGTAGTTTCTCGAACGTAAATGAAGTATGCAAATTAGGGTAGTTGTATAAGTTATTAAGAAAAACCACAATAATTTGCTTTGGCAATTGGAAAAACCAGCGCAAGAGGGAGAGCGAGTTAAAACTAAAGTTTATGATGGTTCTGAGAACAGCTGAACGTGTGTGGAAAGAATAAGAGGAAAATATATAGCCTGGAAAAGCTGAATATCATTGTGTGTGTGTGTGTGCGCGTTGAACCCCTCTGCGTATGGTTCACCAAATGTGTGTCGACGTTTGGTTGTTTTACTGTCAAGTGGGGATTTTCGAGATTAGCATTTTAATTGTTGAAATTTTCGAGGTAGGGATTTCCACGGTGTGGATTTCCAGGGATGGAATGGTTGAATTGCTTCTGACGGTAAGTTCCCTTCCACCAGTCCATGTTCTTCAGTGATTGCCTACCCCAGTGCCCCACTGTCACAATTACTGGCGCGGCACAGAGTGATCCAACG
Organism: Homarus americanus; assembly: GCF_018991925.1. NCBI lineage: Eukaryota > Metazoa > Arthropoda > Malacostraca > Decapoda > Nephropidae > Homarus > Homarus americanus. The sequence goes on along the minus strand of NW_024733126.1, from coordinate 2,502,363 downwards.
ATTTCAGACACAACAAAAACATGGATCATTTAATGGTGTGGCACAAAGTTATCAATCAGTGCCACAGACAGGTGATAAGCTTGTCACTCATAGTGATAGAGGATGTCAATCTCAGGTGTATTGCTGTGGGGGGTGAGACTAGTGGTCGGTGGGTGTTGATGGGTGAGAGATACGAGTAATAGTGAAAGTGGGCTGTGAGTGATGTAGACTGATGAGGGATGAGGTGAATAGTTTTAAACAATGGGGATCACCTCTCAGACAAAAAGATAACGATAAATTATACAGACTATTATAATATAAACATATATGAGCGCTATTATTATTTCATACACAATTTTTTTTTGTATAATTTTATAAAGGTAAATTGTTCTCTCAAGAGATAGAGACATACAGAGAGTAGCAAGAGTCTTTACCTTTTGGGTTTACTTGAACATAAACTTAATATACCAGAATGGCTGAACCAAACAAAACAATGACAGTGAAACTAGGACACTATTACTGTTCTCACCTTCCGGTTTAGTGTAGCGTCTTCCCTTTTTTCAAGTACTAGAGGCAACAGGTGCTTGTTCTTCATGTATACCTTCAGCAGAGAACAGTGTGCTCTTAAATGTGCTCAGACTCAGAGTGTCTGGTGAGCCGTACTTTCTGGTTGCCTAATAAGTGAAGTCTCGAGGGCATGGGAAGGTATGCAAGAAGCGGTCCCAGTGTCCCCTCAACACTACACCAAATTAAACTGGTTTACCAGAGTAATGATCATGCCGTAATAAATGAGTATTATAAATATTATCGGTGGAGGTGTCAGGCGAGAGTTATGAGTTGCTAAGGGGAAGCGTGGGATGAGCGTCACGACTGCTACAGTTAGTGCCCTGCTCAAGGTCGTATCGTCAGCCTCTGTCACGTGATGGTGGGGGCAGCGGGATTGTGGGTCTTCGTCTGCTACATGTGGAAGTTACTTCGGTCGGCTTTGCTCTGCTTCAGGGGAACGAGAGCATCGGCCCCAAAGCCGACAACAGTTGGAGATATTGACTATGAGGCAACAGTCACTGAATGCCGCATAGATCTGCGGTTCAACTAACTCAACATAGCTAGGAAAGCTACTTATGTATTAAGATATTTAATATTAAGGTAATAAAATGGTGGCGAAGGTATGACTATTGGGGGAGGCTGGAGGCCAATTTAAAAAAAAACTATGCTGTACATCTCCAGGTAGAGACAGGGATAGTGGGAAGTAGTATATGCGTGACTCGAGTGGCCTTCAAGCACACCCGTTTTTATCCTCCCAGGACTGACCGCTTCACTAGCAACAGTAGTCAGTCTTTTCCAGGCGTAAACTTCAATATACACAAAAAAAACCAATTATGGTAGAATAATAATTAGGGGGAAATTGTATGCTGGGATTCCCAAACTTTTTATAAAAAAAAATAATAAATATCTAAAACTACGTTTGCATAAGTTACACAGTCCTACGAAGGTCCCTCACTCCCGCTTCTAAATAACTATTTTGTTCTGGATAGATCAAAAGCGGAGTAATAACTTTAGGAGAAAAAAAAGATGGGGTTTAATTATAATTTCGCAACATGTCGTGTTCATTACCGAGTGTAGCCAATTAACTTAGCAAGAAAAACTAACATTGGGAACAAAGAAAATCCAACATATCCTCAACGCATAGTAAAACTGTTACAGAACAAAGCCGTCCACAGTTAGGTTGAATCATGGGCAAACTAGACACTCATTTTTCGATCACGAGGAGAAATAGTTATAGATATATAGTCTGAGTGTGTTGGTGGGGGAGGGTGCCGACCGTGTGGGTGTGGCCGTGTGGCCAAGAGTCGTGACCGTTCACCAATCAGCATCACGAAAAATACTGTGATGTTCATTAGAAAAATATCGGATTTACAGTATTTCTGATTTTATTTTTCTCGTGTACTGGATTGTTTTGTCTTCAGTGTTTTCTTTTAACGATGCCATCATTATCTCCTTTATTATTTCATATACTTTCTTCACGTCACAGCCTCTCACATAATTACTGTATGTTACCTTAAATTGTGTCCAGTACTTTAGTCTCGCCAGCGACGGATGACGCGGTAGAGGAAACAGGAATGTCTTGGACGACGAGTTAATGTATTTATCATTGTTGAATGAAATAATACATCTAAGGCAACACTTGGATGACTTAGCGGATTAAATAAGACTTATAAACTGTGTGTCATGTAATACTGCTATGTGTGTTGTTAGTAGCGGTATGTTACAATTAATTTTATTCCCTTCCCACCCTCGTGGATCGGGTCTCACATATGCTGTATATTGATAAAAAAATAATATAATTGTATGAAACATATAATTATTCAGTAAATATGATTGAAGCATTAGAATAATACTGGGGTATATTATACACTCGCTCGTAGATGTCATGTATTACCTTTATTTAATCAATTTTTTTTATTAATACACCTTAACAGTACAGTATAAGTACACATCTCCCTGGTGATGGTATGCTCGCCTAGCCACGTATATTCACAACCTCAAGGCGGTTACTTTGGCTGGGAATCACTCGTAAATATGCAAATGTGTCTGTACACGTATAATTCTGAAGCCAGTCGTGTCGTCAGAAATTCGTGCAATATTTGCATTGACTTTAGACGTCAACTGTGTGGCCTTGAAGGTCACAGAGGATAAACTACAAGTGGTTAAGAATTAGCCTTTCTTGACGGGTGTTTATAACGATCTGACACTTTCACACTTATGGTATATTTTTGTCAGTCTGTACATATGTCTATCCGTCCATAAATAATTTCGTCAATCTTCTGTGGATGACTGAAGTATCCCTCACTCAAGAAAAAAATGTCCTATTAAACATAGGGTCACTGAGTCAGAGGTCAAAGTCATTGTTTCTACAACTAGAATTTTAATTCTGGAAATACCATGAGTATTGTTTTTTGGATCAATGGGTCGTAGGTCAACAATATCTCTGCTAATATTACGTTTTGAGTTCCGAGCTGTAAAATGTATTTTCTAGCCCCGTCGACAGCATTACTGCAGGATTTCCTTGTCTCGCGGGAGAGATTGTTTCCTGTTGATTTGATGTTCAAAGGATCAGAGTTCAAGGTCACAAGTACTAAAAATAGCATTTCAGTTGCAACAAGATAATGTTACTTTACACTTTCATAAGACAGCCGTCCTTATTTCTATTTGCCTTACTCCTCCTCCTCCTCCTCATCATCATTATCATCATTATCTTACCTCTCTCCCTTCTCATCTTTCCCATTGCAAATCAGTTCATAAAACGTATCCATTGTTCTCAGCTGTGTTTTGTTTAGCTCATTTATTATTATTATTATTATAATTATTATTATTATTAGTGACCATGTATTCAGTACGATGACACGTAAATTAACCTACAAATTATCATGTTTTTCACAATCATCATCACCATTATATCATTAATAACATAATGTGATTCGTTACTCATCATCATACTCATCATCTTCATCATCATCATCGTGTTCACATTCTCCGACATCACAACACAATGTGAGCTTTTGCTCACAAATCATCATTTTTTTTTTTTTCATCATTACCGCCATCACCATCACATTATGCACTTGAGATCACAAGGTTGCAGGCGAACGTAAGCCCATGCAGATAAGTAACATAACACAACACAGGGATGATCATCTCCAACTTCAGACTAAACACAGGGCGGTTTTAAGGCAGTGTGGAGCGTGCAAGGGCCAGACATATGAGTAGGTGGATTATGAGTTGACTTAGCTTACTTGGAGGGCAGTAGATCAGAGCTAGATTACGAGTAGGTGGGATGGGACGGGACGGAGAGTGCTTGGATGAAGTGGAGTGATAAGCATACATCTTTTGGTGTAGCAGAATTAAAGCTGAGTAGATGTAAATAAGTGGAGAAAAACAAGGAATATATGGAGCGGGACAAGTGAACAGCGTGGGTGTGGGTGAGGGTGAAGGTGAGAGTGTGGGTGAGAATGAGTAAATGTGCTTGAATAAGTGAGTGAGTGCAGATCGAAAACTGAGAAAAGTGAAGGACCTCAGTGAGTAACCTAATCACCACGTTATCTGGTAGTAACACTAAAACAGGTTTTAGTGCCTGACTGTTGTACGAAACAATTAGCCGTAAAAATAATAACCCTGCCAGAGTAAACCCGGTTTTCACTAAGTCATAAAATTGTTTTAAATTACCGGATGAGTCATTTATAAAGATGTTTAACTAAACTACAATTGTTGTTGTGTAAAAATTACCTATCCATGAAGTATTTAAAACACGATGAAAAATACAAGTCGAAAAATATAAAGAGGACGCATCTTGGTGTTATTTATAGTGAGGTATTGACAGTGGACTGGAGTTCAATAAGATGTGATCCTTTCAAACAAACTGATAAGGTCTCATAGACTCGTGCATATCTGGATGGTCCGTCTCTAATATGAATCTGATTTTGGATTATTGATTCTTACTTGGTCTTCGGCATAAGCTTAGACGGCCAAATGATTGAGAATGTTCAACAAGGGCTATCAGACTGGTGTTGACATTCACAGCGTCCCTTGCCAAGAGAGAGTAGAGCGTATATAGCAATCCAATTTATATAACAGCAGAGCGAGAGACTTAATACAGTTGTATAACCTTTTGGCTGCGGGAGGTTACCCTAAGCTGAATAAAATCATCTGGCGGTAGCCAGAATAAAATGGTAAGTGCGGAAAAGGCAGCGAAAAGGTTAAACAACTCATCAGGAACTACTTAATCAAATGTATATAATTCTACATACTAACTCCTGTTATTACACTATATTCTTAAAGGATAAAGTTCAGTCATATGTACAAAGGTCATAATGCTGTGGCTGATACAACAATATTGAAATATATTTGAAAATTTACTACAGTGGTGTATGCGCCTTACCATAATCAAGCAAACCAATTCTATACTAACTTAAACCAGCAGGGTGGTGTCGGGTACACTCCGCCAAGTCCCTGTCTGGTGTTGGGCAAACTTTATTAAAACTTGACAGAGACAGCGGCCCTCCCACAGCTGGGATGTAACTCATGAAGACGTGATATGGTGATGTTAAGCAAGAAGTAACGATCTCTGGAGCTACAGTGTGTATTCGAATTAGATAATTTCAGGCATATAGTGACTATTCACCTAGTTTAACCACTCACGATATATTAAAAACACTGAAGATCAGATGACCTCTCGTTACACAGTGGGGTTTCAACTGGATCAGTAACAGACTTTGCTATACTCTGTGAGGTGACAACTAAGAAATGACTCTAGTTTTGTGGGGTGGTCTGCTTCTTAAAGTGCGTTGACGAATAACACAGTGTGATGGATTGCTAAGTGTCCTACCTACTGTAGATGTTCAAAGCAACGGGCCTTAAGTTGACGTTTTGTTTTGCCAACAAACATCGCATTACAACAATGACACTCATATGTATATACTACAGAAGAATGGAATTCCTTAAATACTATATATATCAACCTAATAAAGCCTCGAATTACCACAACATTTACTTCAGGGTAAAATTCTCTGATCATCCGGTCAATTTATTCCTTAAGGAAAAGCTTTGTTTACCGGTGAACGTTAAAGGTAAAAACAAGGAAGCTCGTTGTACTGTGGCTGCTTTATGTTTCGGCTTTATGGAATGGCGATGGGTAATACACTTTCACCAGTGTTGAGCAACTTATATATGGATTTTTTTTTTAGAAAAAACTATTAAGAAATACTTTACCACCCTCAGCAGTTTGGTTTAGATTTATCGATGATGTAATATGTCTTTGGCCATTTAATGGGGACTTAAAGGCCTTTCTACCACTACTTAGCAACTTAGCCCCCTCGATCAAATTCACTGTGGAATTAGAAAGTGACTGCAAATTACCATGCCAAGACTGTCTGATCCACAGAGTAGGTAACACCTTTAAGTTCAGTATTTATGGGAAACCTACTAATGTGTGTTCATATATTCATTATTACTCTGCTCACCATAATAGAGTCAAACAGTCAGTATTCTCATCAATGTTTTTACGTGCTCTGTGAATATGCAGTCCGGAATTCATTGATGAGGAATATAAATATATCTATAATTTTGGATTGAACTTAAAATACCCAAGTTCTTTTATAGACACATGACTTAATTTCGTTAAAAAATCTCTTTATAGAACTGATCCTAAACCTCCCCATGACAATAAGAATCTCTTAGTATTACCATATAAAAAAAAAATTCTCTCAAATTCCTCTAAAACTGAAAACCTAGAACGTAAATGTAACATTTAGTAATTAATACACTGTAAAACACACACACACACACACACACATATATATATATATATATATATATATATATATATATATATATATATATATATATATATATATATATATATATGTAGATCCACAATGAAAACGTGGATAAGATAAATCTTGATAAAATCACACGTTGTTTCCCTTTTCCCGTATGATTTTATCAATATATATATATATATATATATATATATATATATATATATATATATATATATATATATATATATATATATATATATATATGCAAGTAAATCACTGTAGGTGCGCGTGATCTAGGTATATGCTGATAACCACAAGGAAAGAAGAAAACACGAAGTTCCCAAGCGCTTTCGTGTAATTCACATCTTCAGGGGTGAGTACAGACTAAGGAGAAGTACATAACAAGGTGTATATATACAGAGGAGGGTGAGACCAGGTCCACAATGGTCAGGTATTAGGTAATGACCCTACTAATCTTTAAATAGCACGCAACGGTCGGTAGTCAGGTCAGAGGGTAAGGTGACCCAACCTTCTCACCTGGTTACAAATCTTCTTAATTACAAAATTGTCCAGTTTGTACATGCCATTACTCAAATTCATGTTGAATGCTTCTGTATGTTTAATGAGACTAGATTCTATGATGTTCCTACTATCAATTGAATTACAAGGTAATATTGAGGAGGCATTATCCCAGTCAATGCAATGCTTGTTATCCCTCAAATGAACAAACAGAGCATTGGATTCCTGGCCTGTCCTAACACTATATTTATGTTGTTTAAGTCTAGTTACAAGATCTTTACCTGTCTGGCCTAAGTAAAACATATTACATTCCTTGCAAGGAACACAATTGGTTGCATTTATATATATATATATATATATATATATATATATATATATATATATATATATATATATATATATATATATATATATATATATATATATATATATATATATATATATATATATATATATACACACACACACACTAGCAGAATCGCCGCCCTCCGGGCGGCTCATGCGCTAGGCAACGGTAGGACGCCACCTCCAGGAGGCTCCACATTGTCTCACTGTTCAGTCCCCAAAACTTCTTCTTCCATCAATAGTTCATTAACGGTGTATGTATGTTCCACCATGTTTTTCACTACAACGGTACACAAAGTATATTTTTTTAGCATTAGACTGTTATTATTTTATTGTCTATTTATCACTACATACAACACCACCCATCATCACTACATATAACATCATCCATCATCACTACATATAACACCATCCATAATCACTACATATAACACCATCCATCATCACTACATATAACACCACCCATTATCACTACAGATCGGTAAAGTAGTTTACGAGATTTCCTGTGCGAACACACACACGCACACAAACAGACAGACTTCTTTTGTTTTATATAGATAGAGTCTATCACTATCAATATTGTTAGTCGATATCATCCATCATCACTACATATAACACCATCCATCATCATTACATATAACACCATCCATCATCACTACAGATCGGTAAAGTAGTTTCCGAGATTCTCGTGCGGACACACAAACAAAAACACACACACAAACTTACAAACAGTATATATTTAGTGATGATTGATGATGTTATATATAGTGATGATGGATGATGTTATATATAGTGATGATGGGTGGTGTTATATAGTGATGATGGATGGTGTTATATGTAGTGATGATGGGTGGTGTTATATGTAGTGATTATGGATGGTGTTATATGTAGTGATGATGGATGGTATTATATGTAGTGATGATGGATGATGTTATATATAGTGATGATGTATGGTGTTATATGTAGTGATGATGGATGATATTATATGTAGTGATGATGGATGATGTTATATGTAGTGATGATGGGTGGTGTTATATGTAGTGATGATGGATGATATTATATGTAGTGATGATGGATGGTGTTATTTGTAGTGATGATGGATGGTGTTATATGTAGTGATGATGGATGATGTTATATGTAGTGATGATGGGTGGTGTTATATGTAGTGATGATGGATGATATTATATGTAGTGATGATGGATGGTGTTATTTGTAGTGATGATGGATGATATTATATGTAGTGATGATGTATGGTGTTATTTGTAGTGATGATGGATGATGTTATATGTAGTGGTGGTGGTGACGGTGGGAGTGATAGTGGTAGTGGTGGTGATGGTGATAGCGGCATGTTTGTGGTGATAGTGGTGGTGGTAGAGACTGGTTGATAGTAGTGGTAATGATGGTGGTGGTAATGATGATGGTGGTAGTAGTGGTGGTAGTGATGATGGTGGTCATAGTGATGGTAGTGATGGTGGTGCTATATGTAGTGATGATGCATGGTGTTATATGTAGTGATGATAGATGGTGTTATATGTAGTGATGATGGGTGGTGTTATATGTAGTGATGATGGATGGTGTTATATGTAGTGATGATGGATGGTGTTATATGTAGTGATGATGGATGATGTTATATGTAGTGATGATGGGTGGTGTTATATGTAGTGATGATTAGACAATAAAATAATAACAGTTTAATGCTAAAAAAATATACATTGGTGTACAGTTGTAATGAAAAACATGGTGGAACTTACATACACCGTTAATGAACTACTGATGTAAGAAGAAGTTTTGGGGACTGAACAGTGGGACAATGTGGAGCCTCCCGAGGGTGGCGTCCTACCATGGCCTAGCAGATGAGCCGCCCGGGGGCGGCGATTCTGCTAGTAAATATATATATATATATATATATATATATATATATATATATATATATATATATATATATATATATATATATATATATATATATATATATTTATTTATATTTGTGATGCTATATGGTAGCAAGGTCTACCGTTAGACAACACATTGTGCTTCCAATATCTTCCGAGGCGGTAGTACCTCCCTGTTTGATAGCTGCCAGATAGATACCAGATAGATGTGTTATGCTATATAGGGATAACTGTCGATTAGAGATAACTTCTATGTACAAGGTATTTGTCTTTCTTGGAAACTACTGACTGGCCATAAATGATCATGTACTGTAGATAATGAAAATGCATATAAATAAAAAATTTCATACAAAACCTAACCTAACCTTCTTGAGACATAATTTTGCATTCTTATGATAATAAACGACGCATTACAGGAAACAGAGAAAATTATACAATGTAAAGACAAATTTTCATTGAATTATAGCAATAAAAAAAGTTATATCTTTGGTAAAAATTTAGTTGCTTATTGAGGCTTAAACGGTAATTATCTTCGTTTAATGTGAAACTAAGTCACTGGACGCTACGTGCATGAAATTACCAAATTCGAACACACACACACACTAGCTCCAAAGACCCTTACTTATTGCTTAACATTATCAGTTCACATCATTCATGAGTTACATCCCACAGTATTATGCAGCATTTAACTTCTCTTTGTTTTTGCGTCTCGACATGACTAGTGAACTTGTCATACTTGTTCCATGTCTTCAAATGAATTTTGTTGCCCTTGTTTATCGTGAAGATAAGGTCAGTGAAGTACATGTTGTCTTAGTACAAATTTGCGCATGACTCAGAGAGGACAAGTTACTGAATTTGTGTCGCTTTAGGATATTACGTATATGCTAGTATTATCTTGTAGGCCTTGAACAAGTATTGTTATTAAGTAAGAGGTTAATATATAAAGTCTTGAGGTTTTGTGTGTGTTTGTGTAAACTGGACAAAGGCGAGAAGTTCCGCCTGAAAAATTCCGTATGGAACGTGACGAACTTTTAATTATTTACAGATGGAGGAAAAATATTTATGTTTTTTAAATATAATTCTACATAAATATTAAACCTGTAGCAGTGAAGGAACGACAAGTATAGCAACATCCGCAGTGTCATACTTGATATCGGTACTTACCAGGAGCTCACGTTTATGAATCGCTGTCATCACTTCCGCTGATACTACTGTGCAGTAAATTAGCATGCGATGGTAATTAATGCGTTTAAACATGTATTGCATATTCTCTGAAGCTATGCACAAAATATACTGTTGACGTTGGTGTAAAAGTGTGTCACATCTGTGGTAGTGCTGCTTACCTGACTTTAAAGTTCTTGTGGCACTATGAAGTGTATTGTATAACTGATCTCAATGTTCATGTTGTCGTGCAAGAATTTTCGAAAAAGACATCGAGTGTTCGATTAGGCCAGTGGTTCTCAACCTTGTTTGCCCCATGCACCCCTTTCACCATATGTCAGAATGTCATTCCCTCCTCCTTTCCAAGATTGTCTGCCACAAAAAGTGCATTCCAAATAATATGCATATAATACTGAAAATCCTTTATTTTTTCCATATTAGTACATATACATTTACAATTTTACATGGATTATTTTTATAGTGGAGTTTTACAAATTAAATGCCAATTGAAAATGTTGATGGATTTATAAAACTTGAATAAAAGTAAAATAGTTTTTTTTATTTATAATGAATTACTTAACAGACCAAACTGAAGCATAATGCAATAAACAAAAGTTCAATAGAATACCAGGATATTGTAAATTTGTAATTAATTTTATTCAGATGAAGATTACAGTCAATGAGAAACCTGTGATTGTTTTTCTTCGCCAATTCTGGGATACGCGGAGGAGTGCTTGAAAGGGCACAACGCAGGTCATTTTCTACCTCTAATCTACTACGTTGCTTCGTTTTAATTTGCAACAGAGTTGAAAAGCCTGACTCGCAAAGATATATCGACACAAACGGAAGCAATGCACGGATAGCTCTTTCTGCCACTTTTGGGTAGGAATCGCACATCAAGGGCCAAAATTCTGTGATTGATTTCTCATCGAACATATCTATTGCTCCCGAATCAGTTTCTGAAAACCTGAATTTCAGGGGAATTACCCTGGTTGAGAACCCTGATTAGGCAATCGTACAGGACAATATTGGAATTTCTTGTTGCTTATTCATCTTTAGGTGTGGCCACACTTAGGGGTGAAACCGCTAAATTGAAAATCGAGTAATTTGGTAGCAATTTATTGTAGTCTTAAGCATGCAAACCAAATTATTCTTGCATAAATTTTTTTATACTAAGTCCTTGTACTTCACATCAAAATTGATTTAAAATGTACATATTTTTGTGAATTTATAACATAACCAGTTTGCAATAATACACGTTTCAAGTTTCCCCAAATTATTATATTTATTATCCGTAGTCTATTTCCGAAAGTAACCACGCCTTCATACTCTCTTTGCTTTGGTTTCTTGTCATCAGTAGTCTGTTGTTATTTGTGCTTTGATGTAACCTTCTCGCCTCCTCGTGCCGTAAACATGGCCTGCTGCTTCTGTGACCATTTCACATCTCTCCACACTTTGAGTGTGGGAAGGCCACTTCGGCACCCGCATTGAGTCTCTTTTAAGGTTTCCCTCAATTTGCCAGTTAGACTTGTTGTCAATGGTGGCTCTAAGACTTCCAAACTCAAGTCAACCAATTCTGGACAATTTGGTGGCATTGACGTTTATTGGGGAACTTTTCTTGAATGAAACGAACAGTCTCCCCAACTGGTCGTCATCTATTAGCGTTCCCAATCTTGTGAATGACTTCTACAGCCTCGGTTCGAGATTGCACATTGACTGCAAAGCATTGCTTGCAAAACTGCTTCTGATCGAGCATACCAAGCGGACCTTCTTGCCACAGGTAACACGATGTCCCTCACTACCTTCCTCTGTGTTCTTAATACTTAGCTGCAATTGAAACAAAAGGTGATTGGGCCCATCCACCCACATAGGATTAAGTTTCACACTAAACCACTGGGAAAGATAAACCTGATAATAAATTCAACAATTAACCTCAAATTTCAGTACTTGCCCCTTCAATTCGTGTTTGGAAATCCGCAAATCCTCCAGAAACGCATGAGCTGTGAAGCTTAACCAACGGCTGTACCTGCCAGGTCCAATCTCCAAGAGAGCCAATGACTGAGGCATCTCTCCTGATCTTATTGCTGGGCAATACGATAAGCATAGGATTGATCTGTGCTGAGATCTTTGATGACTCCTTCAGACAACGCCGGAAGGAGGGCCAACTTTGACCTTGAAAGGTTGTATTTATTTCTAGTTGTGTTGCTTCATCCAGCATGAGTTACGTAACTGACCACTTGTTGCTGCTCTTTGTGGTAATCACCGCCCCGGATGAGTATACGTAGTCGCCTGTATGTAAATCAAGCATAATCCAAAACAAGTCTTTCTTCCTAGTTTTTCTAAATGCGCCATACCCCTGCCATCCGGTGTTCACGGCTGAATCTCCACCAACAGCCTGCAGTGAACTGCCAAGTCCTCTCCTGAACCCAACATAAAATATGATCAGCAATGACCTCTGTATTGCTTTTTCCCTTCTACTTCAGTTTTCGAGCAAAGTGAAACAGGTGAAACCACCACCTGCGGCCTGCAGAACAGACAGAGTAGTGTTCTTCTTGATGAGACCTGGAAACTTTCTGTTCACTCCCTCTACTTCTAGCAAAACTTTTAGTCATCTATTCTTCCATCAAACAAAAGACAGGAGAGCCCTCCCTCGCTTAAATCTTTTCATGCTGGATCAGATATTTCATTATTTTTCTCTGTGCTCTTTCTAATTTTACGCGATCTATCACCAAAGATACATCCCTGGCTGATGAGGCCTGCATCTAAGTCCAAGCGGGCAGTTGCAATTTCGTAGCCTCCCCAATTTAAGTCCAGCGCATGGTGGGCGAATACTAGCTAAAGCAATGTTTGAAATATTTCTTGTGGGTTACTTTCATTTTTGGTAAAGGTTCAGATGGCTCTTTGAACTATCATCTGATGTTGCTTCCTGTTCATCAGAAGAACTATCAAAGAAGTGATAAACATCTTGACACAGCTCTTCCTCCCCTTTGATGGCTTCTTCACTCTTCATTTTCTTCTTTTGTTCCCTCTCTCGGGATTTGTTCTCTCTTCTGGCATTAGCAATCTGCTTCTTTGTTCTGAATAATCTATTGAACCCATTTGCATACTTCCTTGGCTCTTCTGCCTTTGTCCCTTCAGCTTCTATAAATCTCAAGCTCTAAAACAGGATCTTCTTTTCATCTAGGACAAACTACAATCAATGTAAATTATTTTCTCTCTTACTCGAGTGAGAACAGTTGATTCAGAACATAATTGTATGGGAGCACTTGCAGGTCAAAATGTCAAACAGAGCATCAAGTGTGTGCAGAAATTCATTTTTCCTGGCCAAGTTTCAGCTCAAGTGATGTTTCAAACCGCTGCCGCAATGTTAGTTTTAGCTCAATAGTTCACACTGATTAAATCACAGGTATTGAATAGTGCATTAGCTTTATCCATTGATGCAGAAGAGTGGACCATCATGTCATTTATGAAAGTTCTTTATCTGTATAGTTCCTTTCTGTCCTTGCATTTTTTCGAAGGAGTAACCCTAATCTTAAAGCATGTCTCACTGTTGGAAGTTCTGATACAGGAAGCTCCTTCCTTTACCAACTAGCAGGCTCAAGTGGGTTGACAACTGACTTCTTGTCTTCAATTTTACATCTTCACACTATCTGACAAATAGAAAAATATTTCAATGTTTCATAATTCAATTGTTGTTTCAAAAATATCAATTTGTTTATCAAATGCTGCAACAGTGAAATAACATAATAATTTCTTAGAACATAATGTTTTTATACACAATGATATAAGTAACTGCGACAATCATATGCCCTACCTACAATACCAAAATGTAGAATCTGTCTGGTAGAGTAGGTAAGTGCAATGAGAGCAACCAATGTCTTTGATATCTAGAAGGAGAGTGAGCTGGGCGCCTTATCCTCATCGTTGGTACAAGTCAAAACAAGAATTAAACTGTCCCACACGGAGAGCCTGTTCATGTTCATGTCTCTGACATGCATATTGTACACAAGCTATAGAACCATAAATACTCCATAACCATATGCTTACATGAGATTAGTTAATATCAAGTAGCAATTTAATCAAGTCTCATACTGTTGAAATACTGATATTTTGAAACTTTAAGGTATAATTGATGGTGGAGGGTTATTTCAATTCATTTTTGTTTGCTAATCTCAAGTTTAGACATAAAGAGGCAAATAAATATTTTGACTACCAAATTTGATTTTTAACATGTTGACAAAATTGACACACCCTAATACCCACTACTCAGCCTCTTTTATTCAATGCATATTAATTTACTTAAGAATTAACGATTCGTACAGTAACACACGTATCAGTCCGTATAACGAAAATCTTTATAAAAATATCAACATCTCAAGGTCTCATGGCTTCACTCACCTTCTACACTTGCCTTGAGGATACGCGTGCTAGATTGAAGCGTTAAACTCTCATACCAGACATTTGTGAAGGTGATTCACGGAACTGAAAGGACAAGACTTACGTAATATATGTTAACATGGACTTGGCTTTGTCAGGCAGCATTGTACGTCCTTCACCTCTTAAGACGCTGCTAGTGTTTATAAATAAATGATCATCCACCACAACAATAAAAGTTTGTTTTTCTCTTTTATTAATGGTAATATATTTTACACTATAGTTCTTTCTTCAGTTATACGTATGGATTTTTTATCCTGGTATATATTATATATATATATATATATATATATATATATATATATATATATATATATATATATATATATATATATATATATATAATCAACGACCTCACCAGCCAGGACTCGAACCTCGACCTTATGCGTGTGACCAGGGTGAGTTGTTGATTACTGTATATGTTAAAAGTCCGCATGCTATATGGACTAAATGAAATACACATTATATATATATATATATATATATATATATATATATATATATATATATATATATATATATATATATATATATATATATATATATATATATATAGCATGTCCTGTTCTGATTTCAAACATATAATATGTGCAAACGTATACGATATTGAAATGCATTTTTTTGCATGTTGCTTAGGTGAAAACCAAACTTGAATAGTTACTCTTTCAACAAAATAAAAAATACATTCCAACATTTTATGCCGTTTGCACATAATAAATGTTTGAAATGTGCGTGTGTGTTATAGATGCAGGCATTAGGTGCGTATATTCAGATCTTCATCCAAATCCAGGTGTAAATGGGACTGCCCAGTATGGGCCAATCAGCCCTGCAGTTTGCTCCATTCTTTTGTTCTTGAATGTTGAAATCAGTATTGAGTAAGGCAATATAATGGCGCTACTACATATACCTAGGCTAGTGACGCTATTACATATGCTCACAGGTAATGCCACTACTCCATATACTTAGGGCTCTATAAATGCAAACATCTTGATCTACCTAATGTTTGTCCAGTATTGTCATGAAGATAAGCACATTTGGAGACGTGGCCACCTGCTGAAGTGAGCTGTTCCACATGTCTACAATACACATGAAAGGATGTTATGCCTCACTGTGGTGTGTGCACATCTCTTGGACAGCTTAAGACTGTGACCTCCGGCTATGCCGTTGGTTGGCCTTACTCTCGGCCACTCCTCTTCATGATGTGTGCCTTGTAATTTCTTGAGCGAATAGTACACGTCGATAAGCATTTTGCGTTGCCCCGTTCATGGAATCTTCACCTTTCTCAGGCAGGCTGCTTAGCTCAGGTGTCTTACCAGTGTGTCTGTTTCGTTGTCTCTCTCTGAACACACCATACTGACTCATGGTGCTATATTGTTCTGTTGATAGTCTACATCTCAGCCCTTACCATGACACAACACCACCATAAACCATGAGGAACACTTTGCATTTACCCTACACCACAAAAACTTATGAAGATACTGTATAAAACAACGCCTGGGGAATGATTGCTTGCCTGCTTCCGACAGTGAACCTCTAGTGCTGTACGAACTATTGTCTTCTGTGACGTGTTAATGTGCACCTGTTGACATATGACGTTCCCAGCTATCCGGCAGCTGGTCCGTGGAGAATCTTGTCTTCACGGTTAGAGGCGGTTACCAGGTTACATGAAGTGTACACAGTGTTGAAGCACCGCGAATAAAGATAGCTAAACCATTACATATCAGGTGAAGCCCACCAGCTAAACCTAATTTATCTAAACCTGACCCACCTATCCTAGGATAGATATGCTTATACTAAGTAAAGTTTACCTGATTTACGTCTTATGCTGAAAAGATCGTTTAGCATTTTTGTTTGTGTTTCTTTTGCTCTACATTGTGCGCTTTGGTGCCTGAGTCAGGTGTTTCACGGCTCATGTCTTGAGATTGTTGCCATGTGGCGTGTGAGTGAGCATGACCCCTGGCGTGACGGAATGAACAATGAGTGAGCGATAAGCCATGTGTCTACTTGATTAACTGAACACTTGTGTGGTGAAACACTTAATTCTGAGATTATGTGAGTTGCGTTTGAAGGAGGTACTCTCAGTAGAGAGAGTGAAGTGAGTTCAGCTCTCTCAGTTAAACTTGGTGCAAATGTTTTTCATTAATTTAATAGCCTATGTCTAGATTTTTAGGTCGATAGGTCAAAGAACATAGGTCAAGGTCACTTCGTCCAGAGGGGCCTCAACACCGACAGGCTGGCTGAGGTAGTGTGTTCCATACATGTACTCCAGTGCTTTGTATTACCCATATTATTATTATATATTTTTTATTA
The DNA here is from genome assembly GCF_018991925.1 of Homarus americanus. Classification (NCBI taxonomy): domain Eukaryota; kingdom Metazoa; phylum Arthropoda; class Malacostraca; order Decapoda; family Nephropidae; genus Homarus; species Homarus americanus. Next base: position 2,485,406 of record NW_024733126.1, on the reverse strand, counting down.
CCGTCGTTGTCTTTATACTTCTGTCCGATGTCAAAGCACACACATGAGCATACACCTACTACTACTTTTTTTTTTCAACGTGGCCTCCAGCCTCCCCCAATATGCACACCTTCGCCGCCGTTTTATTACCTTAAAATTAAATATCCTAATACATAAGTAGCTACCCTATCTGTGTTGAGTTAGCTTAGCCGCAGATATATGCGGTATTCAGTGACTGCGGCCTCATAGTCAATATCTTCGACTGTTGTCGGTTTTGGAGCCGATGCCCACGTTCTCCTGAGGCAGAGCAATGCGGACCTAAGCAGAGAGAAGGACAGTCGACATCTTAACCAGGCTGTAACGTAACTTCTGGGCTGCTGTTTCCGTTCAGATGACACCTCTGCGAGTGTGACAAAGAAGCATTTTGCACTTGGTCCCATCCCACCAGAGGTTGTGAACACCAGAGGAGTGAAGCTGCCCTGATCAACATTCTGAATTCTCTCCTCATATTCCCTGATCTTGTCATTCTCGTTCCTCCTGTGTGCAGCATCCAGAGCTGGGTTACTGTGACACGCAGCCATGGGATCGAAAATCCTTATGTCAAAGAAGTCTTGCTGTCCCCGCGTCCAGAATCATCGAGCACTGACGTTCACGGATTCGGAAGAACGTCGTACCAGATTTCCTTCAGTAAATGTGCTGTGAGATCCCTTACTTCGTCATGCCTCTTGCCTCCGAAGCCCCCTTTCTTGCACACCATGACGTGGTCAATGTCATAAGATGAGCCACACACGCATTGGGAGGGCAAAACTTCAACTGGCCTACCGTACCTTAGAGCAATGGCATCTGTGAATTCTTGTTTATTAAGGATGAAGCCTTTTGCCCTTATCGGTAACGTTGTTACCCAGTTCGAGGCGCCTACCTCCTGCGCTATAGCTACTTTTTTTCAAGTTCTCCGACAATTGCTGGAACAGTTGTTGCAGTTTATCACTTTGGGTGTGCTGTCGTTCTGTCGTAATGGACCGTCGAATCTTGTTTAGTTCCTGGTATCTACCTGACTTGCTGCATTCTGAGCAATTATGTGCTCAGTGAGGGCTGCCATAAGCTTGAGGGAGTTCTGATGCTCTGTAGCGGCAAGCTCCATTGGATTAGTCAGTCCCATACCTCCCAGTCTCGGTGGTAGTGCAATGAGTGACCTTTCTGCTGGGGTTAAATAAGTGTTTTTCACTAGAGTCGGGATAAAAGCGATATTGCTGGCTTCTTCTAGAGGGCGGGGGAGGGTCAATATCAGGGATAGTGCGCATCAGGTGAATGCTGCAAAAGCCACATGTGGCTTTGTTTTAACAATATCAGACAGAGCTTGGATTTCCTTCACCCCCTCATTAACCTTTGCCGTTACGTACTCGGTTTTGAAGTCATTCGTGCCAATTACCGCACCTAGGTGTCTTTGGCCATCCTTTATTTTTTTTACCTTACTTCTACTAAAAGTAATATTCTTAATATGGTTGGATATAGTAATATTTTTAGTGTAAATTTCATGGTAAAAATAATAATAATAATAATAATAATAATAATAATAATAATAATAATAATAATAATAATAAAATATAATGATAATAATGATACTGGCAATAATAATAATAATAATAATAATAATAATAATAATAATAATAATAATAATAATGAAGATACTCATACTACAACTACTACTACTACTACTACTACTTTTTTTTTTAACGTGGCCTCCAGCCTCCCCCAATAGCCACACCTTCGCCGCCATTTTATTACCTTAATATTAAATATCCTAATACATTAGGGTGTGTCATAGGAGGGAAGATCAGCTAAAACTAATGGCCCATCACTTTTTTGGTAGATTTTAGTGTATATAAACAGAAAATAATTTCAGTTTCAATATTTTGCAACCTTTTGCTAGGTAAATTTTAGCGTGAAATTTATCGAAAATCTAACGTACAGCTGCATTAGTGCATTACAATTAAATAGTAGACATTGCTTTCTGGCTTCATTCTTTAACAACCCAACTAACAATATTTTTTCTGTTTCCAGATTCTGATGCATTTATAAGTTGATAATATTTGCGATGGCTGGCAATGTCAGGACGAGAACCAAAAAATCCAGCCATCTCAGTCACTATCTTGGGTCTGGAAACCCTGAAGACAGGTGCACATTGAGAGATGCTTTGAGATACGGTGTTTTAATCCAGGCAAATCGGTGAAAAAGAACCAAAGAACTTACTGAAACAAAGACATTGCCAGTGATATGACCAAAGCTTGTCTTGGCACAGTACCTCTGGCTAACGCTCAGTTCAAGCCTCCAGTCTCATAACAAGTCCAGAAGAAGATTAGTGAGAGACTGCCTAGCCAGTTGGGAAAAAGGCAAAAAGAGATATCTCTCTTGGGAGGAAAACTTTTACAGTTAAGAACAGCTTTGTAAACAACTGGACCAGTTATTTGACATAATTACTTGCAAGTGCCCAATTGTTCTCTGTCCTGAGTTTGGATACGATCGTGACTGTAAATCCGAGGCCCACATCTCCTGTATTTGCAAGCGTGAACTGAAGATTCCTGTGATCGAACTGGCATTTGTCAAAGCACAGAGAGAGAAGACTGGCAGTATAGGGGCTCTCATGATTTCTAGCCAAGATATTCCGGAGTCCAAGAGACAGGAGGCTGCCACAGAGAGACAGAAGAGGAGAAGAGTTGCCGAGGGAAAGAGACTTGAGAAGGCCCAGGGTGAGGTAAAAAGGCCGATGATTGGAGTCAAGCTGATTCAAGAGTTTAATGACTTCCCATGGCTCATCAGTGCTGACCAGGAGAATGGTGACTTTGTCCCTAACCAGAAAATAATGATCCCAAACCTTCCAGGCATAAGATTCAGAAATAGGAAAGATATCCCGAGCATAGCTCTGGCCAGCATACGACACCACACTGGTCTCAGAGAAACTGCAGAATGGCAACAGCTGCCTGGATTGACGGTGGTTTGATAACACCTGATGATGTTCACCTGGTGATAGATCATAACAAAGTAAGGAGAGCTCAGGAGAAACTTGTCAGTAACCTAGAAGAGGAGTTTGATAAGGATAAAGAAAATGGAATCAATTGTTTGTTCTTTGATGGGAGAAGGGATGACACTAAAGTGTTCATGAAAGTTGGAGATTCTGACAAGTTGTTCCCTGCCATGGTGAAGGAGGAACACTACTCCTGCTGCAGTGAACCAGGAGGGAAGTATTTGTGGCATTTCACTCCAGAGAAAGATGACATCAGGAAACCAGCTGAGATAGTGGCAGATAACATTGTGAACTGGCTCAGAGAGAGGAACGTAGACCAGACCCTGCAGGCCATTGGAGGGGACAGCACCAACACGAACACAGGGTGGCAAGGGGGGTCATACAGTGGATAGAGCGGAAGATTGGGAGGAAGCTGGTCTGGATTGTTTGTGACCTCCACACCAACGAGTTGCCACTCAGACATCTGATCCAGGAGCTGGATGGCAAGACTCTTTCAAACAACAGATGGTCTGGTCCTCTTGGCAAGATGGACTCTGCCACTGAGTTAGAAATAAATCCGAGCTTTGAAAAAATCACAGTTGGCCCTCCACTCGTTGAGCTTGCACATACTGTCATTGACGACCTGAGTACTGACCAGTACTATGGTTACATGATTTGTAGTGCCATCAAAACTGGGGTCATGCCTGATAGACTTGCTTACCTGCAGATAGGTCCAGTCTCACATTCTAGGTGGCTCACAACGGCTCTCAGGTTCTGCAGAATTTGTGTCGCTCATCATAAACTGAAAGGGAACCAGCTTCACAACCTGAGACTTATTGTCCAATTCATCGTGAGTGTCTACTTGCCAAATTGGTTCAACACCAAGGTCAAGTCATCGTTCTCCGAAGGTCCAAGGCATGTTCTGTTCCAGCTTGAGCTCCTGAGGAGTCAGCCAAGGAAGGTTGTTCAGATTGTGGAGCAGACTGTGAGGAGATCTTCCTGGTATGCTCATCCCGAGGCAGTTTGCAGACAATGCTCTGCAGTAAGGATGAGGAGGGAGAGAAGAGTGGCAGTCAAAAAGACCCTCACTGATCTCATAGATCTGGATAACATCCAGGCTGGCAGTGAGCCCCCTCTTACCTGCAGCCTCACCAATGTTCAAGTCAGAGCTTTCCTGGACAACCCCATGCATGTCCCTGCCTGGCCCTCGCACACCCAGAGTATAGAGCGTTGTGTACAGCAAGTGAGCAGAGGCCAGCAGTCACGTGTACAGCCAGGAGAGGAGGGAAGGCTACATCCGAGCTCAGGTGGTCAGCAGGGAGGTGATGAGTAGAAACAGAAGCAAGAAAGACATGTTCTCTATGGTGTGCAGCAACACCGGGTCGTAGTAGTAAAACCGGTTTTTGTATTTGATGATTTTGTTTTCTAAAGGAATATTAAATTTAATAAATGTGTCAAGATCATTCGTTTCACTATTCTGGATCATTTTCATCCTAATAAATTAACCTGATACATTTACTTTACTTTAAATAAGCTATTTAGTGGTGTTGGTAAAAGGGTGGGAATACTGAATTTTCATAAGATTTCAAGTTAAAATTTACCTAGCAAAAAAATGAAAACTTTTCAAATCTGAAGATATCACATGATTCTGCACATAGAACTACATCATTAATACCATGGGCCGATTTTTCAAACTCAAAAAGAAAAAATTCGCCTCCGTATGACACACCCTACTAATACATAAGTAGCTATCCTATCTGTGTTGAATTAGTTGAGCTGCAGATCTATGCGGCATTCAGTGACTGTAGCCTCATAGTCATTATCTGCAGCAGTTGTCGGAATTGGGGCAGAAGCTCTCGTTTCCCTGAGGCAGAGCAAAGCCGACCGAAGGAGAGAGAAAGACAGTCGACATCTCATCCAGGCTGTAACATAACTTCTGGGCTGCTGCTTCTGTTTGGAGATCACCTCCGCGAGTTTGGCGTAGAAACATCTTGCACTTGGTCCCATCTCACCAGAGGTTGTGAACACTAGAGGAGTGAAGCTGCCTTGATAAACGTTTTGAATTCTCCCCCCATATGCCCTTATCTTGTCGTTCTCGTTCCTACTGTGTGCAGCATCGAGAGCTAGGTTACGGTGACATGCGGCCATGGGATCAAAAATCCTGATGTCGAAGAAAGCTCGCTGTCCCCGCGTCCAGAATCCTCGAGCACTGACGTCAACTACTACTACTACTACTACTACTACTACTACTAATAATAATAAAGATACTCATACTTCTACTACTACTGCTACTTCTAATAATAATGATAAAAATAATTCTAACCCAGTATTCCATGAGCTGAGTATTACAGGTAATTACACACGCCCAACAGTTTTTGTAATATCAGAGTAGAATTTCGGGTCACGACGAATGTTCCGTGACGACACGACTCGATTTTTTCCTCTTGCAATATATCGATTATATCGCAGCTGATCTGTTCTTCGAAACACTTGTCCAAGATGTAGTAAAACAAGAGTGGAGTCTTGAAATACCTTCATTATGTTGTTATCAACTGTCGAAGGTGTTCATGTACCGTGCGTTCTTTTCTTCTTCTTCTTCTTCTTCTTCTTCTTCTTAGAAAGGACTCAATATCTTATGTGACTTTAAATAGTTACAGTCACCTCATCTTTAGTGCGTAAATGTAACAGCAAGATTGAGCCACTGCTGCTCAGAAAGTTGGTCCTAAGCCTAATGATGAAGAGTCAAAGAGAAAACGAACTAGAGGCAACAAAGCAAAAACTTGTTGAAGCCATACTTGTAAAAAAAGAAGGAATGCAAATGTTGAATGACCATACGCTGCCATAGACTTCAATAGAATTAATACACCTAATACTATACTGGATACTGGAACGAAGTGAAGAGCAAAAGGCTCACAGGTGAAGCTTAAACGACATCCTATAAAGCTAAACGTATAAGAAACGGGTAGAGACAGTTGCAATCTTCTAGCCTTTGTCCGGGACTGCACTATCGGCTACACTACACCCCCCTACACAGTTTACACTATATCCACTGCACTATCTACACTACATCCAAAAATTACATATTGAAGATATAGAGAAGTTAAAAGTATATAATGTATACCTCTAACTTGACTACAGTCTTTAAGTGTAATTAACTGTTTTTCTTTGGGTATTTGTAGGAGTACTTCAGTAACCAGAGGTTTGTCATCGTTTATTATTCTCCTGCCACAACTGTCCACGGTGAAGGAACAAGAGAACGGCAACTTAGCATCTTGGCCTTTGTTTCCCCGATGTTCCTCAGATAAATTTAAATACTGAAGGATACAGTGCAGTGGCTCTCGGCCAGTGTCCAGGAGTCTTCCCTTGTGAGCGAGAACGGTAGGACCAAGTGCTCCATTTGCTGCCTTGGACCTGCGTTGTACTAGTTCACAAGACAACTCTTGAGATATTGGTCAAAAAGGCGTTTCGGTAATTTTGCACACTGTGTACTAGCATCTTGGCCTGTACACGTAACACAAGCCTTCAGCCCACACTTACATTAACTCGAATACGCTGAATAGTTTCAAACATAGGTTGGATGCTTATATGAGCAATAGGGGATTGGGAGTAAACGGGACTGCCCAGTATGGGCCAATAGGCCCGCTGCAGTTTCCTCCATTCTTGTGTTCTTGTGTTCTTGTGTACACTTGATCACCACAAAGAGGAGACGAGCTAGCTGCCTCTAGTTCCGCTCGGCAGAATCCTGAAGGTCCCGGGCTGCTAAGCCCAGATTAGTTTTTACAATACATCACACACACTACATAACACAAACATAAAACACAACACTCACACATAAATACATTATTACCGATTCACTTTACGACCACCATTGTCTCAGTTTTGTGCCTTGTTGTGGTACTATAACCTGCCGCCAGGGGAAGGATACAACATTCATTGCTTTTCTTCTGAGAAGACGGAAAAGACTGGCCAAGACGCCAAACTTAGACAACTATTTTTTCCTGTTCCTTCACCTTGGGAGGTGTGTACAGTATTAGGGTGTGTCATACGGAGGCGAATTTTTTTTTTTTGAGTTTGAAACATCGGCCCATGGTATTAATGATGTAGTTCTATGTGCAGAATCATGTGATATCTTCAGATTTGAACAGTTTTCATATATTGCTAGGTAAATTTTAACTTGAAATCTTATGAAAATTCAGTATTCCCACCCTTTTACCAACACCACTAAATAGCTTATTTAAAGTAAAGTAAATGTATCAGGTTAATTTATTAGGATGAAAATGATCCAGAATAGTGAAACGAATGATCTTGACACATTTATTAAATTTAATATTCCTTTAGAAAACAAAATCATCAAATACAAAAACCGGTTTTACTACTACGACCCGGTGTTGCTGCACACCATAGAGAACATGTCTTTCTTGCTTCTGTTTCTACTCATCACCTCCCTGCTGACCACCTGAGCTCGGATGTAGCCTTCCCTCCTCTCCTGGCTGTACACGTGACTGCTGGCCTCGCTCACTTGCTGTACACAACGCTCTATACTCTGGGTGTGCGAGGGCCAGGCAGGGACATGCATGGGGTTGTCCAGGAAAGCTCTGACTTGAACATTGGTGAGGCTGCAGGTAAGAGGGAGCTCACTGCCAGCCTGGATGTTATCCAGATCTATGAGATCAGTGAGGGTCTTTTTGACTGCCACTCTTCTCTCCTCCTCATCCTTACTGCAGAGCATTGTCTGCAGAACTGCCTCGGGATGAGCATACCAGGAAGATCTCCTCACAGTCTGCTCCACAATCTGAACAACCTTCCTTGGCTGACTCCTCAGGAGCTCAAGCTGGAACAGAACATGCCTTGGACCTTCGGAGAACGATGACTTGACCTTGGTGTTGAACCAATTTGGCAAGTAGACACTCACGATGAATTGGACAATAAGTCTCAGGTTGTGAAGCTGGTTCCCTTTCAGTTTATGATGAGCGACCCAAATTCTGCAGAACCTGAGAGCCGTTGTGAGCCACCTAGAATGTGAGACTGGACCTATCTGCAGGTAAGCAAGTCTATCAGGCATGACCCCAGTTTTGATGGCACTGCAAATCATGTAACCATAGTACTGGTCAGTACTCAGGTCGTCAATGACAGTATGTGCAAGCTCAACGAGTGGAGGGCCAACTGTGATTTTTTCAAAGCTCGGATTTATTTCTAACTCAGTGGCAGAGTCCAGCATCTTGCCAAGAGGACCAGACCATCTGTTGTTTGAAAGAGTCTTGCCATCCAGCTCCTGGATCAGATGTCTGAGTGGCAACTCGTTGGTGTGGAGGTCACAAACAATCCAGACCAGCTTCCTCCTAATCTTCCGCTCTATCCACTGTATGACCCCCCCTTGCCACCCTGTGTTCGTGTTGGTGCTGTCCCCTCCAATGGCCTGCAGGGTCTGGTCTACGTTCCTCTCTCTGAGCCAGTTCACAATGTTATCTGCCACTATCTCAGCTGGTTTCCTGATGTCATCTTTCTCTGGAGTGAAATGCCACAAATACTTCCCTCCTGGTTCACTGCAGCAGGAGTAGTGTTCCTCCTTCACCATGGCAGGGAACAACTTGTCAGAATCTCCAACTTTCATGAACACTTTAGTGTCATCCCTTCTCCCATCAAAGAACAAACAATTGATTCCATTTTCTCTTATCCCATTATCAAACTCCTCTTCTAGGTTACTGATAAGTTTCTCCTGAGCTCTCCTTACTTTGTTATGATCTATCACCAGGTGAACATCATCAGGTGTTATCAAATCACCGTCAATCCAGGCAGCTGTTGCTATCTCTGCAGTTTCTCTGAGACCAGTGTGGTGTCGCATGCTGGCCAGAGCTATGCTCGGGATATCTTTCCAATTTCGAATCTTATGATTGGAAGGTTTGGGATCATTATTTTCTGGGTTAGGGACAAAGTCACCATTCTCCTGGTCAGCACTCGGATCAGCCATGGGGAAGTCATTAAACTCTGAATCAGCTTGACTCCAATCATCGGCCTTTTTTACCTCACCCTGGGCCTTCTCAAGTCTCTTTTCCTCGACAACTCTTCTCCTCTTCTGTCTCTCTGTGGCAGCCTCCTGTCTCTTGGACTCCGGAATATCTTGGCTAGAAATCATGAGAGCCCCTATACTGCCAGTCTTCTCTCTCTGTGCTTTGACAAATGCCAGTTCGATCACAGGAATCTTCAGTTCACGCTTGCAAATACAGGAGATGTGGGCCTCGGATTTACAGTCACGATCGCATCCAAACTCAGGACAGAGAACAATTGGGCACTTGCAAGTAATTATGTCAAATAACTGGTCAGTTTGCTTAAAGCTGTCCTTAACTGCAAGTTTTCCTCTCCCAAGAGATATCTCTTGCCTTTTCCCAACATTTAGCAGTCTCTCACTAATCTTCTTCTGACTTGTTATGACTGGAGGCTTGAACTAACGTTAGCCAGAGTGTACTGCCAAGACAGCTTTGGTCATATCACTGGCAATGTCTTTGTTTGTGTAAGTTCTTTGGTTCTTTTCACTGATTTGCCTGATTAAAACACCGTATCTCAAAGCATCTCTCAATGTAGGCAACTCCGACTTCAGGAGCTCTCTCCCACCCAAGATAGTGACTGAGATGGCTGGATTTTGGTTCCTCGTCCTGACACAAGCAGCCATATAAAATATTATCAACTTATAAATGCATCAGAATCTGAAACAGAAAAAAATATTGTTAGTTGGGTTGTTAAAGAATGAAGTCAGAAAGCAATGTTCACTATTTAATTGTAATGCACTAATGCAGCTGTACGTTAGATTTTCGATAAATTTCACGCTAAAATTTACCTAGCAAAAGGTTGCAAAATATTAAAACTGAAATTATTTTCTGTTTATATACACTAAAATCTACCACAAAAGTGATGGGCCATTAGTTTTAGCTGATCTTCCCTCCTATGACACACCCTAGTACAGTATGGCACTCTGATAATTCTCTCTAATCCAATAAAATAATGCAGGTACCTACAGTATATTTTCCTCAAAATATTATTGTTAACATGTTCATATCAGCTTTAAGAACAATAGAAACTTACAACTGAAAATTTACTGATCAAGCCTTAAACATTCTAAGTCAACATCCCATTAAATTATGTAATTAATTTAGGGAACAAAACAATACGTGTCCTGCGTCATCATCCACTGTTGAATGCTATTTTTTTCCTGCAAAGAACCCAGTAAAGGTATACGACATACCGAAATCAGTGTTATTAAAACGAATTAAGTTTATTTTCACTTTAAATTAGCCCCGAAATGCCTTCATTTTGAGCTGGGACTCTCCTTGTCATCAACGGAAGTATCTCCAGGATCTAGATGATCATCGTAATAAACAGAAGTTATATAATTTTATAATATAAACTACTAGAAAATTACCAGACTTCGCTAGGGTTAGGTATATACTGTATAATTTTGACTGTCACAGTTTGCCCTCCCCGACACCGGGAACCACCTCCAACAATTGCCGTGGCGATATTTCTGTCGGGGAAGATTTTCGGTTCTTGCCCGGACCACTCGGGGGTCTGTGGTTAATAGTTATTACCAATATGTACAACTTTGAAACCCATGTAATATGTTTGTAAAGTTTCAGATCTCTAACTGTTTCCGTTTTGAAGCTTGGACTGGAAAAGACAGACAGACAGACAGACAGACAACCACCTGGTGGTCTGTGGTCAATACAAACAGACAGACACCCAGGGGTTCGTGATCCATGTAATATGTGTGTAAAATTTTAAGTCTAACTGCTCCGTTTTAGAGCAATGGCTGGGACAGACAAACAAACAGAAATATATACAGTATATTCATAATTATAAATCTGCTGTGTGGAGTTTAGTATAACTTGGACAATCAGATTCACCCTATATTTATTGTTTGGACTCAACTGTAATCTGATTAACCATGTATTAGCTATATGAGTATGAGTGTAGTCTGAGTAATCTGATTTCACCCTGTATTACTTTGGGATAACTCTGATATAACTCTGGGAAAGGTTCCATATGGTCACTGGTATTAACATGGAAAAGGATGTACCAATATTTAAGGCCTCAGTCTTTCAGTAATGTGACGAAATTTGACAAAACATCGAAGGGGCGGACCATCTCTGTCATGGTGTGTACTGTACTTCAAGTCAGGTCACCCATCCACCAGAGTCAAAGAAACACGTGTCTCTACTTTCTCGGTACACAAGATGATGTGACCTGATTATGCAGGTATCTCTCATATACTCTCTGTCATTTTGAAGCATGCGGAAAAAAAAATGTATTCGTGATGCTAAAGTAATAATATAAAGCGAGGAACCATTTTGGAGGCCGTATATTGACCACTACCGAGAACCCCTGAGGGTCAGATGTTGGTTTGGGGTTTTCTTACAAGGGTAAAATGTTTTACCTGAGTGTGGTGTGGTAACAGGAAGTTTCCTGGAAATATTTTTAGGAAGTAATATTGCCTTTATATTTTCCTGTCACGAAATATGTGAATTTATAGTAGTCTGGTGAATAATAATAATAGCACGAAGATAATTAATTAATCTACACTCATTGAAGTATTGTATGTCTATGCCAAAACTTTTAAGTCACGCGCTATATAACAAAAAAAAAATGTAAAGCCATTTGAAACTCCATCACAAATTTCGCCTCAATTCGAAAATCGTTTATCTTTTTAGTTAATGGAAAAGTATTTAATGTAGGTGGGTGTACTGACAAGCACGGGTGGTGCAATGTGCCCACTCCTCTACTGTGTTGCCTGGCAGGTGCATAAACAGAGGCAAACATATAAAAAAGTAAATACTTTTCTAATAAAACTAATAAATGAAAAGGACACATACGGCAAATAATAATAATAATTATAATAATACAAATAATAGTAATAATAAAAAATAATAATAGGTGTGTATTTCCGCGCTGATATACTTGTGTACATTATGATGGATAACTTTATAATCCCATGGGAAGGGAGGGAAGGGAACAAGGGGGACTTAGGCTGATTAGGATACCCATCCTGATCAGCCTAAGTGAGGAATGAAGTATTAAGGAGAGGTTGGAAGTTAGTAGGGGGATGAGGGATGAAGTCTTGAAGTAGATGAGAAGGAGGTATGGTAAGGGGTGGCTGAAGGGTGAAGTATTAAGGAGGGGTGAAAGGGGAAAGAGAATGGTAGGGTGTGGACGATGGCTGTAGGGTACAAAGCGGGGAGGAAAGTGTCAGAGAAGAAATGAGGGAGGCCAGCCCCGGGGCACAGTGTGTGTTTTCGCCTTGAAGCGGCGGCACGATAACAAATGGGGCGCTTTTCGTAGATAGGTCAGAGGAGCTCATAATGACGGCAGTTGGTGACAGTAAGCTGGCGTGGAACAGAGTATAAACTTACAGTGTTTAAGGGTTGCCAGGAGTATAAGGGGGGAGGTGTATGCGGTGGCAGAGTTCTTTTCTTCATCCAGTGATTGCTGACGAGAGGAATGGTTGCGTGACAATGTTCAGTGACAGCGGTGTGAAAGTGAGAGAAGAGTGGTGAAGGTGTTGGGTTTCCCCTACTATCAGGTGACCACTGGGCTATGGGAAATTCCCTGATGCCGACCCTGCAGCCAAGTAATGTCCACCGCTCTTCCAGCTATTTTAAGGATTTACACCTATGTTATTTACGTTATTTGATAACTATCAGCGGTGTGCTAGACTACGAGTGTCTCTCTCATGGTGTGTGGCGGGCGCTCCATATGTATCTACAATTTTGCTTTTTATATGTTTAAAAAAGGGTCACGTTTTAACACCCTAAAATGACTCATGATATTAGTTTTCAACAGCAGTTAGTAGTACAATTCTATTAAACCTTTTTATGGTACATGGTACACTGTTTTCATTCTCCTTGAAGACCAAAGATTCTCTCATTTGGAATTAAATGATGCATTGTCATTGTACAGAACCACTTCACTTCACTTTTGTTTTCAGGAAAATATGGAAAAAGGAGAGGAAATGAATAATTGAAAGCTTATAAGAATATCTTATTTGTTAATTTTAGAGTCAATATAACCTAGAGAAGCACAAATTGATCAATGATTCCCAACATACATATAGCTTCACAAGTGGGATGTTCGTGCCTGACTAATCTGTTAACATTCTTTTCAATTGTTTTCGAATCAGAAGACGAGGGGCACAATTATGATGTGGTATATCTCAACTTCAGTATAGCCTTCGACAGAGTCTTCCACGAAAGACTAATACGAAAAGTGGAGGCTCATGGCATTGGAGGAGATACTCTAAAATGGATTAGGGTGTGGTTACAGGACAGGAAACAGCGAGTAAGCATTAACGGCACTTCCGATTGGGGTAACGTCACTAGTGGAGTACCCCAAGGCTCAGTACTTGAACCATTACTATTTATTATATATAGGCGTAGACAGCACATAAGTAAATTTGCTGCCGACACTAAAATAAGGCGTGTATTTAAATCTGACGAGGACTCCACAAAACTACGGGAAGATCTAAAAAAATAATTCGCATGGTCTGAAAAATGGCAGATGAAATTTAAAGTGGACAGAAGTAAAGAACTTATTCTAGGAAATGTAAACAGAGAAACCAGATATCAGGCGAATAACGTTGTTATAGAGAAATCAAACTGTGAGAAAGATTTAGGAGCAATGATAAGTAGTAATCTTAAACCTAGTCAACTATGTGTATTTGTTCGAAAAAATGCTAACAAAGTACTTTAGTTCATACAAAGGAGTGTTAGTTACAAGACTAGCGAGGATATCCTAAAACAATATCTTGCGCTTGTGAGACCTCACTTGGATTACGCAGCTTAGTTCTGATCACCGTACTACAGAATGGATATAGAATCCCAAGAAAGAATTCAGAACAGAACGATAAGATTAATTCCGGGCATTAGGAACCTTGAGTAGAGAGATAGGTTAAAGCATCTTAATTTGCACTCCCTCGAGAGACGTAGAGTGGGGGGCGATATGATCACGGTGTATAAATGGAAGTCAGGGCTAAACAAAGGTGATATAACAAATTTACTTGAACTATCTAACCAGGAGCGAACTCGTAGCAATGGTTTTAAATAAGACAAATTTAGATTTAGGGGCGAGAAAAATAAACATTGATTTGGAAGTACGGCAGTGGATGAGTGGAAGAAGTTACCAAACATCATTATTAACTCGAATACTCTGGATAACTTCAAACATAGGATGGATGGATATATGAGCGATGGGGGTTGGGTCAGCTGCAGTTTCGTCCATTCTTATGTTCCTATGTAAGTTCTATAAGGAGATTCACTTGACCCTAAGTACGTATGGTGTAATGTTACCTATTACATAAAGAAGTTAGAATTATGGAGTTAAAAAGCAGTAAAGATTTATGGATTCAAAGAGGTGGCTGGGATCTGTGACGTTTAAAATGTAGTCCGGATTTAGAGAGTTTAAAACGTGGTAATGATTTGTGTAGTTTAGAAATAAGTAAGGATTTATAGTTTAAAAAGGAATATAGACATAGTGCTTAGTGCTATAACTTACAGAAGGCACAAGAATGGCGTGGCGAATCGTCGGCACACACACTCCAGCCTTACTGCTGATATGTCCGTCCACTTAATAACCATAAATATAAACACCTTATACACTCTCCCAAGGACAATAAAATGTTCCTCAAAAGCTGTGTTAGTGGTTTTACGGAACACGCGAACCTTGGGCTACCCGTTGGGTGAGCTGGCTGGGGGAGCGGGATAATCGCGATTTTCAGTCAGTTTGGAACGGCGTTCATGGTTCTGTTTTAAGCAAATGAAGAGAATCTTAGAGACACATAACTGTATTAAAATGATTGTAATATCAGAGATACACTTGTGTGCACGCTACACACCACAAAACAACTAAGTACATTTTCTATAACCAAATCAACCTAACCAAAGGCTAACCTATCCTAAGCAGACCTATTTAAACTATCCTGACCTAATTTACACTTATTTTTGTGTAAGTCTTTAATGTGAAAATGGAACACACACACACACACACACACACACACACACACACACACACACACACACATATATATATATATATATATATATATATATATATATATATATATATATATATATATATATATATATATATATATATATATATATATATATATATATATATATATATATATATATATATATATGCTATTAACCACATAAAACAAAAAGAAAAAAAAAAGTTTCCAGGCGTTTTCGTGTAATTCACATCTCAGGGGTGAGTACTTGTACTAGTCTGTATATACTATATATATATATATATATATATATATATATATATATATATATATATATATATATATATATATATATATATATATATATACTGTATATATATATATATATACTGTATATATATAACGTGAAAAACGTAGTTTCGAAACATCGTTTATTCCAGCCTTAGAGCAGAGCCTATCGGCCAAAGTTCTCCAGTTACATGTGTATATTCATAAGAATAAAATAACTATTGAACATGGTTTCAAAACACACACAATATATACAAAGCCGGGACAAAAACAAAGGGCTATTTGATTTATTGGCAGAACAAGACTAAAAGACTAAATTCACAAAATAATTTAAAAAGCTAAAGTAAATACACAAATGTACAGAATAATAAAGACAGGGTTACACAGACGTTCATGCGAGAAACACAATAATTCACACAAGGCCATATCACTGATAGCAGGTTTAGTTTATATTGGAAGAGCTTCTATGATGGTCTTATCGAGAGCTGAAAAGACCCCTAATGCGAAGGGTTGGCCATGTTGGTGGGCGTGGTTACGGATAGCAGAATAAGGTGGATGGGTGATTATTTGGCCTGTATGAAATGAACAACATGAGTCTTTTTTTTTTTTTTTACCAACACGTGCTGCCCTACAGCTAGCACACTGATGATTGAAGGTGTGTAGATATCAAATCTTTTGTTCCGAAGAATGTTTTAAAATAGTTTTAGGTGAACAATATCATTCTCACCGAAATTTGTGGGTAGAAACCACCAATGCGTTTCTTAAGCTTGTTCCTAAGGGAAAAGTAAGAAATTCCTCTTAGTAAGAACCTGTTTTATATTGAATAAATAATTGTAGGTATAATAATATTGGATTGATAAGTGTCGGAGGCTTTTAGTGAAATAGCGAGAACCCTTTTCTTCTGGATCATAAAGGCTGTCCGTGAATAATTTTTAAAATAATTTTTATAACCCAAGGAAATTATTGACAAAGTCTGGTTTACGAGGGTTGATAGCAACCACTAAACTCTTAGAGGTCATAATTATACAGGGGGAAGGGGGAAAAGTAACCATATAATGTCATCAGGAGCACTTCCTAGTTTTCTAAGGTAGTGGGCCAGACAAGTTTACTTTAAGTGTCAGAGTCTGTGAATGGACAAGATAATAAGCATGACTCAAGATGTTAGATAAGATATTCAAATTTGCATAGTTAAAATTGATACAGGGGATTATTAGACTTGATCCCGCAGGTAAGATGCTTCTGACAACTGTTGTATTTAGTTGCTTACATATATATATATATACTGTATATATATATACATATATATATATATATATATATATATATATATATATATATATATATATATATATATATATATATATACTATATATATATATATATATATATATATATATATATATATATATATATATATATATATATATATATATATATATATATATATATATATATATATATATATATATATATATATATATATATATATATATATATATATATATATGTAACCGGTCGGAATTACTGGACTTTAATTTCTCACTTGACTTGGGGTTTATTAAAGATTATTAGATAGTAATTGCAGTGGAAGCGCCCCTTTGAGAAAAATCCGGAACCAGCACAAGAACACTTAAATCTACTAAACAAAATGAATTGTCCGTGACCCGTGGAAGGATAGCGTTTGTGACTGGGATGAATGAGACACTGTAAAATTTAGACACTTATATTCCCTCCAACACTACAGACACAGTCAAATAATGGTACACCAATATGCGCACCTCTTAACCTGAACTTAAAACACTACTCTGGGGAATAAAAGTTATACATGATATTGAAATTATTAGAAACTCAGACAATGTCTCATTAGACAACAATAAATTTAAAGTATTAAGAAATGTTGCTTGCACACATGAACCAGGCCTTAAGGGCTTTCAACAAAATATCAATCACTGAGAAAATGGTATTAAAAAATAAGAAATTAATAACTCTACACTGAATTGGCCTTAAGGTCACACACCAAAATTATATCCAGCACTGAGAAAATGGTATAAAAAAATAAGAACTTATTAACTCCACCCTGAATAGGCCTTCAGGGCACTCAACAAAATTATATTACCCCAACAAATGCACACTTCCTAACGTAACTTAAACTCTACTCTGGGGAACAAGGTTATACCTGAGATCGGAATTATAAAGAAAAATTAAATGCATTAAAGGAACTAAATCACAGTATCACTTGCAACATTCGGAAGAAACTCATCTGAAAACCAGTTCCCTCATTCTCTGGTTTCAATTAGTGACACCACATTAAAAACAATACTATCAATATTATTTAAGAAATATTAACTACACATATCATACATCAGTTACTGAAAAAATAGTAATAACTACACACAAAAATATTGTCACTATTATTAAGACGTTACTGAGTCCACCAATACCCGTGAACCATGCTTCCTAACCTAACACACACACAGATTACACCTGCACCAGTAGTTTAAGGCCCAAACCAGCCTTTCTCCACCTTGGAAAATGTACCTCTAAGTTCCACTACTCCTGGGGCCAGTGTGTGGCCCTGTATTCACTCAGCTTGCTTCACTTTACCCCAGTACATCAATGAAACGGAAGGGAGTGAGCCAATCAGACCTTGTACAGTTGAGAGAAGCCTTAGCTTCCCGTTAGTAAAAGGTTTTCACTAAGCTGCTTGAAGATACGTGGTATTGTGAGCCGAGGTAGAGGAGAGCTGAGGACCCCAAACGATCGTCTCGTCGTTAGTTGGCCATCCAGACAGCTGGTTTCATTCCAACTCTCACCATACTCAACAGGTGGCTCAAACCCAGGTCAGTGGACGGTCATACAGCTCACCAATCGTCTCATCCCGCCAGTGGACGTTATCATACCGCGTGGGGTCTACAGAACCCTGAAAAACCCGGGCTGTTAGCTATTGTCTCACATCACCGTTTGTTCCTACCGCCCTATCTAGCTTTGTCTGAGATTGAATAAAACTTACTTGTTGATACTGATGTTAAATAAACGAAGGAACCAGGTCACGCGATCCGTCTCCCCTGGGTACAGAACAGAGATGGTCCTCTGGCGTGACCACCCTCACAACTCCCCAGCCACGCTTGCTCACTGGTTCCTGGGTACAGAACAGAGATGTTCCTCTGGTGTGACCTCCCTCATAACTCCCCAGCCACGCTTGCTCACTGGTTCACGCTTTTCAGGAGTGACTTATTTATCAGACGATTAACAGCTTAATTAGGACGTACGCAACATTTTCAGACTGGGAAACGATCTTTGATTACTTTTGATTTAATAACTGATATTTAATTTCATGATTCGCATCCCTATTAACTCGGTAAATTACATTTAATATCGTATAGGCCTAGTTCCACAAACTCTCGCTACGTGCGGGAGAGCGGTCTTCCCTCAGACGACCTTGAACTCAGCATCGCCAATGGCGGGGCGTTTGAAATAACACTGAAATTTCTGAATAATATATATATATATATATATATATATATATATATATATATATATATATATATATATATATATATATATATATAAAACCGGTCGGGTAATTTTTTAACTCACTTGACTTGGGTATTTTTATTATTAGTGGATGGAAATGCAGTGGAAGCGCCCCTTGGAGAAAAACCCGAAACGGCACAAACACAATTAACTAAAAATGTTCTCCGTGACCCGTGGAAAGATAGCACATGTGATTGGGGTGAATGAGATGCACTGTAAAATTTGACACTTCTATTCCCTCCAACACTACAACCACAATCAATAATGGTACACCAACATATGCACACCTCTTAGCCTGGCTTAAGACACTACACTGAGGAACAAAAGTTATACATGATATAAAAATTATTAAGAAATAATAAATGCATTAAAGGAAGACTAAGGCAACAGTATTACTTTCAACAGAAAGGAGGAACCTCATCTGAAAACAGTTCCCTCATTATCTGACATCACTCAGTGGCACACAAACATTAGAAAACACTACACGTACTATCAAGCACTGGGGAAATGGCATGAAACATTAAGAAATTATTAACTCCACTATGAATAGGCCTTAAGGGCACTCAACAAAATAATATCAGTCCCTGAGAACTGAGGTAAAACATAGTAAGAAATTGGGGGACCGGTTGTAGAAGCAGTACCGTTCTTGCCTCGCAAGCGAGATGTCACGGGTTCGATTCCCGGGCCGGTGGAAGTTGTTTGGACTTATTTCCTCGCCCCCATTAGTTCCTGTTCACCTAGCAGTAAAGTAGGTACCTGGTGTAAATCGAAAGTTGCGAATTCGTAATCAGGGACAAGTTGTTGGAGCTTCCAATAACTTGATGACATAAACCACTGACTCTTCAGGCTTCTACGCCCTTGACTATTCAGGCTTCTACGCCCTTAACTCATGAAACATAAAGGCAAGCATAAACTTAGCATGCTTCCCTGTTGGGCGCTGTAAACGCTTCTGCGCTTCACCTTACACAAGGATGTAGGGGAGTGCCCAATAAATAAAAAAAAAAAAAAGTAGTAAGAAATTATTAGCTACACACATGGATCAATCATCGCCTGTCTGGAATGACCCACAACTACTACAATCCCAACTGGCCAAATAACCTGAAGGGTGTAACTACTAGCCTAACCAAGGAGGCCGGCATTTTACAAAAAAAAACGAGAAAATCACTCGTGACCCATCAGGCATGCGGGTGTTCCCTGGTTTTAATTTTGTCAGTATTTTCTCTAGAACTCAAGAGTCATGAATGTTTTTCTCCACCAATACCCATGAAATATGCTCCTTAACCTCACATATAGGTTCTGCATGCACCCGTATTTTTCTTAAGGCACTAACAAGCCCTTCACAACTTTGTATATGATTTCTTACGTCTCACGTGAGAAAATTCAACCATGAGGAGCGTTGTTCTCACACCTGGACTAAAGGGAATTCTAAACACACCTTACAGTATTTCCCGTAACATGCATCAAACAAACTCAGCATACACCCATACTAAGGGGAGACAAAATGTTTCTCTAAGTACCCACTAGACTCCTGGTCTCAGGGTGTGACCATTCATTCACTCAGATAGCCTCAGTTTACACTCAGTACATCCATGAAACGGAAGAGAGTGGGGGCCGGTCAGCCACTGAAACCTGTCCAGCTGAGGGGGCTTCTATTTTCCCGTTACTAAGAGGTTTTCACTAAACTGCCTGAAGATATGTGGTATTGTGAACCGAGGTGGAGGAGATCTGGTGACCCCATGGTGGTGGTCCCATGTAGTTAGTTGTCCACACAGATAGTTGGCTCCCCTCCAACCCTCAAACTGCTCACTCAACCGCGTGGGCTCAAGACAGCTCAAGACCCCGTGGGCTCAGACCAAGTGGGCTCTGCAGAATCCTTGTTAATACTGATTTCGTACACAAAGGAGACCAGACCACGTGGTCGTTTTCCTGGAAGTGCAGACGTCCTGTCTGTTAGAACGCTCTCATACGACTGATGCCTGGCGTACCTCAATGCTTGGGCTTGTCCTTGGGACCTATTTTACGCACAACTAATAGTTTAATTGGGACATACGGTACATATTTTGGCTGAAAAACGATCTATAATAATTTTTAATTTAATAACTGTCATTTAATTTCATGATTCACGTCCATATTAATTCACCAGAGTATACTTAATATTATATGGGCGCAGTTCCAGAAGCTCTCACTATGGTGCGGGAGCACTGTCCTCCCTCAGTCGATATTGAATGACTCAGTATCGCCATTATTGGTATTTACGTCTCTAAATATCACACCGAAATTTCTGAATATTACATATATATATATATATATATATATATATATATATATATATATATATATATATATATATATATATATATAAATTTCATTAGCCCAATAAACACGCAGACTTCTACATACAATCAACACCTTAACCCGCCAGGATTCGAACCCACGGCCCACGAGCCTCTGACTGTGACCGAGGAACACTAATCGCTGGACCACCAGGACACTAAAAGCAGTCCTACACTTTGTTATATTTCACACAAAGCCTGTTCAACGAGCTTATGGCGCTGTGAACCTCTAATGGGGACTACCCATATCACGTAGGTGGTCAGAGTAACGTTTTACCAAATCCGGCTTCGAAACACGAGGATCCATATATATTTCATTAGCCCAATAAAGCACGCTGACTTCTACATACAATCAACACCTTTAGAGGTTCACGGCGCCATAAGCTCGTTGAACAGGCTTTGTGTGAAATATAACAAAGTCTAGGACTGCTTTTAGTATCCTAGTGGTCCAGCGGTTAGCGTTCCCCGGTCACAGTCATAGGCTCGTGGGCTGTGGGTAATATTTAGAGACGCAATTACCAATAATGGCGATACTGAGTCTTTCAAGGTCGTTTGAGTGATGGTGGCGCTGCTCTCACAGTAGTGAGTTTTTGGAACTGCGCCCATATAATATTGAGTACTCTCTGGCGACTTAATTTGGACATGAATTATGAAATTAAATGACAATTATTAAATTGAAAATGATTATCGATCATTTCCCAGTCTGAAAATGTTGAGTAAGCCCTAATTAAGCTATTAGTTGTGCGGAATATAAGTTATTCCTTCAAGGCGACACCTTGAAGGAACGCGCCCGGGGCTGAGTCGCGAGGCAGTGGTCAAGTAGACTGGAACCCTGAGTTGGCCAGAAGAAACGGTCACGTGATCTGGTCCCTTTGTTACGACATCAGTTAACAAGTAAGTTTTATTCGATCTCTCAGAGCTTAGATAGGGCGGTAGGAACAAACAATGAGTGAGTGACGGTGATATGAGTCTAAAGAAGAAGTTAACAATAGCTATCAGAGGGTTTGTTGCAGGGTTTCTGTAGAGCCCACGCGTCCATACTGTCTGAACGTCCACACGCTCAGAACGCGTCCTCTCGGTTTGAGTTGAGTCCATGCGGTTGAGTGAGCAGTTTGAGGGGTGGAGTGAAACCTGCTGTCTGTTGTGCACAACTAATGATGTGGGACCATCGTCTGTCCCCGTTTGACGATCGTTTGGGGTCACCTGATCTCCTCCACCTCGGCCCACAATACCACATATCTTCACGCAGTTTAGTGAAAACCTTTTACTAATGGGAAAATAGAGCTCCCCTCAACTGAACTAGGTCTCATTTGCTGATTGGCCCACTCCTTTCCCTTTCATGGATGTACTGAGTGTAAAATGAGGCTAGCTGAGTGAATGAATGGTCACACACTGAGACCAGAAGTCTAGTGGGTACTTAGAGTAACATTTTCCAAGGTTGTAAAGGGCTTGTTTGTGTGTTAAGAAAAATAAGAGTGCATGAGGAACCTATGTGTGAGGTTAGGGAGCATGTTTTTCACGGGTATTGGTGGAGTCAATGACTTCTTCATATATTGATACTATTTTTTCAGTGACTAATATTATCTTGCTGTGTGTAGTTAAATTTTCTTAAATATTTTTGATAGTATTGTTTTCTAATGTGTATGTGCCACTACTTGATGTCAGATAACGAGGGAACTGTTTTCAGATGAGGTTCCTCCTTTCTGTTGTGAGTGATACTGTGATTTAGTTTTCCTTTAATGCATTTAATATTTCTTTATAATTTCAATATCATGTATAACTTTTGTTCCCCAGTGTAGTGTAGGGGTATCGAGATATTAAAGTTGTCTAGCACTCAGGATGGAAGGAAACTCTAATGTGGTTTTCTTGTATAATATATAAGTTATATGATAGACAGTCTGGTGCTGGAGGTGCTGTGTGGTGAGGGGCTGCTTGGTAGAGACGTGCGGTGAGTAGCTTGTTGAAGGAGGTAGATGTGCAGGAGCTTCGTTAGAAAAGATGTTGCCTGTTGCTGGCCTCCTGGTTGAATGAAATGTTAACAGCGTGGAGCTTGCTGGAGGAGATGTTGCTTGTTCAGGAAAATGGGCAGAATGAATCTCAATGGAGAGACAGAGTTTATATACCCAGCAGCAGCGCTCTGAGTCATGTTGGGAAAACCCAGAAAGTCGCCGGTGAGTAGTTTCGTTGCTAAGATACGGTAACATCTGGTTGGTTGCTAGGGAAGGCGGCACATTGGAATGAGATACGCAGTTTGTAGGGGAGACGTCCACTACAGTAGTGTCTTAAGCCAGGTTAAGAGGTGTGCATCTGTTAGTGTACCGTTATTTGTTGAGTGCCCTTATGGCCTGTTCATGTGTGCAAGCAACATTTCTTAATATTTTGAATTTAATGTTTTTCTAAGGAGCCATTTTCTAAGTTTCTAATAATTTCAATATCATGTATAGCTTTTAATCCACAGAGTTGCGTTTTAAGTCAGGTTAAAAGGTGCGCATATATTGGTGTACCATTATTGATTGTGTTTGTAGTGTTGGAGGGAATAGAAGTGTCTAAATTTTACAGTGCGTCTCGTTCACCCCAATCACAGGTGCTATCCTTCCACGGGTCACGGAGAAATAATTTTCTAGTAATTTAAGTGTGTTTGTGCTGGTTCGGGTTTTTTCTCCAAGGGATGCTTCCACTGCATTTACCATGCACTAATAAACCCCAAGTCAAGTGAAAATAATTCCCTTTTACTGGTTACACACACACACACACACATATATATATATATATATATATATATATATATATATATATATATATATATATATATATATATATATATATATATATATATATATATATATATATATATATATATATAGCAAAGCACAAAGCAGGGAACTCCCATCAGGGATATGACACACACTTGTAGTTTTCTCTCCTTTATTTACTCTAGAAATCACCCGAGAAGGAAAAGGCTGGGACCTAGATCAGACATAACTAGTTATTATACATTATACTTACAAAACAAGCATCAACTGTTGTCATATTCACATATTGGTACCACACAGTAGTAGGAATTAAACAATACATAATAAACCCAACCCACCAGCATAACACAGGGAGTGGCTGTTGTTGTCGACTCACTCCAGGGTGAATGTCTGTAGAGCAAAGCTAGAATTAGCCTTATTCTGGCTTCAGAAACTACCTCCACGAGATTCATCACATTCTTCATATAACATTTATTATGCTCAATCTATCAAACACACCCTAACAGAGCAAGAAATACGTGGGACACACCTGTTACTGGGCCCACCCGACGCGTCTTTGGATGTAAACAACGCCATTAGCGTCTCTCCACCCCGGGCTGGGATGCATTCGCTCTGGCGCAAATTCCATTTCGAATCCACAAAATATATTTACGTTTTCCTCCTCGGGGCGTACAAAAATACATATCCATATCTAATAATATACTAAACCACAAATAGTTGTCTTTTGAGTTCCTCATATCACATACATATACATATATATATATATATATATATATATATATATATATATATATATATATATATATATATATATATATATATATATATATATATATATATATATATATATATATATATATATATATATATATGATGTTCATATAAAAGTGAAACTAATTTTGTATTTATTTCTGGAAATATTTTATTATTCATATTGATGGGTTTATCTCAGGTGGTTCAGGTGTAAACATCTAGTGAAGACAGGCTGGGTGAGGACCCTTTAGGCACATGTTAGGGGGTTCCCCGGGGACAATTCCCCAAAGTTCCAGAAGCTGTTGCCTTATGTCCTGTGACAAGCAAGAATAAATACATTCCTCTGTAACGAGTTCACTATCTCATCTTAATGTACATAATATTCACACACACACACACACACACACTAACTTACTGCTGTGTGTATATTGTATTTATGATTTCAATTAACTATTAGGACAATAAATAATAAAACACAAAGGAAATGTGCTGCCAGCTGATCAACTGTCTGTATTTCAAGTGACTAAGGAAAAATGTCTTTTATTTAAGGAATTACTGGTTTTACTGGACTGACATTGTTCAAGCTTTAATTGTGCGTGACGGGAGAGTCCCATATTTCTTTGAACTTAGAAGCTCTACGCATTACTCTCTTGCCTGTTATCAGTACCTTACACAGGCGTCTTCTCCACCCTTCCCCTCTCATCATTTATTCAATAACTTTTTACGACATTTCAGCCTTCCCCTTGTACACGTCTCTTCCCCTGTATAAAACTGCAACCCCTTAGATTTTAGGTACACGGCCACTTACCAACATTTCCTTGAGGCCTCGGGACACGTGTCGACAGAGTCAGTTTTTGTGTGTCTGTCGTCACGTGAATTTCGCCTTGCCACTCTTCTGGGCTGCGTTTAGTCATCTACGTTCAGGACTTTCCGGACTTGAGTGATGGGTGCTATTTTTGCTACAGGAATAGGATTACGTGAAGATTAGGCACCCCATACTATTTAACCTAATGATTAAACGCCCAAACCCTAACATATCAATATAACATAACATAACATAACATAACATAACATAACATAACATAACACATATCACATCACATCACATCACTCAGGTAGCACTGAGGTATTTAATCATCAAATGAAATAAGATGGGGTGCTTAATCTGCACTTGATCGGAAGGCTGTTGCAACAGTCACCTTAACACAGCCAGTCAGTTACCAGTTTGGGTGTTGCAGTGGTTGAAGGACACGGTGAATAAACTCGCTATGTATCTGCAACACTATAACCAACCCAGATACTCCTTCTGAGCCCTCTTGTTTCATTCAGTGTCCCATGAACTAATTTATTCATTCCAACACTCACCTCACTCACTCACTCACTTACTCTGACACAGTGTTGCCAGCACTTGTAGACCACCACACCTGTTGGCTGACCTGTTGTTTTACTACATGTCACCCCTAAGAAGAGTCTCGCTTTTCTTTTTCGTTCTTGCAATTGTTGTTGCTCGTCGAGCGAAACACACGCACCTGTGAAAAGAAAAGAAGAACGACAAAAAAGTAATAATGATAATAATAATAATAATAATAATAATAATAATAATAATAATAATAATAATAATAATAATAATAATAATAATAATAATAATAATAATAATAAGAAGAAGAAGAAGAAGAAGAAGAAGAAGTGAAGAGGAAGGATGAAGGAAAAAACATACAAACGAAGGAGGAAATGAAGAAGGCGCAAACGAGGAAGAATATATATATATATATATATATATATATATATATATATATATATATATATATATATATATATATATATATATATATATATATATATATATATACTGATAACCACAAGGAAAAAAGAAAACACGAAGTTCCCAAGCGCTTTCGTGTAATTCACATCTTCAGGGGTGAGTACAGACAGTCTGTACTCACCCCTGAAGATGTGAATTACACGAAAGCGCTTGGGAACTTCGTGTTTTCTTCTTTCCTTGTGGTTATCAGCATATACCTGGATCACGCGCACCTACAGTGATTTATTTGCATATATATATATATACTTCATTTTTAGTCCATATAACACGCGGACTTTGAACATATAATCAACGACCTCACCAGCAAGGAATCGAACCCTCGACCTACTGGGTGGGGCTAGGGAACGCTTACCGGCTCGGCCACAAGGACACTAAAAGCAATTCTAGACTCTGTTATATTTCACACAAATCCTGTTCATCGAGCTGATGGCGCCGTGAACCTCATTGGGAAACTGCCCGTGCCTCTTATGTGGTGTCAGTAGCATTTTACCGAATCCAGCTGGTATGAAACGCGAGGTACATATATATACTTCATTTTTAGTCCATATAACACGCGGACTTTGAACATATAATCAACGACCTCACCAGCAAGTAATCGAACCCTCGACCTACTGGGTGTGACTAGGGAACGCTTACCGGCTAGGCCACAAGGACACTAAAAGCAGTTCTAGACTCTGTTATATTTCACACAAAGCCTGTTCATCGAGCTGATGACTAAAAATGAGGTATATATATGTACCTCGCGTTTCATACCAGCTGGATTCGGTAAAATGCTACTGACACCACATAAGAGGCACGGGCAGTTTCCCATTGAGGTTCACGGCGCCATCAGCTCGATGAACAGGCTTTGTGTGAAATATAACAGAGTCTAGAACTGCTTTTAGTGTCCTTGTGGCCTAGCCGGTAAGCGTTCCCTAGTCACACCCAGTAGGTCGAGGGTTCGATTCCTTGCTGGTGAGGTCGTTGATTATATATATATATATATATATATATATATATATATATATATATATATGCTGATAACCACAAGGAAAGAAGAAAACACGAAGTTCCCAAGCGCTTTCGTGTAATTCACATCTTGAGGGGTGAGTACAGACTAGTCTGTACTCACCCCTGAAGATGTGAATTACACGAAAGCGCTTGGGAACTTCGTGTTTTCTTCTTTCCTTGTGGTTATCAGCATATACCTAGATCACGCGCAACTACAGTGATTTACTTGCATATATATATATATATATATATATATATATATATATATATATATATATATATATATATATATATATATATATATATATATATATATATATATATATATATATATATATATATATATATATGTAATATTCAGAAATTTCAGAGTAATTTCAAATGCCCCGCCATGAGTGATACTGAGCGTTCAAGGTCATCTGAGGGGAGGGAGCGCTGCCTGCTCGTAGCGAGAGACTGCGGAACTAGGCCTATATGATATTAAATGTAATTTACCGAATTAATAATGATGCGATTCATGAAGTTAAGGGACTATTATTGAATTTGAAATTATTATAGATCGTTTAGCAGTCTGAATAATGTTACGGGTGTCCCAAGGAGTTATTAGTTAGGCGGAAAATATATCACGTAGGCCCAAGCTAGCGCCTTGGGGAGACGCGACGCTGGCTAGGCCCAGTCCCGGAGAGCATTCACACAGACAAGACGTTCCGCGCGTCCATCAGAAATAGTCACGTGGCCTAGTCACCTGTGCTGCGCTATTGCAGTATAACAAGTAAGTCTCATTCGATCTCAGACAGGGTTAGATAGGGCAGTGATAAAGTAAACTAGAGCTAACAGTGAGTTCATTTCAGGGTTTCCGTCAGAACCCACTTGATTGGAGTTGACCGGAGTTGACTGGGAGAGATTGACTGCCGTTGATGATTGAGGGTGGCGATTGTCGCCATTGGACCGATCAGTGTAGGCCTGTCACTGTTTAGCGGGGTAGCAAAGGATCTCTTGAGTGAACGAGTGCTCCCGACAACTAAAACGACACGGGACCAGCATCGGCAGTGGGTGATCAGTTCTTACCACTCCGGTGCACAACACCACGTGTCCTCGGTCAGCTAGTGAAACCCTCTTGCTAACGGGAAGCTAAAGTTTCTCTCAACTGCACAAGGTCTGATTGGCTCACTCTCTTCCTGCCCATGGACGCACTGGGAGTACACTGAGGCTATCTGAGTATAATAATGGTCACACACTGAGACCGTGAGTCTAGGACTCTAGGAGATACCTAGAGGAACATTTTATCTTCATTATTACGGGTGTAGTTAACACCACTCCTCAGACTGATATTATCTTGACGTGTGTAGTTAATATTTCTTAAATAATTTTGATAATATTGTTTTGAATGTTTGTGCCATTAAGTGGAACCAGAGTGATACTGTGATTGATTCTTTTAATGCATCTGATTGTTCTTCATAATTCTGATCTCAGGTATAACCTTGTTCCCCAGAGTAGTGGTTAAGTTAGGTTAGGAAGTGTGCATCAGTTGGGGTGCTATAATTTTGTTGAGTGCCCTTAAGGCCTATTCATTGTAGAGTATTTAATTTCTTAAATTTTATTACCATTTCCTCAGTGACTGATATTATCTTGTTGAGTGCCCTTAAGGCCTATTCATTGTAGAGTATTTAATTTCTTAAATTTTATTACCATTTCCTCAGTGACTGATATTATCTTGCTGAAAGCCCTTAAGGCCTATTCATTGCAGAGTATTTAATTTCTTATCTTTTATTACCATTCCTCAGTGACTGATATTATTTTGTTGAAGACCCTTAAGGCCTATTCATTGTGGAGTATTTAATTTCTTATTTTTTAGTACCATTTCCTAAGTGACATATTATTTTGTGAAAGCCTTAAGGCCTGTTCATGTGTGCGAGCAACATTTCTTAATACTTCAAATTTATTGTTGCCTGTGTTTCTAATAATTTCTATGTCATGTATAACTTTTATTCCCCAGAGTAGTGTTTAAAGTTTAAGTTAAGAGGTGCGCATATTGGTGTACCATTATTTGATTATGTTTGTAGTGTTGGAGGGAATATAAGTGTCTAAATTTTACAGTGTGTCTCATTCATCCCAGTCACAGACGCTATCCTTCCACGGGTCACGGACAGTTCATTTTGTGTAGTAGATTTAAGTGTTCTTGTGCTGGTTCGGGATTTTTCTCAAAGGGGCGCTTCCACTGCCTTTACCATCTATTAAATTTTAATAAACCCCAAGTCAAGGGAGAAATTAAAGTCCAGCAAATTCCGACCGGTTACAAATATATATATATATATATATATATATATATATATATATATATATATATATATATATATATATATATATATATATATATATATATATATATATATATATATATATATATGTATAATTTTGATAACCACATAGGAAACACGAAAACACGGAATTACCAAGCGCTTTCGTATAATTCACATCTTCAGGGGTGATTACAGACTGTACAGTCTACTCACCCCTGAATATGTGAGTTACACAAAAGCGCTTGTTAACTTAGTGTTTTCTTGCTTCGTATGTGGTTATCAGCATATACATAGATCACGCGCACCTACAGTGACTTATTTGCATATATATAGACGAGTAAAAGACAAAGAAGACAATGCCCCAAAAAATTCAGTTGCCCAATTATCGAGAATATACTACGTATGAACCAGTTTGCGCACCTGTACGTTGACCTAGAGCCTGGTGTTCCGCGGTGTTGGGGGTTCTGTAATAGAAGGTGGCGCTCAAGTCTCGTGTTTAGTTCACCAGGGCAACGCAACTTCTTGAGTCCGGATTGTTCATGGTTCTTAGTATAAGTCAGATTTCTTCCCAACTGTAGATGTAAGAATGTAAAGCACCTGTATTGTATATTTTACAAACAAACGGTAAAAGGATGGCCGTAAAATGATGCCGAATTTCAATTAAAACTCTACCGACACTAGAGGCGTTTCCTATCCATAGTAAAGGGAAAAGATTTATATTCTACATGAATCTCTTTGAACCCGAACCCTATTCAGGAATGAAACCTTAAAATGAAGTATATTTAATGTAAAGTTACTCAGTGATGTGAACTTCCTGGTGACACAAACGAAAGATAAGATATAACTTTAACATTACACAGGGAATACATAAACAAAACTCTTTCACTTAGTATCAGATAAGAGACAAAGTTAAGGTCCAGATTCTTTAGAAAGATTATCTACCATAAATTTTCCTTTAACTTATAGTAGGGGAGAGTATCTAGTTCAGGCAAAGTACCTGTAATTTCGATCTTTTTTATGTTTTATTGACTTTTGTATTTAACTTAAGCCAAACAGACAGTTACATTCATTATAACTTTGGTTACCAGAAACATTCATCACACGCATCCTTAATGAGACCTCGAGGTTTTGTTTAAGTCACGTGAATCTCTAATTGTCTTGTTGGTCAAACGAAGTTGTACTGTGATGTGTGGTTTAAGAGAGACTTTTCACACTCGTGGAAGTATATGGAAACATTAGACTGTTCTTTTTATAGATATCGAATTTCTACTCTTGGGAAGCTCTATAACTACTTCAGGTCGGTGACTCAATTGAAGTTCTGTGGCTCTGGTGGACGCCCATAATGAGAAGTTTTGTACCGTTTTATCGTATCTGTTGAATATTTTTGTAGCTGAATTGAACTTGCAAGCAGCTGCTGGAGAGAACTGAACATTTTTCCAGAGTTTTTAAATATTTCAGATTCTTTGATAGCACTATTGAAGCGTTAAGCCTCTTGTGTGCATTCCCCTGGAACTTCGAATGCTGTAATAGTTTTTTATGAGGTTTTGAATTCTGTTTTATTGAAGATTTTATATTTATCCTGTAGGTTCAAGGTTTAAAAGCTAGTATAACACAGCTCACATGTTTTGTATTATTTCTTGTATAAATAAATCATTTGACTATGCACGAGGAAACACATTGTCTTGGCCACAATAGAGACATTTTCTAACGGGTACAGATGCATATTACAAACAATGATCTGTCTCTGCACAGTACGTAGGTTGCTGTATACAGCATTAGGAATAATCCCCTCGCTATGGTATTCATCTCTGAGCCATGAACACCATCCGTTGCTAATATTAAGAGGAGTAAAATCACGTGAGAGGAACATATGGAGACAAAAAAAGTAAAATAATCCCGTAAAATCGTCTTGAGTTGCAGCACACGTCTGAAAGAGATGACACAAAAGCAAGCCCATTTTAGGGATGACCCTGAACCTGGACACGGTATCGTCAAGACCTTCTAGTTTGTAATATCTTCGGTAGGGGCATAAGTTGTGTTTCGTGAGCCTTAAAGACCACAAAAAGGAATTATGGCACCAAGAAAATAGTGCTGAAGAGGTTAAATATCGTGACAATATTGTTCAGAGCCGCTTGGACGTCGAAGGTCTTGTATATAAAGGGGTGAAGTGTTTGGATTAAGGCAACACCAGGAGTGGTTGCGACACGTTGAAGATGGTTAAAAAAATGCTAAGGATTCGGATCAAGAACATATCGAGAGGTGTTGTTGTATCAGGGGCACGGTGAAGTATGTTGGGTATAGCTTGAGTAGTTGCGGCACCAGGAATATGGTGCACAGGGTTAAATGTACACTGGAGGGTTGCCACGTCAAGGATAGAGCGGGTGGACCTTAACCACATTCAAGAACACCTTCGACATATTACATATGGTGGTGGTACAGTTAACCAAAGATGCACTGACCCCACCAAGTATTGCCAGGTAAAATTGCGATTACGAAACCCAGGGTGGGTTTAGTGCATCTTTGGTTGACTGTACATTAACCTTCAACATTTTAATGGTGATGGTACATTCGTGAGGTCAGTGGGTAACATTTATTCCAAGGCGTTGTAAACATCAACTGGTGATAATTTTTTGGAAGTGGCTACTTAGTCGAGAATTCTCGGTTGGGCAGACTGGATGCTTCGCAGCCGGGAATTCTCGACTATGAAGCCTCCAGTTTGCTCAGCCGAAAATTCTCGGCTAACCTGATCTAATCTAAGCCTCCAGTCTGCCCAGCCGAGAATTTCCGACTAAATAGCCACTTCCTAATTATTTGGCCAACTCGGATGTTTTTCCTCATATAAATTTTTAGATGGGATGCTATTACTTAGATATATATAATGATCAACTAGCAGTGATACAGCACCAACACATACGTATACTGTATAGTCGAGTTATGTTTAGCAAGAAATAAAAACCCACACACTATATTATATTGTAGTTGTGTTTTATTGAAGGCGCTGTTGTAGACGACACTTGAAATTGAAAATAAAGAAGAAAAAAGATGTCTGAATAATGTCAACATTATATAGTTTGATTAGTTAAATGTTTTTTAATAATCTTAAGTAAAATTTTGTAATGATTTATTTTTTTCTTAGGGAATTATATAGATAGGCATTGAAAAGAACGTTTTTAAATCTGAGAAAGTAAATTAATAATTACAGTCAATATATGTTTAGTTAAATAAGTAAGAAGGTTAACCGATGAGTCGAAGTTGACGAGAATTATTGAATTGGGATTAAACCTTAAATTTCCCCGATGTATTACTGTGTAGAAAATGGATTATAGTGTAAAGGACTTTATAAATTCTGAGATTATTTTGGTCGGGTTTCTGTTAGTATCCTGGTGGTAGATGAAGGCTTCAGTCCAGTCTCAAAGTTCGAACAATGAAAATTCCGAAGAGATTGACTAAAACCTATACAAAAAATAACTAATGAAAATATCATCAAAATTACACTAAGATTTCTTGACTAGATACGTTTACTTAACCATTTGGGATACAAAATTAACATATTTCGGAACGTATCTTTACGTTAATTTTATCTCCTAATTGGTTAATTAAATGAACATATCTAGTTAAGGTAGTCTTATTACAATTCATATGGCATTCTAATATTGAGCTACGAGGAATATTCATCTTAAGAATCTTTGGGAGTCTGGACCTTGAAGGGTTGAGCGCAGTCCTGAGGCGATGCCAAATTCCGGATCATTATCTTTATGGGAACAATGTAGGACCTACACTAAAGGAAAGGAGGGGGTGGGGGTAGGGAGGAGGGGGGGGGGAGGAAGAAGGCAGAGGTAGGAGGTGGAGGGAGGGAGGGAAAGAGTGATAGGAGGTGGAAGGAGGGAGGGAAGGGGAGGGTAGGTGCGAGAAAAGGTACGGAGGGGAGGGAAGGTGAGGAAGAAGGTAGAGAGAGGGAGGGAAGAATTGAAAGAGAGCAAGGAGTGGGAGGGAAGGAGCAAGGGGGGGGGGGAGTTATGCCTTAAAACAAAGGCTGGCTTACCTGTTAAGACAGATTATGTTATTGTATAGCTACTCTGTTCCCTTTACATTGCATCACCTTACCAAGATATGACCTTTCTTTATGTCACATTAATAAACCACTGGCTGACCTTCGCTGTAGACGTTGCACAGAAAATTATAAGCCTTTAAGCCTTAAGGGGTTTTAAGGATGGGTAAAGAGTCTTAGGTCTGGATAGGGAATTTTAGTGCTGAATGCAGGATTTTAGGGATGGGTAGAGGGTTTTAGGGTTGGATTATTTCTATTAATATCTATCTCTTGGTTCCCAGGTCATACTGGAGGAGTTAGTGTACTACTATTTCTGAATCAATTCTCTGATTAAATCGACCCCTTTACTTTATGGTCGAAACAGAGGAATTTACTACAGTAGTAAAATAATTCTGGATAAAAAGTAATTCTGTTCGTGAATGAACTAAAGTTTGGGGAAGTGAGGCTGAGTTGACCGGGTGTGTTGACGTAGCTCTTTCTTATCTCTGTTGTCAACACTGGTCGTCTCCTCACCTGAAAAGTACAAGTTCAGATAGAGAAAAGGTAAGATAAAATAGTAGGGGTTGTATTTAGTGTAAATAAAAGAGGGTTCAAATGGCTTATGCAGAAAAATAGGTTTATTTAACTTACGTAAACAAAGGGTTTCGTGTGTTTTGTTGGCTTATGTAAAAAGAAATATTGACTATTTGGCCTTTGTATTAAATTGTAGGTTTATGATTGATGTATGTGTGTGTATGTGGGGAGGATAGCCAAGCAGCAGTGAACCCCTATGACACAATAACTTAGCAAATCTCTTATTATGTAAAACCTATGCGTTGACGACCATCACTGAAGGTCACGGAAAAATAATGATGTGTCGTCTAGTTGCAACACCGCTGATTACTAACCCACACGGACGTGACCTCCTGTGGTAAAAAAATATGTTCGAGTCTTTTATAGTAATTCGGATTTTGAGGATGAACTCATGACCATCAATGCAAATACACCTGCTGAACTTAATCATGAGGCCCAGGTATAAAGAAGAGTCGGTAATCCCCAGGTGACGACAGTATGAAAAAGGTGGCGCTTTAATCAAGATGAGGTTATGTTATGTTATATTAGGTTAGGTTAGGTTATGTTATGTTAGGTTAGATTATGTTATGTTATGTTATGTTAGGTTAGGTTATGTTATGTTAGGTTAGGTTAGGTTACTCTCCTGTGTATTCACTTCGCTATATTAGGGGTTGGTGTGTTAGGTTAGGTTAGATTATGTTATGTTATGTTATGTTAGTGTTAGGTTAGGTTACTCCCCTGTGTATTCACCTCGCTATATTAGGGGTTGGTGTGTTAGCCTGGAAACAGAATTATGTTAATATCCTCCTTACATGTGTCTACTGCTCTTCCCGGTGAAAATATATATTACATCAGTTCAAAATTTCACATTTGTTGTAGATAACAAAGAAGACCCTTAACAGTGTTGTTCGTGGTGTAAAGAGCATAATAATAACACACATTTACATCGTTATTATTATGTAAACAATATTCCATTATGTTGCTTGTTCATTGGGTCATGCTGTTTAACCGTTATCTTCATTCCTTTACTTTCTTTTATCGCTTTCTGTTAGTCATTCTTTCCATTTACGTGCTTATGTATATTGTGATTTTGTATTTTTTCTATAAATTACATTTATGTGTTTTTCATTACATTTATCTCTTTATATGTTGTTTTATTTCTTACTCATTTCATTTTTGTGTTTATCCATATATTACAGTCAGCTACAAATCTACCGTATTTGGCTGGTCATCTGGAATGTCAATAGATTGAGTAATGTTTACAATCGTGATTACCGCTTGTGTCATAACGCAGGTGGCGCCGTTCACATGACCTTGTAGCCGCTGAGGCGTGCAGGAGTGTGTGTGTGTGTGTTTGTGTGGTGGTGTTAAGGGCGTGGGCTTGGGTATTGTGTAAGGATCCTGTTTCTCTTTCTTTTATGTCTATGTTAATTTCTCAATTTATTTGTTCTGTCTGTCTATCTCTCTGTCTGTCTGTACTGACAACGTTACGATATCGGGACCTTAACAGCTTTGGGGTAAAGACAATATTCCGTTGTTAGTTTTTAAGGCAAATCGATATCGCAATGTTAACCATTCTATGATAGAGGATAAAACTACGATCGATCAATCAAAGTACCATCCGCATATCTGAGGGTTGGCGACCTCAGTTCTCCACTCTAGAAGTTTTCGACTTTTTTTTTTTTACTAATCTTCCGAGATTTTGTATCGCTCTGTGGACTCAAATATTTTTTTCTTTCGCTCATCCATCCCAATCTCTGTTTTCCCCTGGCCCCCCTACCCTCAATTTTGTCGATTAATATTTTTTATTACCCCATATCCCTCTATCCATAATCATAAGACCAAATTATTTAATTTCCCCTTTTCTGTAATTTTCAAGTATTTCTCTTGTATTTTTTTTCCCACTCTTAAGACTTCTTCATTTATTTTCCTGTCATGTCACATTTTTTTTAACATTCGCCTGTAACATCACATTTCAAAGGCCTCCAACCTCGTTCTGGTGTCTGCTGAAAGTGCCCACGTATTTGATCCAAACATCAGTCTTTGCCATGTAAGGCCTTTCAAATTTCTTTTTCTCATATTAAAATTAATGTCCCTTTTCATTAGGGTTTTGTTTCCCCCTATTCTTGTTTTGATTTATTTAGTACATCTACCACTACAACTGATGTTACTTCTCAAATAATTATTTTTCTCCAAATGTTTAAGTTCCCTGTTGTCAACCATAATTTTTATAATAAGATTTATTTCCAATCTGGAAACAATCATTATTTTCGCCTTTACAGCATTAACTCATACCAAATTCTTTACCTTCTTCCACTAATCTGTTAACCGGTTTTTGTAACGCCTCTTCACTATCCGTAATAAGAGCATTATCATCTACATAGCGTATATTTGCTATAACTCTGTCATTAACCTTTAATCCTTCACTGTTACCTAGAACTTCTATCAATAAGAATTCTAAATATATATTACACAATGTTGGAGACAGAACACAGCCTCGTCTTACTCCGTCTAACTTTGAACCATTTAGTAAGTTCATTATTTACTAACACTGCAGCCTCAGGTTGCCAGTAATGATTAAAAAAAATAATATCTCCTTCATAAATACCTATTTTTCCAAGACATCCATAAATTTATTGTGTTTTACTTTATATATATATATATATATATATATATATATATATATATATATATATATATATATATATATATATATATATATATATATATATATATATATATATATATATGCAAGTAAATTACTGTAGGTGCGCGTGATCTAGGTATATGCTGATAACCACAAGGAAAAAGAAAACACGAAGTTCCCAAGCGCTTTCATGTAATTCACATCTTCAGGGGTGAGTATACTAGACTGTACTCGCCCCTGAAGATGTGAATTACACGAAAGCGCTTGGGAACTTCATGTTTTCTTCTTTCCTTGTGGTTATCAGCATATGTATATATATATATATATATATATATATATATATATATATATATATATATATATATATATATATATATATATATATATATATATATATATATATATATATATATATATATATATATATTAATTTAACAAAGTAGTTACATAAATTTCTTTGGACTTCTAAATCCCTTTCACTCAAAAAATTCAAACCAAATATAGCTTCTCTAGTTCATTTTCCCTTTCTAATCCTTTTTCGTTCAAAGCTGAGTGCACTCTAAGGTTCCTGGCTTTTTAGGTAATAATACAAATATTGATTTTTTAAACCACTGGGAAGGTCTTCTTTGAAGTATATTGTTACATAGTTTAACCAAACATTTGATCCTAGTCTGACCCATTTTTTTTTCATAAATTTTACTCTAAGCTGATCAACCCAACAAGCTTAATCAGTTTTCAAGCTTTATTTTAAATTCCTTTTAGTTTCTGACCTATCTTGTTCATATCATTGTATAGTTTCTTGACATACTCTGCCCATCTCTCTTTTACTTCTGCCTCAAACTGGATCTTATTGTCTTTGCTTTTTACTGGTTCTTTTATTTCATATTATATCCCTGTCCCTGTTTTGAGCTTCCCTAAATCGCACTTGATTTTGTCCAAAGTTTTTTTTTTTTTTTTAGCCTTACTAAACGGAACACCGAGGCGTGGTCTGACCCACAATCTGCCCCTGGATTGGTTTTGGTTTGAGTTATAAAATTTCTTAGTCTTTCGTGAATTAAATTGTAAATTATTTGATTCCTGACTATGTTGTTTACATTGACCTGGGGTGAGACCCATGTATAGAGATGCCTAGTGTGTTGTTTGAAAGATGTACTGTATCTGAAATTATCATTTTATTTTCCTTAGAGAAGTAAATTTATATTTCTCCTCGTTCATTTATTTTATCCATCCCCTGTGATCCACAGAAACTTATCGACTTGGAGGTTACCGACACTTAGGCTGATCCATCCTAACTTTACTCATTAGGACGATAAAATTCCGACACCGAAACGTTATCCACCTCGTTGATAATGATAATGATTAATATGGTCATCAATAGTTCACTGAAATACAGGCAGTCAAAACTTAAAGATCTGCAAGAAGAATATTCATGATACGTATACAACATACTGTGTAATAATAATAATAGCAAAAATAATAATAATAATATTAATAATAAACGGTTTGTTAATAGAGTTGCAGCCGGTGGCTGAAAATATACAGACTTACATTTGATTTAGACATAATGATATAATATGCGTTGAATACATTTTACAGGGCTGTGCAGTACATAAATCAGGAGTTGTTTATTATTTTAACAATAGATGGAATGGTGCTATTCTTATATCTATCGGTGCAGGCTCTTATGGGCTGAATTTTGCTGTAGTGGCTGACTGCGCGA
Organism: Homarus americanus; assembly: GCF_018991925.1. Lineage (NCBI taxonomy): Eukaryota > Metazoa > Arthropoda > Malacostraca > Decapoda > Nephropidae > Homarus > Homarus americanus. The sequence goes on along the minus strand of NW_024733126.1, from coordinate 2,446,694 downwards.
GGTGGGTGGGGGGCTGCCGGTGGGAAGGAGGTGGCGATGACGAGGGTGGTGCATTAGTTCACTGCCAAACCTTGCCAGTGCTTGGTGGTGGAGGTCACTGAGGGATGCTATTTCCAGGGTGGAGAGAGCGTTGATGTAGCTGGAGTATTCTGCACCGAGCATGATTCTGCAGGCCCTTTTCTGTGTGTGTGTGTGTGTCTGTGTGTGTGTGTGTGTGTGTGCGCACAGGGTGGTATAATGCGTCTAGTGTAGCAGCATTATCTTAGTGTTATAGTGCAGGCACTGCTTGCTTCCTCTCGCTTTCAGCTACCGCTTCTGGCTAGCCCTCATAGTGAACAGAGAAACAACTTGCACAAGTCTTCCTTTGCCAGTACACAGCCTCTTCACCATCAAGAATCCTGCTTTGCCTCTTCGTGGCAACACACGGTAACTGGGTGCCTCGTGGTCCCAGGCTAGACCAGCAGGGAATCACGGAGTAGCATTGGGACCTAAAGAGACTACGCATAGGCCAACTGGCTTGTGACCTAGCGCCTACCAAACACTGCCCCGCTGTCTTGCGGTTTAACCTTGGTAGGTATATGGCTACAGGAGTAAATCCCAAATTAAAAATCTGTTGTGGAGCCCCGCATGAGGGTGACATGCTTACAGAGCTCCAACAAGACCAATGGCGGCAGAGGCGGAAGAGGTGACCACTTTGGGAACCCAACGACTACACCGGCAGATGTAGGCAAATGCATGATGGACAGGCTACTAAGGCGAAACCCAACAAACTGGGCTATCGGCAGTCCATTGTAACTCTTCCTCAACCCCAGTCGTTGCAACACTTGTACCACTGGACCAGGAAAAGGGAGAGCCATGATGTGTGGTTGCAGCCTGTGCTCCTGCCTCACTACATAATTCAACTCACGTGCAGCCATCACCCAGTTCATCATCCTTCTCATCATTATCAAAACCCCTAAGCACCCAAAAGTCCTATGGCGACGGACGAGTGGCGACGGTGACAGGCAGAGATGACTGCCGGGAATCTCAAGTCACAACTCTGCACATGGACGGCATAGATAAGATGGTCGCTTATGCACTGGAATCTAGGCAGCAGTGCAATCCGGTCCTGTTTATGCGACTGAGCAGCCCTCTCGAGGACCCACTCTGCTCACCCCATATGGGGAAGGGGGCTAGAAAAGGTGCCCTAAATATAGTCTGCCTAATAAACCAACTTGACCTGGCAACTGCACCCAGTAAGGTCGAAAACACAATCATAATCACAGATCAAAACCAAACCAAACTATACAACCTCTTATGGTCGCTGCATGGAATGTCAAGACCCTTTTGGTTACTGGTACAAATGAGCCTCCTGAAAGAAGAACTGCCCTTGTGGCAAAAGAGCTGGCTAGGTATAACATCTACATGGCAGCCATTAGTGAGTACCTGCTCCCAGACGAGGGTCGACTCACAGAACGGGGGACTGGCTATACCTTCTTCTGGAAGGGTAAGCCTGCTGCTGAGAGAAACTGCATTTATGGAGTTGGCTTTGAAAATCCGCCAATGCAACCTACATAGGCTAACTGAAATGCCTGTTGGGATCAACGAGCACTTCATGACATTCTGAGTCCCACTGATTGACTCACCCCATGCCTTCTTCATCAGTGCATATGCCCCAACACTGGATGCAGAGGATGATATTAAAAAGGCCTTTTACGCCGCCCTTGACAGAGTGGTAACCTCTATCCCCAGAAAAGATAAGGTTGTGATCCTAGGCAGAGATCCTGACATTTAGCTTGGAACCATAGAGAGAAATGAACTTGGCAAGTGTAATCCCAACGGCCTTCTCCTCCTCAGCAAGTGTGCTGCTCACAACCTTACTATCACCAATACGTTGTTTAGGCAGGCCGACTAGTTCAAGAGATCGTGGCAACACCCACGATCCAAACACTGGCATCTCATTGACTACATCATTGTCAGAAAGATATCTCCGAGATGTCGTCATCACCCGAGCCATGCGTGGCTCAGACCACCGTGATACTGATCATCGGCTTGTCAGAGCCAAGCTCACGCTTCATTTCGCCCCCAAACGGCTAAGGCAACAAGTCTCCAAAAGAGGTTTTAACACGAAGCGTCTGGAGGATCCAGTGGTAGCACTTGGTTTAGAGAGGAGCTCGAACATGGACTGATAAACAGCCAGACAACAAACAACCCAAACCACAGTGCTGAATGGGGTATTCTCGACACTGTCATGACAAAAACCTGCAGAGAGACCCTCAGCCAGATCGAAAGAATACACCAGGACTGGTTTGATGAAATTTGCCTGGAAATCAATGTACTCGTCGATGATAAAAGTGCTGCTTTAACATACTGGCAGAACAACCCTCAGTCTCGAACCAAAGCTGGCACTTTCTGCAAGAAGGAAACAGCGGCCCAGCATGAACTTTACAGTCTAAACAACAACTAGTTTAAAAATACAGTATGTGAAGCGCAAAAATTGGCAAATCAACACAAGATGCGTTAAATTTTCAATTCCACTAAGAAATGTTATGGGCCAATCACTCATGATGATTGGCCCTAATTTAAGACGAAAAAGGAAGGAGCATTACCATTAGCTGTTCAATTGGGACACAGATATGAATGTTCTGACTACCCAACAGGTCCTTCAGCATCCAGAGCTAGCCCACCTCAGCTATCCTCCATCCGTGGATGAGGGCAGCTACTGCCATTAAACAGATAACAAATAACAAAGCCTCAGGGACTGATGGATCCCAGCTGAGGTGTATAAAGCAAGAGGACCTCTGCTTACCAGCCGTCTCCACTCTCTCCTGGAGAATATATGGAAAAAGATGAAATCCTCAAGCTCTTAAAGACACCTCCATTGTTAATATTTATAATAACAAGGGCGACTGGTCGGACTGTGACAACAACTGTGTTATATTGCTGCTGTCCGAAGCTGGCAAGATTATCTCCAGAGTCGTAAGCAAACTTCTTCCTGAGGCGGAAAACTTCCTCCTAGAATCTCAATGTGGTTTTAGAGGCACAACTGACATGATCTTTGCTGCCAGCCAGATACAGGAAAAGTGCAGAGAACAGCGTCGTGACCGGTACATGGCTTTCATCGGCCTAACCAAGGCCTTCGACTCTGTCAACAGGGAAGCCCTCTGGCAGACCCTCAGTCGTTTTGGCTGCCTACCAAAATTCATCACCACTGTTAGGGAACTCCATGGTGGCATGAACTGCAGTGTCATAAACAATGGCACCCGGTTCTTCTCCATCTCAATGGGGGTAAAACAAGGATGTGTACTGGCACCAACTCTCTTTTCCATTTTCATGGTTGCCTTCCTTACTCGTGCCCAATCGAGTTGGGTCTTTTCAACGTAAGGCGGCTCCAGGTAGGAATAAAGGTGTCGATTGCTTCCATTACTGAACTTCAGTATGCAGATGACCTCACCCATGTCGCTCACACTGAACGTGACCTACAGCTTAACAGTACTACCCTCTATAATGATACTCACTTTCAGTATCTCGGCTCCCACCTGTCCCCAACCGCGGACATCGATGAAGAGATTTAACATCGGAGCAGATGTGCATCTCAAGCCTTTAGCAGACTTCGTACTCGTGTCTTCAGCTTTAGGGAGCTAAAATTATCTACAAAGTTGCACGTATATCGAGTTGTGGTCCTCCCCACCCTGCTATATGGCAGCGAGACATGGGTCACCAAGGTAGTCTACGTTCCATCCTCCAAGTTCGCTGGGAAGACAAGAAAACAAATGCCAATATTCTCGCTGACACCAACTGTAGGAGCATCGAGGTTCCCATTATCCATGAACAACTACATTGGACTGGCCATATTACCCGCATGGACGACAGCAGACTGCCAAAGCAGCTACTTTACATTCACCTTACGAATAGTAAATGTAACGCTGGCAGGCAACTGAAAAGGTATAAAGATAGTCTTTAGACAAACCTGAAAAAGTGCCAGCCCCCACCCCCCCCACCTGGGAGACGATTACTCCACACTGCAATACTTGGAGAAGCACCACACGAGAAGGTGTCAATACTTTCGAGTTAGTCCGACTGCATACCAAGGCAGACAACCGCCAACGCCGGAAAGATGCTGCTGCCGCCATCCGCATGTGCAATATCTGTGAACGACCCTACCGGTCCTTTATCGGCCTCTTTAGTCACCTTAAAACTCACCAACGAAGGTGACATCTATATAATAATAATTATAATAATAATAAATGGTTTATTAATAGAGTTGCAGCCGGTGGCTGAAAATATACAGACTTACATTAGATTTAGACATAATGATATAATATGCATTGAATACATTTACAGGGCTATACAGTACATAAATGAGGAGTTGTTTATTATTTTAACAATAGATGGGTTGGTGCTGTTCTTATATCTATCGGTGCGGGCTCTTATGGGCTGAATTTTGTTGTAGTGGCGGACTGCGCGAGGTGGGTGGGGGGCTGCAGGTGGCAGGAGGTGGCGATGGCGAGGGTGGTGCAGTAGTCCACGGCCAAACCTTTCCAGTGCTTGGTGGTGGAGGTCACCGAGGGATGGCATATCCAGGGTGGAGAGAGCGTTGGTGTAGCCGGAGTATTCTGCGCCGAGCATGATTCTGCAGGCCCTTTTCTGTACCTTCTCTAGCTGACGTTGTTGAGTGGAGTTGAGAGAAGACGACCAGGCTGGTGACGCATACGTTAGTTTGGGGAGAATAAAAGCGTTGTAGATGGTCCTCAGCTCTGGCGTGGGTGTCCCAAGTGACCTAAGTCTTCGTAGCATGTAGAGACGGTACGAGGCTGCCTTGACTGTGCATATATATATATATATATATATATATATATATATATATATATATATATATATATATATATATATATATATATATTTATTAGCCCAATAGCACGTGGACTTCTACATACAATATATATATATATATATATATATATATATATATATATATATATATATATATATATATATATATATATATATATATATATATATATATATATATATATATATATATATATATATAAATAAAACATCCTTAATAATTCATAATATTGTCTCATAGCTGGTTGATCGCCATACTCGATTCCGAGTGACAGTAAAGTAGTATGTATGTATATGTATGTATGTATGTATGTATGTATGTATGTATGTATGTATGTATGTATGTATGTATGTATGTATGTATGTATGTAAACGTAACGCTGGCGGGAAACTGAAAAGGTATAAGGATATTCTTAAACCTGAAAAAGTGCCAAATCGACCCCCTCACCTGGGAGACCATTACTCCTCGCCGTAACGCTTGGAGGAGCACCACGCGAGAAGGTGTTAATACTTTCGAGTTAGCCAGACTGCATACCGAGACAAACAAGAGCCAATGCCGGAAAGACGCTGCCGCCGCCCCTCCTGCACTAGATGTAGCCCTCCATGTGTAACATCTGTGGACGACCCTGCCGGTCCCGTGTCGGCCTTTCTAGTCACCCCAGAGCTCACCAACGAAGGTGGCACCTCTAATAACTTATATCATTGTCTCATAGCTGGATGATTGTCATACTCGATTCCAAATGACAGCAAAGTAGCAGTAGTAGTAGTCGTAGTAGTAGTATTGTGTGTGTGTGTGTGTGTGTGTGTGTGTGTGTTGGTTACATATTAGCTGACAACCCTGTATAATGAAACTAAAAAAAAATAAAATAAAATCATGCAGGCATTATTTATCATTAAGAAATATGAACATTAAATACATTGTTGTCTCGTAAACAAAACTTATATAGGTATTCTTCTCGCTGTGTAACATCCCGGGTGCAAAGTGAAGGGAAGAAAAGGTGCTGTAGCTTTATCATCCTTTTTCGAATTAATTTACTGTAGCCGAGAGTCATAGTCAGCATATAGTTTTGATCTATATGCAATTAGTTAAGCATCTCCTTGTTCTTCATGCGTAAATAATTATATATTTGTTGAGGTTCATACTTTGTAATGTTGTGACAGTAGTGAGCAGTTATCATCGGTTGATCTTTTTTATTCATCGTTTTAATTTTAGTGCATGTACGAGTATTATTATATGTTGTTCTTGTTCGTCTACACCACAATGCCAGATGATGTTTCTAATACATATACAACTGCATTAACATCCCCTGACATTAGTATTAACCCATTGCTCTATTAAGTTTATTTGAATAACTCTATTTGTCTTAGTAATCTTTTTGTTTATTACCACTTTGTATATTGTGATCTTTTTATTATTTCTGTGTCTGTCTGTATGTGACTTATTCTTACTACCAAGGAGTAAATTCAAGCCGCTAGTTTTCGATATCGTTGGACTCTTTTTTTTTTTGTAGTCGAGGAAATGATTAACGAATATGCTCGGAAATAAAAGGAGATATCTAAAATGTGTGGAGCTTGGCATGTATACCTATTTATTTATAGATTTCAATATCATTATTTCAGTTTTCCAATACTATAGAGTTTGTTGCGTCATTTTATTATTATCCTTCATCAGGAATAAGAACAGACTCAACCTGGTCAGGACACCTTAAGAGGAAACTAAAAAAAAAAAAAATGATCACGCCATTTATTGTGATGGAATACGTCACCTTTGCCTTAAGGTTATAAGAAGTGGATATACTGCGATGCATTCCATTATCTTCAGTTATATAGTCAGTACTTCAACAACATCCAAGCCTGAGTGATGGTTTGTTGCGTTCAGAGTATATATTGTGTGGATGAAACTACTGTCATTGTGATTAAATGAAAATAACATTAAAAGTTTTATGCAAGATTATTATGTATGGTGACAGACGACCTTCCCACTCTAAGGTACGGTGTACAGCCCTTTAAGACTTTTAAGTCTTTTATGATGTTTAATTTTTGTTTTATACATTTACCGTCTGGAATACTAATACACATAAGATAATAAAGATTCAGCGGGGAAGAAATTAGTTCATCAATTGTAACTTTTGTATAATCACTGAGATACAAAATATTGTTTGGTGTTAATACGGTAAGTAAGTTATATCGATTTTATAACATTATTTAGTATTTGAATTGTTCAGTGTTCAATATTACCGTTGTACTGATCATCATCTTGGCTGACATCGTGACAGGTGGCTTAAGGATGCACATAGGTGAAGTCATGTCATAGGCTTTAGAACGAAAAATGCAGATGCCAACCATTGTATGTTTATGTAACCTAATGAAATGCTTGAGAAAGATGCAGTAATTTATCCTCAGACATAGTTGGGTATTTTCTTTTGTGTATATATCAATTTTCCTCTGGCCTGTCAGGTTGCATTTACTTATTTGTTACTCTGACGACATGGAAGATTGATTGACTCGGGAAACCTGTTCGAAATTTCACGTTTGACTGATCCTTTTATGATCAAGTCTCATCCTGGTGACGTAGCTGAAATGTTTGGGCAGGTAAGGATGGTGGATATTTGTAGTTATATCTGATACGATCTCATAATATATTTCTGGGTGGACTGGATTTTTTTCAAACACTTGTGCAAAGAACTGGTGTGATCGACACTAACGGCCACGGCACAGCCCGCATTAATCACAGGCGTCTTTTATTTACTATTGAGCAAGACTCCGTATTGTCCAGTGATTGCCACTCATGCGTCAGAGATTCTGCTCTTGGTCCATGAAGAAGGAGGACTGTGTGGAGAAGCATCGTCCTGCAGACAAGCACAATGCAGATAGTGCGGTGAATTGCACTTTGCCATTGAGGGTTTTCTGCATCATAATTCGGTGCATCGTATCTGGTGGACAGCTTGACAGTACTATCAGCTTCACCACGCACCATCGAGGGAAGCTGTCCTAACCGTTGTTTGATTTGTTTGACTCCAAGTGAGGTTGCTCACTTATAAAACCAACAGAGACAAGCGTTGCGATCTGTGTACACCACATAGCGGATAGCTTAGTTATTTGTTTTGCACTTGATGAGTTTGGTCACGTGGAAAACCAGAAAGAAAGCTCAATTTTCTTCTCTCCACAAAGTAAGTACCGTTTACGGCCATCACGAACTAAAAATGTGACATCTGGACGGAGATAACCACAGACTAATTTTCCATTAGCAAGTTGTTCAAATATATTTATATAGTTGTATTAGCAGTCGTGTGTCGTATCCCAACACTTGTTTATTGTCCTATAATGAGGCAGCTAACCAAACCAATGGACGAGTTGACGGTCGGAATTTTTTCGTAAGATGGCAGGTCAATGGGTAAAGAAAACGCTTAAATTTACTATGGTAATGATATTTTTTAAATAAATTGGACCAAAAAGTGTAAAAAATAAGGGTTAAAGTTGCTAAAAATTCACGTGAATGCGAAAACCTCTGTGATTGGTTGCGACGTCACTGGTTGGGGATGAGTTTCCCAGCGGGAGGCAGCCAGATGTAGTTGTCCAACCTTCTTGGCCGATCGGCTCAGTAAATAAATATTATTTGATAATTAATTGTGCTTTATTATGCAACACAGTAATACTATTTTGAATATATAAATATTACTTAGCATATAAACTAATTCAATGGATATAAGCTGCCCATACGATAAATTTCATAGTATAAACATTCCAAACGATATTGGTATTATTTTGGTTTTGGTCATCTGGGGAACCTTAAGATTCTAACTATGGGATTAAGTACTTTAAACAATAAGACACATTATCTCTACAGGATTTCTGCCGCAAAACAGTTTTCGATCGCATAAGAAAATACAGATCATATGTTAGGTTAGGTTCGGGTATGATGAGTTATAAGGTTAGCTTAACATACATCGGTAAGGGGGGGGGCATAATAACTCAAAACTAGTGATTTCCGATAGAAATGAAGGTCTAAATCGTTCATAACACATCGCAAACCACCAGAAAAAAACAGTCTCCATGTCTAAGTACAAGGATGACCAAAACTTAATATTTACCCAATATAGCCTATCTCGAATCTAAACATCAAAATACTTATGGTTGTTATAGTAAAATTTTACCCATTAATTAATATAAATGATGATATATCCCAGTTACTCATTAGTGAATCGTCAAAACAATAACACCACTATGTTGTCATGTTACCTAGCACCAGGTATTCTCAAAACAAAGTCCAGTCAATGTCATTACTTCTAAATTTACTGGTAACTCTATCTAGTACTGATATACAGTATTCTGTAAATGCACTGAAAAAAAGAGAAAGTCTACCAGGTAAGAATACATGGCAGCTGAGCTGATGTGAACATGGGAGTTTTTTATGTCCAAAATAACATAAGATTGGAGGAAACTGCAACGGTTCAATTGGCCCATACTGGGCAGTCCCATTTACACCCAACCCCTATCGCTCTTATATCCATCCAACCTATGTTTGAAGCTGCTCTTCACAGCACATTTCTTCATTTACGAAATGTCCATGACTTAAACCATAAAAAACACCCTTAAAACTTATCTGACCGTGGTATTTGGGGTCTGAAGAGACCATCTCTTTCTAATACATACGACTGCAGCGATGAGTTTGAAACTAGTGACGTCTTTGCAATTGGCGGCCCTGTTTCGAGAGAAATAAACTTATCTCGACTATTATAGCAGGATTTTAACCTTTTATTACAAATTATATAATACCGTATCACTCTACGAACGTGGCAGAGTGTATTTCTTGTGTTTACCCGGAACCGTCAACTCGTCCATTGTGCATTTGGTAATAAAAGCACCAAACTTGGAACATATTAACTGCAGTTCCTCCATGTGTGGGTATGGGCTTATTGGGCAGTTAAAGACAAATTCGATACGTTAAAATCATCTTTAATGACAAGAGAATCGCTAGAAAGTTGTGGAAACCGGTGTGGAAGCTTATTAAAGCAACAACTGAACACAAAACTATAATATTGTCAAATATTTTAGGGCTTTAATTTATCAATAGTCACAGTATTAACCGTCACTTCACTATATACTGTGAGTCTCTGTGATGCCGAGTCATGCATGATGCACTCACAGCGAGTTAAACATAGTTGGTAACATCCTACATGAAACACACAAGGATGAGTTGATATTGATTATTTAGTCATGCGAGAATGATGGCACACAGTGGCACTCTACTTGTAACAGTATACAGTTTCTCAACCACGTAGAGAACAATGCTAGTTTCGAAAGCACTCTCCCTCACATGAGCCTCTTAGAGCTGCCTTCTTGCATTTGCATTGTCCCCGATATTTATTTTTTAACCACAGCACAATAGATCATTGCAGGCCTTTGTTGCTTCCGGAAGTGTTGTCCAATTTGGCTCATAACAGTCCATCTGCAGCCTTTTTCCAGCCCCAGCTAAAAGGCGAAAGACGTTCTGGTGCTGGAACCTGTACCTGACCCCTTATGTGCCCATCTTGGTAAGCAGCTCGCTTGATCTGCTGCTCAGGCGCTGCATGTGTAGGTGGTATTGCTTGCGGTGTTCGCCTTTATGGGGGAACAACTTCTTTCGAGCTTCATTGACATCGATACATGTGCTTGTGCGGTCGTACATAAGTATGACAAACCTCTATGGTATGCACTCTCTCTTATGAAATTTGATCAGGGACAGAGGTCAAGCGCAAGCAGAGTTTCAGTTAGTCCAGGCAGTGCATTCTATCCTTACCAAGCAGTTTTCCTGCCATCCCAACGAAAGTTGACACAGTGTCGCAGGGTAGCTGCCATGTCGTGTGTAGGAAAGTAGCGGTATTTCTTTCTTCTGCCAAAGGCACATAATGACAAGAACAAGCACACCCGTGTCGACAATCTCTTCTAGTGCTGGCTTTAGGATGCATGCGTAGCATGGAGCAGTACACCAGTGTCTACCTCTTCGTGGCTGCAGGGCACCAGTAAGTGGTGAAACACACCGGACCTTTTCCACATCTGTGGCTATGACCTCCTTGTCCTGTTCCTCGAGAGCACTGATGACTGATCTTGACAGGAAATCAAGGAGTTCCTTCTTGCTTTCGTCATTCCGTAGGATAATCTGCCAATTTCTAGGTAAGAGTGTAGAGCCAGTTTACCGTGCATGGATAGTTGATAATCCATCTGGTAAAAATTTAATGTAACCTTGTGGTGGAGACTTTATTAGAATATGTTATCTTCGCCACTGTCACACTTTGAGTTAGAGTGAAGGCTGGTCACTACACTGCCTGACTTAATTCTTGTTCTGTTGCTTGTAAATATTACTTTTTTATATAGTTTCACTAGGAAAGACAATTAATCTATGTTTGTGTTTGTTTCAGAGTTTTAATGGTCAAAGTAAACACTAAGCACCGTTTTCTATTTATTCACAAACTATTTATATCTTATCACACTCTATTGCGGTTATTACGGATTCAGGGGCTACAAGGGAATTAGGCTCGGGGCTAGAGCCGTCAGTCACATGCCTGTTAGGTGTGAGATACAGTCTGAGTCTCGCTTGAACGCAGGTGGCTTAAATGTTTACTCTACAGGTTTACTGGACCGTGGAGGTGACTGAATGTCATCTGCAACGTGACAGGAAATGGGCTGAGATCTTTTACAGCGGTGTCACATTGCTCGGGGAGACCAGGTTCACAATGTTAATTGATGCTTGCCTTTTGCTGACACATTACTGTAGACGTGAACGTCACAAATAATGGCAGTTTGTTCCACGGAGTGATATCATCGATTGGCTTACTGTGTTCATAAACTTTTTTTTATGAAAATGGATAATTTTAAAAAATGAGACGATTATTCACAGATAAAGTCAAACTGTAGTCCCTACCTTACCCCAGTAACCTTGCTTTGTACTGTACATAAACTGCAGCTAGTTAGAGATAAACCACAATACAAGTTAACTTTTATATCCCAAACATAATTCATATGTGCATGGCGACCACTTTGAACCTTTGAAGCTTTCTCCTAATACTACTTTGAAAAGTATACTTTATTTGCCCACCAATTTTGGTACCTTTATCACCAAATGTACAATTCCAATGGATTTTTTCAGAGCAACTTCACAACCAAAATATACTCCTACAGGTGCGACAGTGAGGAAGTTTACAAATGTTTACGGCTCCTAAGAAATCTAACTTGATTAATAATTTCTTTCTCTTATTACGTATACCTGGCAGTGATGTAGAGTTGCATGATGACAGTGAACATAAGAATATAAGATTGGAGGAAACTGCAGCGAGCCTATTGGCTCATACTGGGCAGCCCCGTTTACACCCAAACCTTATCGCTCATATATCCGTCCAACCTATATTTGAAGCTATCCAGCGTGTTCGAGTTAATGATGATGTTTGGTAACTTGTTCCACTCATCCTCTAATCTATTTCCAAACCAGTGTTTATCTATCTCGCGCCTAACTCTAAATTTGTCTAATTTTAAAAAAATTGCTACGACTTCGTTCCTGGTTGGATAATTTAAGTTCCTTTGTTATATCACCTTTCTTTAACCCTGATTTCCATTTATACACTTCAATCATATCGCCCCTCACGCTACGTCTCTCGAAGGAGTGCAAATTCGGATTCTTTAACCTGTCTCTGTACTCAAGGTTCCTAATGCAGGACTAGTCTTGTCATCCTCCTCTGTATGTTTTAGTGGGATTCGATATACAGTCTTTAGTACGGGGTCTTACAAGCGCAAGAATAGTTTTAAGATAATCTCGTTAGTCTTGTAACTAACATGCCAAAGTACTCTATTAGCCTTGTTTCGAGCAAATACGTATTGTTGTCTTGGTTTAAGATTCCTACTTATCATTACCCCCAAATCTTTCACACAGTCGGATTTCTCTATATCAACGTTGTTGATCTGATATCTGGTTTCTCTGTTTACATCTCTTAGTCTTTTTTCTTTTTTTTTACGGTCACTGACCCACATCGGGGCCTGAGGGGCGAAAATTTAATAATAATAATACTATTACTACTACTACTACTACTACTACTACTACTACTACTAATAATAATAATAATAATAATAATAATAATAATAATAATAATAATAATAATAATAATAATAATAATAATAATAATAATAATAATAATAATAACACAAAAATAATAATAGTTCATAGTAAATAAATTTTATAATAAAAAATACAAAATTGAAAATAAAATAATAAATTAATAATGATAATAATAATAACAACACTGTAATAATAATAATAATAAAGAAATAAAAAATAAAAAAAGATCAAAAGTGAGAAACAATATAAGTATGTTGTGTTGTCACTAGTACGAGAAACAATTGAGACCCTGCAATTGCGTGAAAATGAGGCAGAAAGTCAGAAGAGCAACCTGGGACTTGGTCACTATTTCGTGATGCCATATAGCAGCAGGGTCTACCATTAGACAATACATTATGCTTCCAATATCTTCCCAGGCAGTAGTACCTCCCTGTTTGGTAGCTGCCTACTACCGATGAAGTAGGTACTTTACTTTTGTCCAAATTAAATTTCATTTGCCATATTTTAAACAATGCGGTTTCTTTTTTCAGATCTTCCCCTAGTTATGCCGAGTTCTCGTCAGATTTAATTGCACTCCCTATTTCAGCGTCGACAGCAAATTTACTGATGTTGTTCTCTACGCCTATATCCATGTCGTTTATGCATATAATAAATAGTAATGGTCCAAATACTGAGCCTTGGGGGGTACTCTAATAGTGACGTCACCCCAATCGGATTTAGTGCCGTTCATGGTTACTTGTTGGTTTCTGTCCTGTAACAACGCTTTAATTCAGTTAGAGCATCTCCAACACCATGTGCTTCCATTTTAAGTATTTGTCTTTGGTGGGGGACCCCGTCGAAGGCTTTGCCAAAGTCGACGAAAACCACATCACAATCGTCTCTGGTCCTCTACACTGATGGCTCTGCTGACCCCGCTACAGGCAGGGCCGGGGCTGGTGTCTATATCTCCTGTCCTCATGCCTCTGCGCCTATTAAACTTTCTCTCAGAGTTTCTGACGGAGCATCCTCCACTCAGGAATAACTGATAGCCCTCCTTGCTCCCCTTCTCGCTGAGGAAAAAGCCGATGGTTTCTGCCCCCTGCTTGTCTGTTGCGATCCCAGGTCTGCTCTCGACGGGATCGCATTTGGATCAGGGATGCAGGCCGTCCTGTGACATTCCCATGGATACCCAGTCATGTCGGCATCTTGGGGAATGAGGCAGCAGATGGCCTTGCCAAGACTGGCTGTAACAAGGCCACACCTGACTACGTTGTTCCTACGAACACTTTTACAGCTTAGGACCCAAATTCGCCGCAAACAGAGAGAAGTTCGGGAAGCAGCCATCCCCTTGGACTCCCTGCCCACTTGGTACGATGTCCTCCGTAAACTTCCTGACCTCCCGTATGTCTATGGGAAAGGGTCGCGGAAAAGGGACGTGATTGCTGCCCGTATCATCATTACGTATGACTTTGCTTGGGAGATTGGTATCCCCGCATCCCCTGAGCAACGCTCTTGTGCATTATGCAGAAGACCCGACATCCGCACCCTTGTCCACTACCTCCTAAGATGTCCCCACACATAACGCTTCCGTGACGCCTGCTGGACCACCACTCCATGAGCCCCTGACAGAGATACGATGATCCTCCCCATAATACGTATAAATACTCGTCACACTTGCCAGATGCTTCTGGTATTATTGTACAGGGGCACCTAGTGACAACACTAGGATACCGCTTCCTCTATCAAGGAATAAACATTAAAATTGATTTGAATGAATCGTCTCTGTCATCCACTGATTCGAAAACAGTTGAAAATAATGATAATAGATTTTTCAGACACGAACGCCCACTTGTGAAGCCATGCTGGAAATCATTGTCCAATTTGTACTTTTCCAGGTTGATTTCGAATTGAGTTTGAAATTATTGTTTCCAGTAATTTGCCTAAAATTGATGTGATCTGTTTCCCTTCTTGAAAATTGGTATTACATTCGCTATCTGCTAGGATTCTGGTAATACACCAGTTCTTAATGATATGTTATACAAGTTTGCAAAGGGCACACTGCCATAGTAAGTTCTTCCTTACATTCTCTAAATACTCTGACAAATATCTCGTCGGGACATAGTGATTTACTAGGCGTATTTTATCTATTTGTTTATAAACATCGTTACTAGTCACTACTATCTCGCTTAACTCTACACCACTGTCATCAAGGTAACTCTGCACCACTGTTATCAGGTAGCTCTGCACCACGGTCATCAGGTAACTCTACACTACTGTCATCAGGTAACTCTGCACCTGATAACAGTGATGTAGATGTACCTGATGACAGTGATGTTGAGTTACCTGATGACAGTGATGAAGAGTTACCTGATGACAGTGGTGTAGAGTTACCTGATAACAGTGGTGTAGACTTACCTGATGACAGTGGAGCAGAGTTACCTAATAACAGTGGTGTAGAATTACCAGATGACAGTGGTGTAGATTTGCCTAATGACACTGATGTGGAATTAAATGATGACAGTTGTGTAGAATTACCTGGTGACAGTGGTGTAGAGTTACCTGATGACAGTAATTTAGATTTACCTGATGACAGTGATAAAGAGTTACCTGATGACAGTGGTCTAGGGTTAAACTTCTTTATACCACTGTGTCGAAAAATGTGTGTCTTCAGTGTACTCTTCTGGGAGAAACATTTCCCACATTCCTCACATTCAAACTCCTTCACACCATTGTGAACAAGAATGTGTCCCATGAGATGACTCTTCAGGGAGAAACATTTCCCACATTCTGATGACATTGGTACAGAGTTACCTAATGGCAGTGGTGCAGAGTTACCTGTTGACAGTGGTGTAGAATTTCCTGATGAAAGTAGTGCAGAGTTACCTGATGACAGTGGTACTGAGTTACCTGATGGCAGTGGTGCAGAGTTACCTGATGACAGTGGTGTTGAGTTACCTGATGACAGTGGTGTAGATTTACCTGATGAAACTTACAGTGGTGTAGAGTTACCTGATGACATCGATAAAAAATTACCTGATAACAGGTGTGTAGAGATACCTGCTGACAGTGGTGCAGAGTTACCTGATGACAGTGGTGCAGAGTTACCTGATAACAGGTGTGTACAGTTACTGGATGACAGTGGTGCAAAGTTACCTGATGACAGTAGTGTAGAGTTTCCTGATGACAGTAGTGCAGAGTTACCTGATGGCAGTGGTGTAGAGTTACCTGATGACAGTGATGTAGAGTTTCCTGATGACAGTAGTGCAGAGTTACCTGATGACAGTGGTAAAGAGTTACCTGTTAACAGGTGTGTAGAGTTACTTGATGACAGTGGTGCAGAGTTACCTGATGAAAGTGGTACAGAGTTACCTGATGGCAGTGGTACAGAGTTACCTGATGGCAGTGGTGCAGAGTTACCTGATAACAGGTGTGTAGAGTTACTTGATGACAGTGGTGCAGAGTTACCCGATGACAGTGGTACAGAGTTACCTGATGGCAGTGGTACAAAGTTACCTGATGGCAGTGGTGCAGAATTCACTGATGACAGTGGTTTAGAGTTTCCTGATGACAGTAGTGCAGAGTTACCTGATGACAGTGGTGCAGAGTTACCTGATGACAGTGGTGCAGAGTTACCTGATGACAGTGGTGCAGAGTTACCTGATAACAGATGTGTAGAGTTACCTGATGACAGTGGTACAGATTTACCTGATGACAGTGGTGTAGAGTTACCTGATAACAGTTGTGCAGAGTTACATGATGACAGTTGTGCAGAGTTACATGATGACGGTGGTGTAGAGTTACCTGATAACAGGTGTGTAGAGTTACCTGATGACAGTGGTGCAGAGTTACCTCATGACAGTGGTGCAGAGTTACCTGATAACAGGTGTGTACAGTTACTGGATGACAGTGGTGCAGAGTTTCCTGATGACAGTAGTGTAGAGTTTCCTGATGACAGTGGTGCAGAGTTAACTGATAAGAGGTGTGTAGAGTTCCCTGATGACAGTGGTGCAGAGTTACCTCATGACAGTGGTGGAGAGTTTCCTGATGACAGTGGTGCAGAGTTACCTGATGACAGTGGTGCAGAGTTACCTGATGACAGTGGTGTAGAGTTTCCTGATGACAGTGGTACAGCGTTATCTGATAACAGGTGTGTAGAGTTACCTGAATACAGTGGTGCAGAGTTACCTCATGACAGTGGTGGAGAGCTTCCTGATGATAGTAGTGCAGAGTTACCTGATAGTAGTGGTGCAGAGTTACCTGATGACAGTGATGTAGAGTTTCCTGATGACAGTAGTGAAGAGTTACCTGATGACAGTGGTAATGAGTTACCTGTTAACAGGTGTGTAGAGTTACTTGATGACAGTGGTGCAGAGTTACCTAATGACAGTGGTACAGAGTTACCTAATGGCTGTGGTACAGAGTTACCTGATAGCAGAGGTGCAGAGTTACCTGATGACAGTGGTGCAGAGTTTCTTGATGACAGTAGTGCAGAGTTACCTGGTGACAGTGGTGCATATTTACCTGATGACAGTGGTGTAGAGTTTCCTAATGACAGTGGTACAGAGTTACCTGATAATAGGTGTGTAGATTTACCTGAATACAGTTGTGCAGAGTTACCTGATGACAGTGGTACAGAGTTACCTGATGGCCGTGGTATAGAGTTTCCTGACGACAGTAGCGCAGAGTTAACTGATGACAATGGTACAGAGTAACCTGCTGGCAGTGGTACAGAGTTACCTGATGACAGTGGTTCAGAGTTACCTTATGACAGTGGTTCAGAGTGACCTGATGACAGTGGTACAGAGTTACCTGATGACAGTGGTGCAGAGTTACCTGATAACAGTGGTGCAGAGTTACCTGATGGCGGTGGTACAGAGTTTCCTGATGACAGTGGCACAGAGTTACCTGATAACAGGTGTGTAGATTTACCTGAATACAGTTGTGCAGAGTTACCTGATGACAGTGGTACAGAGTTACCTGCTGGCAGTGGTACAGAGTTTACTGATGACAGTATTGCAGAGTTACCTGATGGCAGTGGTACAGAGTTACCTGATGACAGTGGTAGAAAGTTACCTGATGGCAGTGATGCAGAGTTACCTGATGACAGTGGTGCAGAGTTACCTGATAACAGTGGTGCAGAGTTAACTGATGACAGTGATACAGAGTTACATGATGGCAGTGGTGCAGAGTTACCTGATAACAGGTGTGTAGAGTTACTTGAATACAGTTGTAAAGAGTTACCTGATGACAGTGGTACAGAGTTACGTGATGGCAGTGGTACAGAGTTTCCTGATGACAGTAGTGCAGAGTTACCTGATGGCAGTGGTGTAGATTTTCCTGATGACATTGGTACAGAGTTACCTGATGACAGTGTCGCAGAGTTACCTGATAACAGTTGTGCCTGAGAGAGTTACCTGATGGCACCTGATGACATTGGTACAGAGTTACCTGATGACAGTGTCGCAGAGTTACCTGATAACAGTTGTGCAGAGTTACATGACGACAGTGGAGTAGAGTTACCTGATAACAGGTGTGTAGAGTTACCTGATGGCAGTGGTATAGAGTTACCTGATGACAGTGGTGTAGAGTTTGCTGATTACAGTAGTGCAGAGTTACCTGGTGACAGTGGTGCAGAGTTACCTGATAACAGGTGAGTAGAGTTACTTGATGACAGTGGTGCAGAGTTACCTAATGACAGTGGTACAGAGTTACGTAATGGCTGTGGTACAGAGTTACCTGCTGAAAGTGGTGCATAGTTACCTGATGACAGTGGTGCAGAGTTACCTAATGACAGTGGTACAGAGTTACGTAATGGCTGTGGTACAGAGTTACCTGATGGCAGTGTTGCAGAGTTACCTGATGACAGTGGTGCAGAGTTTCTTGATGACAGTAGTGCAGAGTTACCTGATGACAGTGGTGCATAGTTACCTGATGACAGTGGTGTAGAGTTTCCCGATGACAGAGGTACAGAGTAACCTGATAACAGGTGTGTAGAGTTACCTGAATACGGTGGTGCAAAGTTAACTCATGACAGTGGTGAACAGTTACCTGATGACAGTGGTGCAGAGTTACCTGATGAGAGTGGTGCAGAGTTACCTGATAACAGGTGTGTACAGTTACTGGATGACAGTTGTGCAGAGTTACCTGATGACAGTGGTGTAGAGTTTCCTGATGACAGTGGTACAGAGTTACCTGATAACAGTGTGTAGAGTTACCTAAATACAGTGGTGCAGAGTTACCTCATGACAGTGGTGGAGAGTTTCCTGATGACAGTAGTGCAGAGTTACCTGATGGCATTGGTGCAGAGTTACCTGATGACAGTGATGTAGAGTTTCCTGATGACAGTAGTGCAGAGTTACCTGATGGCAGTGGTGTAGATTTTCCTGATGACAGTGGTACAGAGTTACCTGATGACAGTGTGACAGAGTTAACTGATAACAAGTATGTAGAGTTACTTGATGAGAGTGTTGCAGAGTTACCTAATGACAGTGGTACAGAGTTACCTAATGGCAGTTGTGCAGATTTACCTGATGACAGTAGTGCAGAGTTACCAGATGACAGTGGGGCATAGTTACCTGATGACAGTGGTGTAGAGTTACCTGATGACAGTGGTACAAAGTTACCTGATAATAGGTGTGTAGAGTTACCTGAATACAGAAGTGCAGAGTTACCTGATGACAGTGGTACAGAGTTTCCTGATGGCAGTGGTACAGAGTTTCCTGATGACAGTAGTGCAGAGTTACGTGATGGCAGTGGTACAGAGTTACCTGATGGCAGTGGTGTAGAGTTTCCTGATGACAGTAGTGCAGAGTTACCTGATGGCATTGGTACAGAGTTATCTGATAACAGGTGTGTAGAGTTACCTGAATAGAGTTGTGCCGTGTTACCTGATGACAGTGGTACAGAGTTACCTGATGGCAGTGGTACCGAGTTTCCTGATGACAGTAGTGCAGAGTTACCTGATGGCAGTGGTACAGAGTTACCTGATTGCATTGGTACAGAGTTACCTGATGGCAGTGGTGCAGATTTACCTGATGGCAGTGGTGCAGAGTTACCTGATAACAGTGGTGCAGAGTTACCTTATGACAGTGGTACAGAGATACTTGATGGCAGTGGTTGCAGAGTTACCTGATGACTTTGGTACAGAGTTACCTGATAAGAGGTGTGTAGAGTTACGTGAATACAGTTGTGCAGAGTTACCTGTTGTCAGTGGTACGGAGTTACCTGATGGCAGTCGTACAGATTTACCTGATGACAGTAGTGCAGAGTTACCTGATGGCAGTGGTACAGAGTTACCTGATGATAGTGGTAGAGAGTTACCTGATGGCAGTGATGCAGAGTTTCCTGATGACAGTTGTGCAGAGTTACCTGATAACAGTGGTGCAGAGTTAACTAATGACAGTGGTGGAGAGTTTCCTGATGACAGTAGTGCAGAGTTACCTGATGGCAGTGGTGCAGAGTTACCTGATGACAGTGATGTAGAGTTTCCTGATGACAGTAGTGCAGAGTTACATGATGGCAGTGGTACAGAGTTATCTGATAACAGGTGTGTAGAGTTACCTGAATACAGAAGTGCAGAGTTACCTGATGACAGTGGTACAGAGATTCCTGTTGGCAGTGGTACAGAGTTTCCTGATGACAGTAGTGCAGAGTTACGTGATGGCAGTGGTACAGAGTTTCCTGATGGCAGTGGTGTAGAGTTTCCTGATGACAGTAGTGCAGAGTTACCTGATGGCAGTGGTACAGAGTTATCTGATAACAGGTGTGTAGAGTTACCTGAATAGAGTTGTGCCGTGTTACCAGATGACAGTGGTACAGAGTTACCTGGTGGCAGTGGTACAGAGTTTCCTGATGACAGTAGTGCAGAGTTACCTGATGGCAGT
This sequence comes from Homarus americanus, assembly GCF_018991925.1. Lineage (NCBI taxonomy): Eukaryota > Metazoa > Arthropoda > Malacostraca > Decapoda > Nephropidae > Homarus > Homarus americanus. Next base: position 2,425,916 of record NW_024733126.1, on the reverse strand, counting down.
GGTACTGAGTTACCTGATGGCATTGGTACAGAGTTACCTGATGGCAGTGGTGCAGATTTACCTGATGGGAGTGGTGCAGAGTTACCTGATAACAGTGGTGCAGAGTTACCTGATGACAGTGGTACAGAGTTACCTGATGACAGTGGTGCAGAGTTACCTGTTGAGAGTGGTACAGAGTTTCCTGATGACAGTGGTAGAGAGTTACCTGATGACAGTGATGTAGAGTTACCTGATGACAGTGGTACAGAGTTAACTGCTGACCGTGGTGTAGAGTTACCTGATGGCAGTGGTGTAGAGTTTCCTGATGACAGTAGTACAGAGTTACCTGATGACAGTGGTAATGAGTTACCTGTTAACAGGTGTGTAGAATTACTTGATGACAGTGGTGCAGAGTTACCAAATGACAGTGGTACAGAGTTACCTAATGGCTGTGGTACAGAGTTACCTGATAGCAGAGGTGCAGAGTTACCTGATGACAGTGGTGCAGAGTTTCTTGATGAAAGTAGTGCAGAGTTACCTGATGACAGTGATGCATATTTACCTGATGACAGTGGTACAGAGTTACCTGATAACAGGTGTGTAGATTTACCTGTATACAGTTGTGCAGAGTTACCTGATGACAGCGGTACAGAGTTACCTGATGGCCGTGTTTATAGAGTTTCCTGACGACAGTAGCGCAGAGTTAACTGATGACAATGGTGCAGAGTTACCTGCTGGCAGTGGTACAGAGTTACCTGATGACAGTGGTAGAAAGTTACCTGATGGCAGTGATGCAGAGTTACCTGATGACAGTGGTGCAGAGTTACCTCATAACAGTGGTGCAGAGTTAACTGATGACAGTGGTACAGAGTTACATGATGGCAGTGGTGCAGAGTTACCTGATAACAGGTGTGTAGAGTTACTTGAATACAGTTGTAAAGAGTTACCTGATGACAGTGCTACAGAGTTACCTGATGACAGTGATGCATATTTACCTGATGACAGTGGTACAGAGTAACCCGATAACAGGTGTGTAGAGTTACCTGAATACAGTGGTGCAAAGTTAACTCATGACAGTGGTGAACAGTTACCTGATGACAGTGGTGCAGAGTTACCTGATGACAGTGATGCAGAGTTACCTGATAACAGGTGTGTACAGTTACTGGATGACAGTGGTGCAGAGTTACCTGATGACAGTGGTGTAGAGCTTCCTGATGACAGTGGTACAGAGTTACCTGATAACAGTTTGTAGAGTTACCTGAATACAGTGGTGCAGAGTTACCTCATGACAGTGGTGGAGAGTTTCCTGATGACAGTAGTGCAGAGTTACCTGATGGCAGTGGTGCAGAGTTACCTGATGACAGTGATGTAGAGTTTCCTGATGACAGTAGTGCAGAGTTACCTGATGACAGTGGTAATGAGTTACCTGTTAATAGGTGTGTAGAGTTACTTGATGACAATTGTGCGGTGTTACCTGATGACAGTGGTACAGAGTTACCTGATGGCAGTGGTACAGAGTTACCTGATGGCAGTGGTGCAGAGTTACCTGATAACAGGTGTGTAGAGTTACTTGATGACAGTGGTACAGAGTTACCCGATGACATTGGTACAGAGGTACCTGATGGCAGTGGTGCAGATTTCACTGATGACAGTGGTACAGAGTTACCTGATATCAGGTGTGTAAAGTTACTTGAATACAGTTGTAAAGAGTTACCTGATGACAGTGGTACAGAGTTACCTGATGGCAGTGGTACAGAGTTTCCTGATGACAGTGGTACAGAGTTACCTGATGACAGTGAGGCAGGGTTATCTGATAACAAGTATGTAGAGTTACTTGATGACAGTGGTGCAGAGTTACCTAATGACAGTGGTACAGAGTTACCTAATGGCAGTTGTGCAGATTTACCTGATGACAGTAGTGCAGAGTTACCTGATGACAGTGGTGCATAGTTACCTGATGACAGTGGTGTAGAGTTACCTGATGACAGTGGTACAGATTACCTGATAACAGGTGTGTAGAGTTACCTGAATACAGAAGTGCAGAGTTACCTGATGACAGTGGTACAGAGTTTCCTGATGGCAGTGGTACAGAGTTTCCTGTTGACAGTAGTGCAGAGTTACGTGATGGCAGTGTTACATAGTTACCTGATGGCAGTGGTGTAGAGTTTCCTGATGACAGTAGTGCAGAGTTACCTAATGGCAGTGGTACAGAGTTATCTGATAACAGGTGTGTAGAGTTACCTGAATAGAGTTGTGCCGTGTTACCTGATGACAGTGGTACAGAGTTACCTGATGGCAGTGGTACAGAGTTACCTGATGGCATTGGTACAGAGTTACCTGATGGCAGTGGTGCAGATTTACCTGATGGCAGTGGTGCAGAGTTACCTGATAACAGTGGTGCAGAGTTACCTTATGACCGTAGTACAGAGATACTTGATGGGAGTGGTGCAGAGTTACCTGAAGACTTTGGTACAGAGTTACCTGATAAGAGGTGTGTAGAGTTACGTGAATACAGTTGTGCAGAGTTACCTGTTGTCAGTGGTACAGAGTTACCTGATGGCAGTCGTACAGAGTTTCCTGATGACAGTAGTGCAGAGTTACCTGATGACAGTTGTGCAGAGTTACCTGATAACTGTGGTGCAGAGTTAACTAATGACAGTGGTACAGAGTTACATGATGGCAGTGGTGTAGAGTTACCTGATGACAGTGGTACAGAGTTACCTGATAAGAATTGTGTAGAGTTACCTGAATACAGTTGTGCCGAGTTACCTGATGACAGTGGTACAGAGTTAACTGATGGCAGTGGTACAGAGTTACCTGATGGCAGTGGTGCAGAGTTACCTGATAACAGGTGTGTAGAGTTACTTGATGACAGTGGTACAGAGTTACCCGATGACATTGGTACAGAGGTACCTGATGGCAGTGGTGCATATTTCACTGATGACAGTGGTACAGAGTTACCTGATAACAGGTGTGTAAAGTTACTTGAAAAGAGTTGTAAAGATTTACCTGATGACAGTGGTACAGAGTTACCTGATGGCAGTGGTACAGAGTTTCCTGATGACAGTAGTGCAGAGTTACCTGATGGCAGTGGTGTAGATTTTCCTGATGACAGTGGTACAGAGCTGCCTGATGACAGTGTGGCAGAGTTAACTGATAACAAGTATGTAGAGTTACTTGATGACAGTGGTGCAGAGTTATTTAATGACAGTGGTACAGAGTTACCTAATGGCAGTTGTGCAGATTTAGCTGATGATAGTAGTGCAGAGTTACCTGATGACTGTGGTGCATAGTTACCTGATGACAGTGGTGTAGAGTTACCTGATGACAGTGGTACAGAGTTACTTGATAATAGGTGTGTAGAGTTACCTGAATACAGAAGTGTAGAGTTACCTGATGACAGTGGTACAGAGTTTCCTGATGGCAGTGGTGTAGAGTTTCCTGATGACAGTAGTGCAGAGTTACCTGATGGCAGTGGTACAGAGTTATCTGATAACAGGTGTGTAGAGTTACCTGAATAGAGTTGTGCCGTGTTACCTGATGACAGTGGTACAGAGTTACCTGATGGCAGTGGTACAGAGTTTCCTGATGACAGTAGTGCAGAGTTACCTGATGGCAGTGGTACAGAGTTACCTGATGGCATTGGTACAGAGTTACCTGATGGCAGTGGTGCAGATTTACCTGATGGCAGTGGTGCAGAGTTACCTGATAACAGTGGTGCAGAGTTACCTGATGACAGTGGTACAGAGTTACCTGATGACAGTGGTGCAGAGTTACCTGTTGAGAGTGGTACAGAGTTTCCTGATGACAGTGGTAGAGAGTTACCTGATGACAGTGATGTAGAGTTACCTGATGACAGTGGTACAGAGTTAACTGCTGACCGTGGTGTAGAGTTACCTGATGGCAGTGGTGTAGAGTTTCCTGATGACAGTAGTGCAGAGTTACCTGATGACAGTGGTAATGAGTTACCTGTTAACAGGTGTGTAGAATTACTTGATGACAGTGGTGCAGAGTTACCTAATGACAGTGGTACAGAGTTACCTAATGGCTGTGGTACAGAGTTACCTGATAGCAGAGGTGCAGAGTTACCTGATGACAGTGGTGCAGAGTTTCTTGATGAAAGTAGTGCAGAATTACCTGATGACAGTGGTGCATATTTACCTGATGACAGTGGTGTAGAGTTTCCTAATGACAATGGTACAGAGTTACCTGATAACAGGTGTGTAGATTTACCTGAATACAGGTGAGCAGAGTTACCTGATGACAGTGGTACAGAGTTACCTGATGGCCGTGGTATAGAGTTTCCTGACGACAGTAGCGCAGAGTTAACTGATGACAATGGTACAGAGTTACCTGCTGGCAGTGGTACAGAGTTCCTGATGACAGTGGTGCAGAGTTACCTGATAACAGTGGTGCAGAGTTACCTGATGGCAGTGGTACAGAGTTTCCTGATGACAGTGGTACAGAGTTACCTGATAACAGGTGTGTAGATTTACCTGAATACAGTTGTGCAGAGTTACCTGATGACAGTGGTACTGAGTTACCTGCTGGCAGTGGTACAGAGTTTCCTGATGACAGTAGTGCAGAGATACCTGATGGCAGTAGTACAGAGTTACCTGATGACAGTGGTAGAAAGTTACCTGATGGCAGTGATGCAGAGTTACCTGACGACAGTGGTGCAGAGTTATCTCATAACAGTGGTGCAGAGTTAACTGATGACAGTGGTACAGAGTTACATGATGGCAGTGGTGCAGAGTTACCTGATAACAGGTGTGTAGAGTTACTTGAATACAGTTGTAAAGAGTTACCTGATGACAGTGCTACAGAGTTACCTGATGGCAGTGGTACAGATTTTCCTGATGACTGTAGTGCAGAGTCACCTGATGGCAGTGGTGTAGATTTTCCTGATGACATTGGTACAGAGTTTCCTGATGACAGTGTCGCAGAGTTACCTGATAACAGTTGTGCAGAGTTACATGACGACAGTGGTGTAAAGTTACCTGATAACAGGTGTGTAGAGTTACCTGAAGGCAATGGTATAGAGTTACCTGATGACAGTGGTGTAGAGTTTGCTGATTACAGTAGTGCAGAGTTACCTGGTGACAGTGGTGCAGAGTTACCTGATAACAGGTGAGTAGAGTTACTTGATGACAGTGGTGCAGAGTTACCTAATGACAGTGGTACAGAGTTACTTAATGGCTGTGGTACAGAGTTATCTGATGGCAGTGGTGCAATGTTACCTGATGACAGTGGTGCAGAGTTTCTTGATGACAGTAGTGCAGAGTTACCTGATGACAGTGGTGCATAGTTAACTGATGACAATGGTGTAGAGTTTCCTGATGACAGTGGTGCAGAGTTACCTGATAACAGGTGTGTACAGTTAGGGATGACAGTGGTGCAGAGATACCTGATGACAGTGGTGTAGAGCTTCCTGATGACAGTGGTACAGAGTTACCTGATAACAGTTTGAAGAGTTACCTGAATACAGTGGTGCAGAGTTACCTCATGACAGTGGTGGAGAGTTTCCTGATGACAGTAGTGCAGAGTTACCTGATGGCAGTGGTGCAGAGTTACCTGATGACAGTGATGTAGAGTTTCCTGATGACAGTAGTGCAGAGTTACCTGATGACAGTGGTAATGAGTTACCTGTTAATAGGTGTGTAGAGTTACATGATGACAATTGTGCGGTGTTACCTGATGACAGTGGTACAGAGTTACCTGATGGCAGTGGTACAGAGTTACCTGATGGCATTGGTGCAGAGTTACCTGATAACAGGTGTGTAGAGTTACTTGATGACAGTGGTACAGAGTTACCCGATGACATTGGTACAGAGGTACCTGATGGCAGTGGTGCAGATTTCACTGATGACAGTGGTACAGAGTTACCTGATAACAGGTGTGTAAATTTACTTGAATACAGTTGTAAAGAGTTACCTGATGAGAGTGGTACAGAGTTACCTGATGGCAGTGGTACAGAGTTTCCTGATGACAGTGGTACTGAGTTACCTGATGACAGTGTGGCAGAGTTAACTGATAACAAGTATGTAGAGTTACTTGATGACAGTGGTGCAGAGTTACCTAATGACAGTGGTACAGAGTTACCTAATGGCAGTTGTGCAGATTTACCTGATGACAGTAGTGCAGAGTTACCTGATGACAGTGGTGCATAGTTCCCTGACGACAGTGGTGTAGAGTTACCTGATGACAGTGGTACAGATTACCTGATAACAGGTGTGTAGAGTTACCTGAATACAGAAGTGCAGAGTTACCTGATGACAGTTGTACAGAGTTTCCTGATGGCAGTGGTACAGAGTTTCCTGTTGACAGTAGTGCAGAGTTACGTGATGGCAGTGGTACCGAGTTACCTGATTGCAGTGGTGTAGAGTTTCCTGATGACAGTAGTGCAGAGTTACCTAATGGCAGTGGTACAGAGTTATCTGATAACAGGTGTGTAGAGTTACCTGAATAGAGTTGTGCCGTGTTACCTGATGACAGTGGTACAGAGTTACCTGATGGCAGTGGTACAGAGTTACCTGATGGCATTGGTACAGAGTTACCTGATGGCAGTGGTGCAGAGTTACCTGATAACAGTGGTGCAGAGTTACCTTATGACAGTAGTACAGAGATACTTGATGGCAGTGGTGCAGAGTTACCTGAAGACTTTGGTACAGAGTTACCTGATAAGAGGTGTGTAGAGTTACGTGAATACAGTTGTGCAGAGTTACCTGTTGTCAGTGGTACAGAATTACCTGATGGCAGTCGTACAGAGTTTCCTGATGACAGTAGTGCAGAGTTACCTGATGGCAGTGGTACAGAGTTACCTGATGACAGTGGTAGAGAGTTACCTGATGGCAGTGATGCAGAGTTTCCTGATGACAATTGTGCAGAGTTACCTGATAACTGTGGTGCAGAGTTAACTAATGACAGTGGTACAGAGTTACATGATGGCAGTGGTGTAGAGTTACCTGATGACAGTGGTACAGAGTTACCTGATGACAGTGGTACAGAGTTACCTGATGACAGTGGTGCAGACTTACCTGTTGAGAGTGGTACAGAGTTTCCTGATGACAGTGGTAGAGAATTACCTGATGACAGTGGTACAGAGTTAACTGCTGACCGTGGTGTAGAGTTACCTGATGGCAGTGGTGCAGAGTTACCTGACGACAGTGGTGCAGAGTTACCTGATGACAGTGGTGTAGAGTTACCTGATGGCAGTGGTGCAGAGTTACCTGATGACAGTGGTACAGAGTTACCTGATGACAGTGGTTCAGAGTTACCTGATGACAGTGGTTCAGAGTTACCTGATGACAGTGGTGCAGAGTTACCTGATGACAGTGGTACAGAGTTATCTGATGACAGTGATGCAGAGTTATCTGATGACAGTGGTGCGGATTTACCTGATGACAGTGGTACAGAGTTTCCTGATGATGGTGCAGAGTTACCTGATGACAGGGGTACAGTGTTACCTGATGACAGTGGTGCAGAGTTACCTGATGACAGTGGTATATAGTTACCTGATGACAGGGGATAAAGACTTACCTGATGACAGTGATGTAGAGTTACCTGATGACAGTGGTGTAGAGTTACCTGGTGACAGTGGTATAGAGTTACCTGATGACAGTTGTGTAGAATTACCTGATGACAGTGGTGTAGAGTTACCTGATGACAGTGGTTGTAGAGTTACGTGATGACAGTGGTATAGAGTTACCTGATGACAGTGGTATAGAGTTACCTGATGACAGTGGTGTAGAGTTACCTGATGACAGTGGTGTAGAGTTACGTGATGACAGTGGTATAGAGTTACCTGATGACAGTGGTGCAGAGTTACCTGATGACAGTGGTACAGAATTACCTGATGACAGTGGTGCAGAGTTACCTGTTGAGAGTGGTACAGAGTTACCTGATGACAGTGGTGCAGAGTTACCTGATGACAGTGGTACAGAGTTACCTGATGACAGTGGTTCAGAGTGACCTGATGACAGTGGTGCAGAGTTAACTGATGACAGTGTTTCAGTGTTACCTGATGACAGTGGTGCAGAGTTACCTGATGACAGTCGTGCGGAGTTACCTGATGACAGTGGTACAGAGTTTCCTGATGACAGTGGTGCAGAGTTACCTGATGACAGTGGTACAGAGTTTCTTGATGACAGTGGCAGAGAGTTACCTGATGGCTTTGGTACAGAGTTACCTAATGGCAGTCGTGCAGATTTACCTGATGACAGTAGTGCAGAGTTACCTGATGACAGTGGTGCATAGTTACCTGATGACAGTGGTGTAGAGTTACCTGATGACAGTGGTACAGAGTTACCTGATACCAGGTGTGTAGAGTTACCTGAATACAGTTGTGCAGAGTTACCTGATGACAGTGGTACAGAGTTTCCTCATGGCAGTGGTACAGAGTTTCCTGATGACAGTAGTGTAGGGTTACCTGATGACAGTGTTGCAGAGTTACCTGATGACAGTGGTGCAGAGTTACCTGATGACAGTAGTACAGAGTTACCTGATGACAGTGGTGCAGAGTTACCTTATGACAGTGGTACAGAGTTACCTGATGACAGTCGTGCAGAGTTACCTGATGACAGTGATGTAGAGTTACCTGATGATAGTGGAACAGAGTTAACTGACGACCGTGGTGTAGAGTTACCTGATGGCAGTGGTGCAGAGTTACCTGATGACAGTGGTGCAGAGTTTCCTGATGACAGTGGTGTAGAGTTACCTGATGGCAGTGGTGCAGAGTTACCTGATGACAGTGGTACACAGTTACCTGATGACTGTGGTGCAGAGTTACCTGATGACAGTGGTACAGAGTTACCTGATGACAGTGGTGCAGAGTTACCTGATGACAGTGGTTCAGAGTTACCTGATGACAGTGGTTCAGAGTTACCTGATGACAGTGGTACAGAGTTACCTGATGACAGGGTGCAGAGTTACCTGATGACAGTGGTGCAGAGTTACCTGATGACAGTGGTACAGAGTTTCCTGAAGACAGTGGTGCGGATTTACCTGATGACAGTGGTGCAGAGGTACCTGATGACAGTGGTGCAGAGTTACCTGATGACAGTGGTACAGAGTTACCTGATGACAGTGGTGCAGAGTTACCTGATGACAGTGGTACAGAGTTACCTGATGACAGTGGTACAGAGTTACCTGATGACAGTGATGTAGAGTTACCTGATGACAGTGGTGTAGATTTACCTGGTGACAGTGGTATAAAGTTACCTGATGACAGTGGTGTAGAGTTACCTGATGACAGTGGTGTAGAGTTACATGATGACAGTGGTGTAGAGTTACGTGATGACAGTGGTATAGAGTTACCTGATGGCAGTGGTATAGAGTTACCTGATGACAGTGGTGTAGAGTTACCTGATCACAGTGGTGTAGAGTTACCTAATGACGGTGGTGCAGAGTTACCTGATAAAAGGTTTGTAGAGTTACCTGATGACAGTGGTATAGAGTTACCTGATGACAGTGGTGTAGAGTTACCTGATCACAGTGGTGTTGAGTTACCTGATCACAGTGGTGTAGAGTTACCTGATGGCAGTGGTGCAGAGTTACCTGATGACAGTGGTACAGAGTTACCTGATGACAGTGGTGCAGAGTTACCTGATGACAGTGGTATAGAGTTACCTGATGACAGTGGTGCAGAATTACCTGATGACAGTGGTTCAGAGTTACCTGATGACAGTGGTTCAGAG
>NW_024733126.1:2396242-2411242 GCF_018991925.1 Homarus americanus | reverse complement strand
TTAGTGTCATCCCTTCTCCCATCAAAGAACAAACAATTGATTCCATTTTCTCATATCCCCTTATCAAACTCCTCTTCTAAGTTACTGACAAGTTTCTCCTGAGCTCTCCTTACTTTGTTATGATCTATCACCAGGTGAACATCATCAGGTGTTATCAAACCACCGTCAATCCAGGCAGCTGTTGCTATCTCTGCAGTTTCTCTGAGACCAGTGTGGTGTTGCATGCTGGCCAGAGCTATGCTCGGGATATCTTTCCTATTTCGAATGTTATGCCTGGAAGGTTTGGGATCATTATTTTTTGGGTTAGGGACAAAGTCACCATTCTCCTGGTCAGCACTCGGATCAGCCATGGGGAAGTCATTAAACTCTGAATCAGCTTGACTCCAATCATCGGCATTTTTTACCTCACCCTGGGCCTTCTCAAGTCTCTTTTCCTCAGCAACTCTTCTCCTCTTCTGTCTCTCTGTGGCAGCCTCCTGTCTCTTGGACTCCGGAATATCTTGGCTAGAAATCATGAGAGCCCCTATACTGCCAGTTTTCTCTCTCTGTGCTTTGACAAATGCCAATTCGATCACAGGAATCTTCAGTTCACGCTTGCAAATACAGGAGATGTGGGCCTCGGATTTACAGTCACGATCGCATCCAAACTCAGGACAGAGAACAATTGGGCACTTGCAAGTAATTATGTCAAATAACTGGTCAGTTGGCAGCAAAGCTGTCATAACTGCAAGTTTTCTACTCTCCCAAGAGATATCTCTTACTTTTCCCAACTGGCTAGTAGTCTCACTAATCTTCTTCTGACTTGTTGCTGACTGGAGGCTTGAACTGAAGGCGTTAGCCAGAGTGTACTATTGCCAAGACAGCTTTAGTCATATCACTTTGGCAATGTCTTTGTTTGTAAGTTCTTTGGGTTCTTTTCACTGATTTGCCTGATTAAAACACCGTACCTCAAAGCATCTCTCAATGCTTAAGGCAACTCCGACTTCAGGAGCTCTCTCCCAGACCCAAGATAGTGACTGAGATGGCTGGATTTTTGGTTCCTCGTCCTGACACAAGCAGCCATCGCAAATATTATCAACTTATAAATGCATCAGAATCTGAAACAGAAAAAATATTGTTAGTTGGGTTGTTAAAGAATGAAGTCAGAAAGCAATGTTCACTATTTAATTGTAATGCACTAACGCAGCTGTACGTTAGATTGTCGATAAATTTCACGCTAAAATTTACCTAGCAAAAGGTTGCAAAATATTGAAACTGAAATTATTTTCTGTTTATATACACTAAAATCTAATATATATATATATATATATATATATATATATATATATATATATATATATATATATATATATATATATATATATATATATATATATATATATATATATATATATATATATGTGTGTGTTTAGTATTATTTGTGTCTTAAAGTTTGATAGTGAATCACTTTGTTGTGACAGCCTACAAGGCTCTTTTATTGTGTTACTATTTAATTAAATTAAATTTTAAAGGTTTACTTTTACTTATTTTTTTCCCTTTTAATTTATTTTTTGTTTGGTTACGCCTAGAACCTGGATATTAAAGCAAATTGAGTAATAATATATATATATATATATATATATATATATATATATATATATATATATATATATATATATATATATATATATATATATATATATTTTCATGTAAATCCACATGAAAACGTGGATAAGATAAATCTTGATAAAATCACACGGGAAAATGGAAACAACGGTATAATATCAGAACTGCATTCAGCAGTGCCTTGTTCGTTCATGTTAGGAATAATAATCACCCCATTGCTTGGGAAAAAGCTAGAAGTATTCAATTATCTTGTGTCACAGAAAGACTTTGTTGAAGCTAGTTTGATTATGAATTAAATCAATAAACCTTAGTGATGGCTGTCTAAACTGATAATATGTTACATAAATTTATTTGTCAGTGGCCCAAGGTTAAAAATGCTTTGAAAACCTTTGATCTTGATGTATGATAGTTATTTTGTGGGTCCCTTTTTTCTGACCTGACCTGTCTAGTCACGTCACCACCCTTCTCTTAAGCTCCTCTACGTGTGTGTTGGTGTGCGGATTAGTGGATGTCATCATTATGACCTGACCTTATATTTTTAGGTCACCCTGTACATTTAAGCCTCTCTCTGTCCATGTAACCCAGTTGCCTCTGAAGATGTCTTGAATAAAGATGAAAGCTAAGGTACTCCGTTGTTTCCATTTTCCCGTGTGATTTTATCAAGATTTATCTTATCCACGTTTTCATTGTGGATTTACATGAAATATATATATATATATATATATATATATATATGCAAGTAAATCATTCAGTAGGTGCGCGTGATCTAGGTATATGCTGATAAATCAAAGAAGAAGAAAAACACGAAGTTCCCAAGGCTTGTGTAATTCACATTTATAAAGTTCCTGCAAGGAATGTATGTTTTACTTAGGGCCAGACAGGTAAAAGATCTTAAACTAGAATTCAAAACAAACACAAATACAGTGTTAGGACAGGCTACAGAATCCAAATGCTCTGTTTGTTCATTTGAGGGATAACAAGCATTGCATTGACTGGGATAATGCCTCCTCAATATTACCATGTAATTCAATTGATAGTAGGAACATCATAGAATCTAGTCTTATTAAACATACCGAAGCATTCAACATGAATTTGAGTAACGGCATGTACAAGCTGGACAATTTTGTAATTAAGAAGATTTGTGATCAGGTGAGAAGGCCGGGTCACTTGACCATCTGACCTGACCACCAACCGTTGTGTGCCATTTAAAGATTAGTAGGGTCATTACCTAATACCTGACCATTGTGGACCTGGTCTCACCCTCCTCTGTATATATACACCTTGATTTGTATTACTCTCTCTAGTCTGTACTCACCCCTGAAGATGTGAATTAAACGAAAGCGCTTGGGAACTTCGTGTTTTCTTCTTTCCTTGTGGTTATCAGCATATATATATATATATATATATATATATATATATATATATATATATATATATATATATATATATATATATATATATATATATATATATATATATAAATGTATATCTTGATAAAATCACACGGGAAAATGGAAACAATGAAGCACCTTAGCTTTCGTCTTTATTCAAGACATCTTCAGAGGCAACTGGACTACATGGACAGAGAGAGGCTTAAATATACAGGGTGACCTAAAAACATGAGGTCAGGTCATAATGATGTCATCCACTAATCCCACACCAACACACACGTAGAGGAGCTTAAGAGAAGGGGGGTAAACACACACACAAGGGTGAGTGAGGAATATAATGCCTGTGAAAATTTCACCTAGCCATACATGATGTGAAGGTGACATAAAAACTGTGTCAGTAGAGTATAGGAAGGTAAATTAACTTATATATCATAATACTCCCACTCAGTATATGGAACATCACACTCATCGTGCTGTTTGCCCAGCATAAAGCTAATAAGATTACTTCTCTTTACAGACTTCGCATCAAGGAGTCGCCGAGTCCCAGCTGGTAACATGTCATAGCTAGACACATGAGCCCACTTTGTTATTAGCTCATTCGACTTTTGCAGAGGGTTTGGATGGGAGACGTGTCTACTGTTTTTACCTCTGATTGTGTGTATGTCTTTCCAGGCTTTGCTGAGGGATGTGTGTTGGTTCAGGCTGTTGACATATGTCTCCCATGCATTGTGTCTGAGTTCGTTTACACGTTCCCTGACAGCAGCAAGGGAAGCTTGATACAATTGTAAAATTTGAGGTGTTCTAATTTGTTTGTAACCCTTACCCACCCTCCTGGCCCTAGCCGTGAGTTTTTTCAGCTCAGGGTCATTATAGCACTGCTGTTGTCTGTTCCCATTATGCTGACCACGTTTTCTCCTTTTTTGGTTGAGGCATTGTTGGTGTGCATAAGTCCTATCTATCAGATAGTCATGGAAACTTTGGTAGTTGTCAGGCTTGTAGTCCTTATACCAGTCATGGATGAAGTCTATGAACTGGCTTTCATGTTCTTGCTTGACTGTGATTCTACGTCTGTTGAGTTTACCACCAGTTTGGGTGTCATTGGCTACATGTATACTAGCTTGGATTGGGCTGTGGTCAGACATAAGATCAGTGACATCAGAGCTATGAGTTGTGTATGAAAGATTAAAACCAATACACTTGTCTAGACCCCCGCCATATATGTGTGTTGGTTCATTATTACCTATAATTTGAACATCTTCATGTGCGCTGAGAAGTGAGATAAGTCTCCTACCATTGGTGTTAGTGGTGGAGTCACCTAATTTCTTGTGTCTAGTATTCAGGTCACCCATCAGGACAGTGGGCTCAGTGTGTAAAAAGTCTGGGAGATCTGTGTACTGAAGCTGATCTGAGGGAGCATAGGCGTTTAGCACGTTGAGTGTGGAGTTGCCCAGGTGGATAGTGATCCCATGGTACTGAAGGTTGGTAGTCTTTTTGCATACAAGAGGTACATGCGGGAGTGACTTCTTAACATACATCAAACATCACTCGACATCACCACCATTCTCTGTTTGTGTTTGTTCATCTTCACTGACCATGTCCACAGAGGCATCAGTAGAACTGTTACCAGTATCACTATTTTCATCTGCGTGGACACTAGTTCCTGGTGGGTCTTGAGTTTCCACATCTGGTACTGACATCTGAATGTCTTCAGTTTGACTGTAATTTTTCCATAGCTCCTGCACTGTGTTGGTGGTGTTCTTTTTCTGTAGTGTAACACAGAGGCTCGTTAACACATCAGTTTGAGCTGTAAATTGAGCTTTGAGTTCTTTAATTTCATTTTTCAAATCATTGATCTCTTCACTTTGTGCGTGTTCACGGGGTGTGTTGGCAGCTACCTGTTGTGTCGGTACGTCTGTGTTGCCCCATGTTGATCTTTCGATGACTGCTGGTGATGATCCTAGAGCTTTGGTGGGGAGGGTGGGCCAGGGGTTGGCCGTAGGGAGTACCCTAGCAGCATTAGTGTTCCTTGAGACTTGCCTGGGTGGCGGGTCTGGGCGCTAAAGGGGTTTAGGAGCTCTAGTACAGTCAGGGTGCCATACAGGAACTCCAACTGTTTTGCAGTTAATACACTTCTGTTGAATGACACCCCCCTCGAGAACCTGTATCTCTGCAAGTCTGTGTTGCATGTTGTCTTGAGCAGAGACCACACCACGGCTTAGTCGAGGGGCATAATCGGGCCACATGGCCCCAGTGCTGACAATTGTAACACCTCTGGGTAGGAGGCTGATAGAGAGTTACCTTCAGAGTCCGATAGGCACCACGGACTCGAATGGTCTTGGGTGGGTCCTCCGAGCCACCCCAGTCTGCAATGAATGCATTCTTGCCCCTGAGTCGCTTCGTCCTTCTGATGTCGGGATGAGCTTCTTGTAGTGTAGGGGTCTGGTACTGGTCGAGCCCTATGATTAAGATGGTTTTCTTGCTCGATGATTGGGATGATTGTTCCATGGTTATTCCCCTTACGCTACTGGTGAGGAGATCCTGTATGACTGCTGGGTCGCTTCTAATCAAAACATGATCTTGTGTACCGACTCTGAACTGAAACTCAGCGTCTGAGTGTTTATCTTCCGCATCGTTCAGCCAGAGATACTTGACTTCAGGTGATATACCTTCAAGGAAGTTTAATCTTACTCTCATGGGGGGTTGAGGTTGTAGTTGATGGTCTCTAAGTTTTTCTGCCTTTTCGGCCTTCCGCTTGTTCCTGGACTGAACTAGTTGAAAGCCATCCTCTCCGTTGGTATCAAGGTCAACACCGTAGTCGCCTGGCTCACTCAGTGCATCAGGAGAGTTAGAGCGAGTAGCTGGGTCTCCAGTCAACTCAGACATGGTGGAGTTACAGGACCCGACCAATATGCCTACGTCAGAGGGCCGAGGACTGCTTGGCACTCCTAGGAAGTCAGCGGTGGTTGGGAGGCGTAACCCTCTTAGAGGACAAAGGAGACTGGTATCTGCAGTGTATTAGCGGCGTGAAGGGAGGCCGTGAACGGGCCTCCCGCGGAGGGAGTGTGGTGTCGGGGGGACTAAGGTAACAGGAGTATTCTCAGTTTATAAACACTTTTATTCCAATACACTTGTTCTTAATAGTATCTCTGTTTTTCTGGGTACATACAGTATCGAAGTAAATTTTAGTTTCAAAAGAACTATCCAGCCTGGCACACTATGAGGATGGGGGTTTGTGTAAACAAACCCTCACCACATGGCGGAGCGTGACCACAAGGGTATAGGCCTTGCCTCGAGGGCACCTACACACGCCACAGTGCTCAACCCACGTTAGTTCACTTGTTATACAGGCAACGTATTTGCAGTTGTTGATCTATCGGTTAAGGTAATCCTCCAAGTGATAGTGTTAGGAAGAACACCTAATATTCAGTGACACCCTGTGAGAATCCTGCACCTTAATTCCCAGTGTGTACCACCGTAATCTTAAAAAGATCACAGGTGGTCCACGCACACAGCCCTGCTCACACACACGCTGAGGGGGGACTGGTCGTAGTTGTTATAATCATGGTCGTGGTTGTTTTAATCCTTGTCCTGTTGTTATAATCATGGTCCTTGTTGTTATAATCATCGTCGCGGTTGTTGTAATCATGGTCGTGGTTGTTATAATCATGGTCCTGGTTGTTTTAATCATGGTCCTGGTTGTTATAATCATGGTCGTGGTTATTATAATCATGGTCCTGGTTTTTATAATCATGGTCCTGGTTGTTATAATCATGGTCCTGGTTGTAGTAATCATGATCGTGGTTGTTATAATCATGGTCCTGGTTGTTTTAATCATGGTCCTGGTTGTTATAATCATGGTCGTGATTGTTACAATAAGGGTCGTACCAGCGACTAACACAGGTAGAATAAACCCACACCTTATCTTTAATCTCAATAAACCCAGATTAGCCTCACCTAATCAACAGGATTAGAGACCATTCGGATTGTACCACCAATACCGAGACATTTCACACTGGATTAATAACAAAACATTTAATCACATTTCCAATAGCTAATGTCTTACGGATATCTTATCAAGTTGTGAGTCTTACATGTCTATATAATTATGTTTTATTCTTACACATATTTATATTTCGTTGTGTATTGTATTGTATGGTATGGTGTTGTACAGTATTGTATGGTATTGTACTGTATTGTATCCGGCTGACAGCGTACAGCGAATGAGGGTGCGGAAAGTCCGTAGACTTGCATCTCTTTACATCGTAAATAAAATGGTAAATTAATACCTTCCTAAAGAAACCATCGACATGGGACCAGGTTTGTTCCACTCTGCGATATATTTTGCGATTTTTCCACCAAGTTTGATGAAAAACGATTTTGCCGTTTCGGATGCCCAGAACAGACAGACAGACACACAGACAGCTAGGCCCTTCATGCTTGGTGGCGAGTCCGGTGGTACAGTTTACCGAGGCGTGAAAGTTCGAACGCTCGTGCTTGGCTAGCCACAACCGCCATCCGGCTGACAGCGACATCGTTTTCCAGATTGTCTTGGTTGATATAATCATAGTCGTGGTTGTTATGATCATGGTCGTGGTTGTTATAATCATGGTCGTGGTTGTTATAATCATAGTCGTGGTTAGATCATAGTCGTGGTTGTTATAATCATAGTCGTGGTTATTATGATCATGGTCGTGGTTGTTATAATCATATTCGTGATTGTTATAATCATGGTCGTGGTTGTTATAATCATATTCGTGGTTGTTATAATCATGGTCGTGGTTGTTATAATCGTGGTCGTGGTTGTTATAATCATGGTCGTGGTTGTTATAATCATGGTCGTGGTTGTTATAATCATGGCATTGGTTGTTATAATCATAGTCGTGGTTATGATCATAGTAGTGGTTGTTATAATCATATTCGTGGTTGTTATAATCATGGTCGTGGTTGTTATAATCATAGTCGTGGTTGTTATAATCATAGTCGTGGTTGTTATAATTATGGTCGTGGTTGTTATAATCATAGTCGTGGTTGTTATATTCATGGTCGTGCTTGTTATATTCATGGTCGTGCTTGTTATAATCATAGTTGTGATTGTTTTAATCATTGTCGTGGTTGTTATAATCATAGTCGTGGTTGTTATAATCATGGTCATGATTGTTATAATCATATTCGTGGTTGTTATAATCATGGTCGTGGTTGTTATAATTATAGTCGTGGTTGTTATAATTATGGTCGTGGTTGTTATAATCATAGTCGTGGTTATCAAAATCATAGTCGTGGTTGTTATATTCATGGTCGTGCTTGTTATATTCATGGTCGTGCTTGTTATAATCATAGTTGTGGTTGTTATAATCATGGTCGTGGCTGTTATAATCATGGTCGTGGTTGTTATAATCATGGTCGTGGATGTTATAATCATGGTCGTGGTTGTTATAATCATGGTCGTGGTTGTTTTAATCATGGTCGTGGTTGTTATAATCATGGTCGTGGTTGATATAATCATGGTCCTGGTTGTTATAATCAATGGTCGTGGTTGTTATAATCATAGTCGTGATTGTTATAATCATAGTCGTGGTTGTTATAACCATGGACGTGGTTGTTATATTCATGGTCATGCTTGTTATAATCATAGTCGTGGTTGTTATAATCATGGTCGTGGTTGCAATAATCATAGTCGTGGTTGTTATAATCATGGTCGTGGTTATTATAATCATGGTCCTGGTTGTTATAATAATGGTCCTGGTTGTTATAATCATGGTGGTGGTTGTTATAATCATGGTCGTCGTCGTGATACTTACAGTGTCTAATATACTATAAGAAGGAATAGAATAAAGGTTAGAATAATTAGTTAATGAAATATTCGCCGTAAGGAGATTTTAAAATCATAAAAAAAATATTATGAATCACCGATGATCATTCCGAGATAAATTATATTATGAAGAGAAGTGACCTTGATTCTGGTTATATTAGTCACCATCTGCTTAAGTCGTCACCTGTGTTAAGTCATCATAGTCATCATCTACGTTAGTCAGTTTTAGGCCCATCTCACATGACTGACCGACCATTGATGTTCTTTCCGCGCAAGGGTGTTAGTTTTCAATGCGTATTATTATTTACGCTGGTGGATGTAAGACCTCCTATCCTCACTGACGCAGCTATATTCAATTTGTTGTTATTCTTGTTTATAAATGCCTTTAAATCTGTCTCAAGTCTATCCGTCCTGTCTATTGTCATCCCAACTGTCTGTTCTTCTGCGAGGTGTTTGAATGTAAGCCCGTCTGTACTCTTTGTGTCGTCAAATCTGTCTGTCTTATCCGTTGTTGGCGTGTGTCTCCCTGTTTGTCTAATGTGAACCAGTCAGTCAGCTGTCTGTCTGTCATGTTAGTATCCATATTGTCTATTTGTGTATGTATGAATCTGTCTATTTTTGTCAACCTCCTGTCTGTTTCACTGTCTATATTCACCCTGTGTCTATTGTAGTCATCTTCTCCATGCATTCCTGTTATTATCTTTTTATCTCTTCTCCTTTTCCATGAGCCACAGGAATAAGTATACACTGTAGCTGTAAGGTCGTCTGGTAACGTTGAACTGCGCATCCAGATGCATGATGAAACTCAGCTCCCCCCCACCTGTTATCACTAACTATTTTCTGTTTCCCCATCTTTATTCATCTATTTACTCATCTTCCTTCCTTTACTAATCCAAACAACATTAAAAAAAAGTATAAAAAAAAAAGTGGGGGAAGGAAGGAGCCGTACGATAACTGCAATCGTGGGCTATCAGCGTAAAGCGAATGAGGGTGCGCCAAGTCCGTAGACTTGCATCGTTTTCCAGCGTAAATAAAATGGTTATGTAATGTCTTCCTAAAGAAACCATCGATATGGGACCAGGTTTGTTCTACTCTACGAATTTTTTGCGATTTTTCCACCAAGTTTGATGAAAAACTATTATGCCGTTTCGGCTGCCCAGAACAGACACACACACACACACACACGCCTAGTCCTAGCATATTAGATATACTTAAATATCATACAAAAAATACTTACAATATATTGATTTTGTGTTATTCAAAATTACAGTGGATTTTTTTTCTTCATAATATTCTCGAGGAATAGGAATGTAAAGTTTTCTTTTCCCTCTAAAAACTAAACCACTCGGTGTTTGGATCGCCTCTGAATAATAAAAAATTCCTTTAATGAAGTAAAATATTCAGACCAGCACATTTTCCTTCAATTCCAACACTACATTCCTCACACCACTCCCTGCCTCACTACCTTCCCTGTTCTTGGCCATGTACCTCCTACCCCTACCTTCTACCCCTGCCTCCTTTTCCTTACCTCCTGCCCCTACCTTCTATCCCTGCCACTTTTCATCTACCTCCTGCCATTATCTCTTGCCCCTACCTCCTACCGAATACTTCCTGCCCCATACCTCTTGCCCCTTACCTCCTGCCTCTTACCTATTGCCCCATGCCTCCTGTCCCATACATTCTGCCCCTTACCTCCTGCTCCGACCTCCTGTCCCATACCTCCTACGTCTACCTCCTGCCTCTACCTCCTGCCCCTACTTCCTGCCCCATAACTACCTGCCCCTTACTTCCTACCTCATGTCCCCTACCTCCTGCTCCCTGCCACTACCTCCTGCCTGTATACCATAACCGTCTCCAAGGAGACAGTAAGTTTTTTAAGCCTGAGTCACCGGTAGTGAGTGACCGCGAGGTGGCTTGAACCTCCAGATTAGTAAGTCATCTTTTTGAAAGTGACCGCGGCAAGGCAGGGACCCCCACGATACCCTCCAGGACACCCGTACACCACAACACACCTTATGCAGGTGAAAGATACCCCTTCACCAGAACCACACCCGAGATACATAGAGACCTGAGAATGAAACCCATCAACCAGCAGCTGCACACCCTGGCCAGCAGAATCTGGCAAAAGATAGAACGATCAGAGCAAGAACTCCTTCAAAGACTCCCACCAGATAACGACAACAACCATACATGGTTCCCAAAAAGCTATGAAATCTCAAAAGGTCCATTACCACCCCTGATCTACACGGCCAGGCAATAGACAACCTCCCTAGACCAGCAACCGCCAGTAGGGTCGGCGGAATATGAAATGAGGCCTTTAAAACACCCATAAATGGGACAGGGTAGGCTGTCTAGTGCCTGTACCGGCAGACAATAACTAACCCATGACACAACCCTAACACACTATTAGCTTAGCTAGGCGGTCAGCCCGCCCTCTCTTACCTCCTCCTGAATTTCTTCAATTTCCGAACTATAACTTCCTTCCCCCACCTCTAATCTTCCTTCATTCCTCCTTTCCTTACAAAAAATAAAAAAAATAAAAAATAAAAACCTTATACACCACGCCTCCTCACTCCTCAAGCCCAACATTAAATAACTATGCAGACTTCATTGCAATGAAGATTTACATACAGTATTGATCAAAATGATAAACCTATAATGCCTATAATACCTATAATTCCTGAACATGTATGGAGATGACTCACAGGTTCCGGTAGCTCGTATGTGGACTACTTCCTCTTTTTAGGGAATTCGCAACCCCGAGCACATCTCTCGCAGCAAGTTAATAAACCTGACAACCTATATTTCTAAGTCTTTGATAAATGAATCGATGATTTTATTTTTAAGTGAACGTAATTATTTTGTTTTGGCAAGCAGTGTAACTTGCTGTGACCCACATACACTCGTATATTGTTTTTTGTTCATACAAGTAGATGTAGCTTGCTAGTACTTTTTATTTTTATTTTAGTTGAGGTATACTGAACTGACAACCGAAAAAAACAATTATACAGTGATCGTCTTCGAAACAAAAGAGAACGAAAAGTAAGGCTGACAGGACAACTAATCCCCTGCTGGAAGCAACAAGAACCGGTTCTAAGTGCCGGAGAGGATTGAAACACAGCTCTTGGTAATTATCTAAATTGCTTGTATGTCGTGGCTGATTAATGAATAATGGCACGTTGTGGAGTCTTTGTCAGTTGCAATTGAAAGCTAAATGTCTCTGTATCGTGAGAAGAAGTCGCAGCGTAGGAAAAAAAATCTTGTACTTGTAAGTGTTGAGTGACTGTGTTAATTAATGTGTGACGCCAAATATTGATCTTACGAGTGTGAAAGAATATTTTTTTCATTTGTGGTAAAATTAGGTCTGATAATTAGAATTTATTGGAGTTAAATAATAAACTAACAATCATACTAAGAAAATGAATTAAATTAGAAAGTCTTATAAAGGGTGAAAATTCATATCTTGAATCTAAATCAAGAATCACATTCAATCAAGTTGGCTGTACCAATGACACGAGATAATAAAAACATCACTCAGTTAAACTATAAAATTAAGAAGTCTATAGCATCCAGTATAGGAGTAATTCTACAACACCACACTCACATATACATACACTACAGATCCACTGATAACAGTGTTCGTGGGTATCAACTCAACATAACAGTATCTTTAAACTTTAGATGGACGATGTTCAATATTGGATAAGAAAAGGTAATAACAGGTGGGAAGGTGATACCAGGTAAGGTTGTGATAACAAGTGGGCTGATGATAACAGGTAGGGTGGTGATAACGGGGGGTGGTGAAACAGGTGGGGTGGTGATAACAGGTTGGGTGGTGATAACAGGTGGGTTATTGATAACAGGTTGGGTGGTGATAACAGGTGGGTTATTGATAACAAGTGGGATGGTGATAACAGGTGTGGCAGGGATAACAGGTGTGGTGGGGATAACAGGTTAGGAGGTGATAACAGATGGGGTGGTGATGACATGTGGGGTGGTGATAACAGGTGGGATGTTGATAATAGGTGGGGTGGTGATAACAGGTGAGGTGGTGATAATAGGTGAGTTGGTGATAAAAGATTGAGTAGTGATAACAGGTTCGGTGGTGATAACAGGTGGGGTGGTGATAACAGATTGGGTAATGATAACAGATTGGGTGGTGATAACAGATTGGGTGGTGATAACAGATTGGGTAATGATAACAGATTGGGTGGTGATAACAGGTGGGGGTGGTGATAGAAGCTGTCTTATCCAAAAGGTGCCAAGAGAATCAGTTTTATCACTCCCCAGAACAAACACTTTATTCTATCCTCCACAGATTACGCCTCAACCACCTCCCTGGGCCACATCCTACCTCCTCCCCACACCATTTCCCAGCACTCACCGGTCACACCCTTAAATCCTCTCAAAGTTAAATCACACTGTTTCCTCAAGTCATGATGTGGCCCCTTTAATGCTCCTTGCACTATCTTCGCCACTTCATCTGTACCACCTCCATAATAATACCCCTGTACCACCCCCCTACCAATACCCCTGTACCACCCCCCTACCATTACTCCTGTACCACCCCCTACCATTACTCCTGTACCACCCCCCTACCAATACTCGTGTACCACCCCCTACCAATACTCGTGTACTTCCCCCCTACCAATACCCCTGCACCAACCCCTTACCATTACTCCTGTACCAACCCCCTACCAATACGCCTGTACCACCACCCCTACCAATGACTCTGTACCACCCCCACCATTACTCCTGCATCACTCCCCACCAATATTCTTTGTACCAATCTCTTGCAAATTAATATTCTGTACCACCCCTTACTAATACTCCTGTACCACCCCTTACTATCATCTATGTACCAATTCTCCCAATAATTTTGTACCAATCTATCACTAACACTCCTGTACCAATTTCTACCAATAATTCTTTGTACCAATCTCTGCCAATAATTCTTGTACCACCCCACTACCACTCCTGTACTACACCCCATACCAATACCCTTTGTACCCACTCCCTACCAATACCCCTGTACCAATTTCACCAATACCTACCATCTCTGCCACTAACACCATGTACCAATTCTGTTATCTTGTACCACTCTACCAATACTTTGTACCACCCCTCACTAATATTCCTACCACCCCTTAACAAGCTCCTGTACCAATTTCTCATCACAATACCCTTTCTACCACCCCCTACCAATACTCCTACCCAATTCTCACTAATACTCTGTACTACTCCCCAAATTAATACTCCCCTGTACCACCCCCTCCCAATACTCCTGTAATTCCTCACTAATACCCATGTACCACCCTCCTAATACTCTTGTTCCACCCTTACCAATAGTCCTGTACCAATTCCCTACCAATAATTCTGTACCACCCTCCCCAATACTCTTTGTACCAATCTCCAACCAATACCCTTGTACCACCCCCACCAATACCTCCTGTACCAATCTCCTTATCAATAACACCCCTGTACTACTTCTACCAATACCCCTGTACCACCCCCTACCAATAATTCTGTACCACCCCTACCAATACCCCCTGTACCATCCTCTCAATATAATACCCCTGTACCACCCCCCTGCAATGGCCCTGTCTCATCAACAGAAGTATTATATAAATGGGTTATTTACATCTGATCTATATTCAGATTCAACCCCTATAACTTTCCACTGGCTATGAGGTGACATGTTCAATGCACGTGATAAGGTGTGCCCACGGGAAGCTGCGTCATACTATGCTGAGTAAAGGCATAAGTAGCCGGCTCTCTGGCCACCTAAAGTGGGCAGTAGTTTGATATCCTTGACTAGAGGAAGACATTATTTGACAGCCGCAGTGGATGGCTATGTCTTCCCTCGAGGGGTGACGATGTCCTAATTCCGTTCTCCCCTGACGGGTCATTACTCAGTCTCACTCACTACTTAATATCGAAAAGACGTTGATTCACGTCTACTGTATTTACATAGACGCCGTCCCTTTCTCACCACACTCATAAATAGTGGAACTTACGGTTGATCTACACTCAGGAAATATATATATAATACTTTTTAATAAAACAAGAAACTTCAATTGGGTTTCGTTACTAAAGCCCTATGTAATATATGTGAACCAACCTGGATAACTTGGAATTAAAAAGCCATTTCACCCCTACCAATACTCTTGTACCACCCCCCTACCAATACTCCTG
>NW_024733126.1:2365259-2396143 GCF_018991925.1 Homarus americanus | reverse complement strand
CATAATTATTGGTGTCACAGTATATTCAAGCTAAATAGCTTACATACGCTAATACTTATTTATTCCCTATAGTGTTGATCAGTTATAAGCGACCATTCTTATCATCTTGGTATAACCTTAACAGCTATGGTCGTCAAGGATGTTCATTATCAGGTTTACTTATCCGTATTTCCATTCTCAAGGCTGTGATAGGTTCACCCCTTGAGTACGTTAACTTAACTCCTGAGTGCAATAATTCTTTAAATTCGACGTCTTAACACTTGGAATATGATAAGCTGTTCCTTGAGTATCACGACAGTGTATTAAAAGCGTAAAGTCATCATACTTGGGTTAACAACGTGACACTGTAACCCCCTCCCCCTCTTCATGGATCACTTATCAACGCTGGCAATTCTCCAGGATATATTTCAACTCCCTGAAGGTAAAAGTGAAATTTTGGAACGGGAGAATGGATTGGTGTAACCCGACACCTTCGTTATGAAGACGTGTTTGGTGGTTTGAGATTATAATTCATAGAATAAGTTCATTTTGTCATTACTGCATCCTCTTCCCGGTATGTTACGAATTCCATCAGGAGATGAGTGTGAAAATAGCTGTAGATCTTCCACTAAAGGAAATAAGTTGAAGAAAGAAAGAGAAGGTGATCTAAGCTCTATTTCACTCTATAACTCTTTTTCAGGTGGGAAGTCAGTGTAGCAGATAGATACTGTAAGCCATATTGAGAGCTAAGTCAAAACTTAAGAGTCATAAAGATTTCATTAAAAAAAAAGTATTGCCTTACTGAGAGGTTGAACAACAAGAGTAATACTGGACAGGACACGACCACAAGACCACGTGTCAAGGTCACAGGCGACAGGCATGAGAACTCTCCGAGCCAAGTATAGTAGTTAATAACGACAAAGTTAGATATATTGTTCATATGTATTATTAAGGCACGATCTTTATCATACTGTCACTAAAAGGGGTTGCTGTACACCTTGCCCCATTCTCCTCTTAGTAATGGTATCCCTAAATACATTTTCTGATTCTCATATTAAAGGAAACATCCAAGGAATATCGAGACAAAAATCCCCTAACTCCCACCAGGGTGACACACCGTACATTGAGTGGGTGTCGCCGACCTCGTACAGTGTTGTCGTGGTGTTTCAAGGTTAACGCACTACTTGGAATTTTCACATGTGTGGAGATGATATCAGCTCGTGTAGTCCGTTACTTCATAAACTCGTCGCAGGTGAGCCTAAAAAGGCAGGCAGCAAGCAGGTCTTGTTGCCACTGTGAGCACCAACACTGTTTATCTCCCCCAGTCACCTCGTTTAGTTCACTTTTACCACATAATGTGTCAACACAAGAAGTTATACTCAGTAAAAAGATAATAAATAATGATTAGAATTAAATAAGTACTTTTTACGATTACATTCACTTACATACATTCATTACTCGTACACAATCTCGCCTCAAATATCACAAATACATCAAACATGACATCGAAAGGCTATCAGGATGTGAGCGGGTGGTACTCTTGTACATAAAAAGCGACTAACAAATTTCCAATATCAGAAAACATCTAGCCAAGCGGGTGGAGACAATAAGTCTGGCTATCAGAATTATTGAATATTGTCACTAGGAGAACCGGTTCTGCAACCCCATGGAGCACTATGGATGGTGGGTGTGGCGATGCCCTTTATCTGTTGTGGTTTAGGCCGTAGCTCTGTCAGTGTCTACTAACATTTATACAAGTTCACAATTATAAAGTTTAATAAGAAACATCATTATAAATATAAGTTTAAGTGTCAAAATTTTGTACGATGATTTTCTAATAGGAGTAACCTTGACGTGGTGCCTTGAGCTGTACGCCATGGAACTGTACGAGGCTCTTACTACACCCAAACTTTAGATAAGTATAAAGTATAGATTAATTAAATTCCATGTAGTGACCGTATCAGACATATGATGCTTAACTAACAAGAGAGAAAAGTAAATTAAAACTACTAAACACTGTCGTTTACAATTACAATTCAATCAACCCGCAGCATCGAGAATAAACGGGATTGACGGACGACTCATAAGAACATAAGAATGGAAGAAACTGCAGCGGGCCTATTGGCCCACACTGGGCAGTCCTGTTTACACCCAACCGCTATCGCTCATACATACATCCATCCAACCTCCAATGTTTGAAGCCATCCAGCGTTTTCGAGTTTATGATGATGTTTGGTAACTTGTTCCACTTATCCACTACTCTTTTGTGTTTCCAAACCATTTTTTTCTGTTTTTTTTTTACGGGGAATAGCCCACCTGGGCACAGGTCATCGACCCACAACGGAGCCTGGGGAGGGGGAATAAGAGTAAAAAGAAATTAAAAATAGAAGAGAAAAACACTATATTAATTTACACCACGAAGATGCCGGAAAACCAGCTTTTTGAAGTGAGACAGACTGTAAGAGTATGGAAACACAGAAGAAGGCAGAGCATTCCACAGTTTGGCTGTGTGAGGAAAAAAGGATGTACTATAACGGATTATTCTAGTGTAACCAACATCCACACAGAAACGGTGGACACCGCGGGCAAGACGAGTGTTACGAGCCCACGGTCTTGCCGGCGGTACACATGATGCCAAATATACCGAACATTGCTCGTTAAAGTGCCTGTAAAAGAGAGAGAGTGAAGCAACATTGCGGCGAAGAGAAAGGGAAGAGAGACCAACAACTAAAGGAGGAGCGTTAATAAGACTAAATGCCTTTGATTCCACCCTATATAACAGTTGGACAGAAGAAGAGCCACTATAGATATGAGAGCAGTACTCCAAGTACTAATTTAAAACCATTGTTACGAGTTCGCTCCTGGTTGAATATTTTGAGCACCTTTGTTATATCACCTTTATTTAGTTAGCCCTGAGTTCATTTATGCACCTCGATCATATCGCCCCTCACTCTACGTCTCTCGAAGGGGTGCATAAGATGTTTTAACCTGTCTCCGTACTAATGGTTCCAAACGCTCGGGACTAGTATTGTCATTCTCCTCTGAATTCTTTCTTAGGATTCTATATCCATTCTGTAGTACAGTAACCAGAATTGAACTGAGTAATCCAAGTGAGGTCTCACAAGCGCAAGATAATGTTTTAGGATAGCCTCGCTAGTCTTGTAACTAACACTCCTTTGTATGAACCCAAGTACCTTATTAGCCTTATTTTGAGCAAATACATATTGTTGACTTGGTTTAAGATTCCTACTTAGCGTTACTTCTAAATTTTTCTCACAGCCGGATTTCTCCATATCAACGTTGTTCGTCTGATATCTGGTTTCTCTGTTTACATCTCCTAGACTAATTACTTTCCATTTGGTCCACATTAAATATCATCTGCCTTTTTTCAGACCATTCGAAAAATTTGCTTAGATATTCCAGTTGTTTTGTGGAGTCCTCTTCAGATTTAATTACACGCCCTATTTTAATGTCATCAGAAAGTTTACTTTTGTTGCTGTCTACGCCTATATCTATGTCGTTTATGTATATAATAAATAGTCATGGTCCAAGTACTGAGCCTTAGGCTACTCCACGAGTGACGTTACCCCAATCAGATTAAGTGCCGTTCATGGTTACTCGCTGTTTCCTGTCTTGAAGCCACGCCCTAATCCATTTTAGAATAACTCCTCCAATTCCATGAGCCTCCACATTACGTGTTTGTCTTTCGTGGGGACTATGTCGAAGGCATTCCTAAAGTCTAAGTATACCACATAATAATCGTGTCCATCGTCCACTGATTCGAAAACAGCTTAAAAGAATGTTATAGATTAGTCAGACATAAACGCCCACTTGTGAAGCCATGTTGGGAATCATTGATCAACTTGTGCTTCTCCAGGTGATTTCGAATAGAGTTTGAAATTATTCTTCCAGCAATTTGCCTACAATCGGTAGGCACATTTGCTATCCTCCAGGATTCTGGTATTAAAGCCGTTTTTAATGACACATAAAACAAATTTGCTAAGGGCATACTAAGCTCTTCCTTGTGTTCCTTTAATACTCTAGCATATATCTCATCATGACCCGGTGACTGATTAAGCTTTAGCTTGTCTATTTGCTTACTATCATCGCTACTAATGACAAGGTAATAGGCAGCTATCAAACAGGGAGGTACTTCCGCCCGGGATGACATTGGGAGCATAATGTGTTGTCTAATGGTAGACCCTGCTGCCACATGGCATCACAAATATTGTGAACAAGTCCCAGGTTGCTCATCTGACTTTCTGCTTCTTTTACACACAATTGCAGGGTCTCAATTGTTTCTCTTACTTTGACAACACACCATACATACTGTATATCCTTTCTCACTTTTGGTTTATTTTTTTTATTTTTTTTATTTATGGCTCTACATTATTATTATTATTATTATTATTATTATTATTATTGTTGTTATTGTTATTATTATTATTATTGTTATTGTTAATGGTGTTGTTGTTGTCGTTGTTGTTGTTGATGTTGTTGTTGTTTTTCGCAAACTAAAGAACAACTGGTTTAATAATGAAGCATGTGAGATGCAAAAATCTGCAGATCAACAAAAGAAGTGCAAATTTTTCAATTCCACTAAAACATTTTATGGTCCAATCACTCATGGCACAGCCCCCTCTGCTCATCCAACAAGAAGGCATACGACAGCGCCGGAAAGAGCACTACCATTCTCTGCTCAACCGAAACACCAATGTGAATGTCCTGACTACCCAGCAGGTCCCTCAGTATCCAGAGCTGACCCATCTCTGCTATCCTCCATCCCTGGATGAGGTAGGAACTAACATCAAACAGATGAAAAAATAACAAAACATTAGGGCTTGATAAAATCCCAGCCGAAGTGTATAAAGCAGGAGGACCTCTGCTTACCAGCTGTCTCCACTCTCTCCTGGAGAATATGGGAAGGGGAGGAATTCTCCCAAGCTCTTAAAGATGCCTCCATCGTCAATATTTATAAGAACAAGGTAGAGCGGTCAGACTGTGGCAACTACCGCGGGATCTCGCCGGAGTCCTCCCAAACGGACTTCTCCCTGAGGCGGAAACTTACTCCGAGAATCTCAATGTAGCTTTAGAGTAAACCACCACGTGGCACCACTGACATGATTTTGCTGCCCGTCAGGAAAAGTGCCGAGAAAAGCGTCGTGGCCTGTAAACGGCTTTCATCGACCTAACCAAGGCCTTTGACTCGGTCAACAGGGAAGTCCTCTGGCGGACCCCTCAGCCATTTCGGTTGCCCACCAAAATTCATCGACATTGAGAGGCAGCTCCATGATGGCATGAACGGCAGTGTCCTGCACAATGGCACCCAGTCTAAGTTCTTCCCCATCCAAACAGGGGTAAAACAAGGATTTTACTGTCGCCAACTCTGTTTTCTATTTTCTTGGCTGCCTTCCTTACTCGTGCTAGTTCCAATTTAGCCGACGGGGCGGACATCAAGTCCAGAAGATCCTGAACACCTACAAAAAAGCGCATATATACATATATATATATATACATATATATATATATATATATATATATATATATATATATATATATATATATATATATATATATATATATATATATATATATATATATATATATAAATTCACACAAGAAAAAGGGAAGCAGTGGAGCACCTTAGCTTTCGTCTTTATTCAAGACGAAAACTAAGGTGCTCCATTGTTTATCTTTTTACTGTGTGATTTTATCAAGATTTATCTTATCCACGTTTCCATTGTGAATCTACATGAGATATATATATATAAATATATATATATATATATATATATATATATATATATATATATATATATATATATATATATTATATATATATATATATATATATATATATATATATATATATATATATATATATATATATATATATATATATATATATATATATATGTAACCGGTCGGAATTACTGGACTTTAATTTTTCACTTGACTAGGGGTTTATTAAATATTATTAGATGGACATTGCAGTGGAAGCGCCCCTTGGAGAAAAATCCCGAACCAGCACAAGAACACTTATATTTACTAACAAAATGAATTATCCTTGACCCGTGGAAGGATAGCATCTGTGATTGGGATGAATGAGAGACACTGTAAAATTTAGACACTTATATTCCCTCCAACACTACAGACACACTCAAATAATGGTACACCAACAAATGCGCACCTCTTAACCTGAACTCAAAACACTACTCTGGGGAATAAAAGTTATACATGATTTTGAAATTATTAGAAAACTCAGACAATGCCTCATTAGACAACAATAAATTCAAAGTATAAAGAAGTGTTGCTTGCACACATGAAACAGGCCTTATGCGCTTTCAACAAAATAATATCAATCACTGAGAAAATGGTATAAAAAAATAAGAAATTAGTAACTCTACAATGAATAGGCCTTAAGGGCACTCAACAAAATTATATCAAGGACTGAGAAAATGGTATAAAAAAATAAGGACTTATTAACTCCACCCTGAATAGGCCATCAGGGCACTCAACAAAATTATATTACTCCAACAGATGCACACCTCCTAACCTAACTTAAACACTCCTCTGGGGAACAAAGGTTATACCTGAGATCGAAATTATAAAGAAATATTAAATGCATTAAAGGTACAAAGTCACAGTATCACTTACAACAGAATGAAGAAACCTCATCTGAAAAACAGTTCCCTCATTCTCTGGCATCAATTAGTGACATAACATTAAAAAACAATACTATCCAAATTATTTAAGAAATATTAAACTGCACACAGCCAGATAATATCAGTAACTGAAAAAATAGTATTAACTACAGGACCTATTACCTACACACATGAGCAGGCCTTAAGGGCACTCAACAGGTTAATATCAGTCCCTGCGAGCTGGGAATAACCGATATTAGGAAAATTATTCACTACACACACACTCTAAATACACCTTACATTATGTCCCGAAACATGCTTCACCCAACTCAACATACACCCATAATAAGGGAGATAAAATGTTCTCTAGGTATCCCCTAGACTCCTGGTCTCAGTGTATGACCATTAATTTACTCAGATAGCCTTAGTGTTCACTCAGTGCATCCATGAAACGGAAGGGAGTGAGCCAATCCGACCTTGTTCAGTTGAGAGAAGCTTTAGCTTCTCGTAGTAAAAGGTTTTCACTAACTGCTTGAAGATATGTGATATTGCGAGCCGAGGTAGAAGAGATCTAGCGACCCCAGACGATCGTCAGTTGTGCACCCAGACAGCTGGTTTCACTTCGGAGATCTCTGGCTAACCCCGCTAACCAGTGACAAGCCTGCACTGATCGTTCCAACTACGACAATCGCTAATCATCAATCATCGACGGCAGTCTCAAACGGCAGTCAATCTCTTGCAGTCATCACTCACAGTCAGCACTCGCAGTCAAGTGGGTTCTGAGGGAAACCTTGTTATACTGCAATAGCGCAACACAGGTGACTAGACCACTTGACCGTTTTGTGGACGGACGAGCAAGGACATTCTGTCTGTCCTATCGCTTTCACGTGACTGAGAAACAGCCAGGCTCGTGCTTTCCCAAGCCTAGGCCTACGTGACATATTTTCCCGCATAACTAATAGCTTCGTTGGAACACACGTAACATTTTTAGACTGAGAAACGATCTATAATTATATTTAATTTACTAACTGATATTTCATTTCATAATTCGCCTCCATATTAATTCGGTAAATTACATTTAATATCGAATAGGCCTAGTTCCAGAAATTCTCACTATGTGCGGGAGCGTTGTCTTCCCTCAGACGACCTTGAACTCAGTATCCCCAATAGCGCGGCGTTTGAAATTACACAGAAATTTCTGAATATTACATATATATATATATCATGTAGATCCACAATGAAAACGTGGATAAGATAAATAGGTCCCTTCCATTCCTTGATATGCTTATCATGAGAAATGGGCAAAACTACAAATTTAAGGTATACAGAAAGCCCACACAGGTAGACAGTTTCATACTCTTTTTTATCGAATCACCTGGAGTTTACCAAAATGTCAGTTTTTTCTGCTATGTTCTTGTGATGTCTGCGTATTTGTGACGCTGAATTTATTGATGATGAATTGAAACTCATTCGTTCCATTGCACAAAAACTTGGGTACCCTTCTGTGTTTGTTGATCGTTGTTTTAAAAGGGCTAAAAAATCCTTTCAGTCCTCTCAAACCAGGCAAATTCCTACACTTAAGAATATTTTGACTCTGCCCTATCGTAATGAATTTGTCCCGTTAGTTCGGTCCCTCAAACTACTAAATATTAATGTTGTTTACATGTATGACTCAACCATTACCAATATGTTAATAAAAAATAGCCCAAGTTTGAATGTAAATGGAAGTGTTTATTGTATTCCATGTAGCAAATGTAATGGTAATTATGTAGGACAGACAGGAAAAACATTGCAGCTCAGAATCAGACAACATAAGTACAATATCAGAACAGCATCTGAAAGCAGTGCCCTGTTCGTTCATGTTAGGAATAATAATCATCCCATCGCTTGGGAAAAACTTAGAAGTATTCAAATCATCTTGTGTCACAGAAAGACTTCTGGTTGAAGCTAGTTTGATTAAGGAATTAAAATCAATAAACCTTAGTGATGGTCAGTTCAAAACTGATAATATGTTACATAAATGAATTTGTCAGTAGCCCAAGGTTTAAAATGCTTTGAAAACCTTGGATCTAGATGTAGGATAGATATTTAGTGGGTCCCTTATTTTTGACCTGACCTGAGTAGTCACGTCGCCTCCCTTCTCATTAGCTCCTCTACGTGTGTGTGTTGGTGTTGGTGTGGGGATTAATGGATGGCATCATTATGACCTGACCTCATGTTTAATAAGGTCACCCTGTATATTTAAGCCCCTCTCTGTCCATGTAATCCAGTTGCCTCTGAAGATGTCTTGAATAAAGACGAAAGCTAAGGTGCTCCGTTGTTTCCCTTTTCCCGTATGATTATATTTCCCGTATCAATATATATATATATATATATATATATATATATATATATATATATATATATATATATATATATATATATATATATATATATATATATATATATATATATATATATATATATATATATATGCTGATTACCACATAGTAACACGAAGTTCCCAAGCGCTTTCGTGTAATTCACATCTTCACGGTTAAGTACAGACTCTACATATTAGCCTTGTCAAGTATTACTCCTAAGTCTGTACTCACCCCTGAAGATGTGAATTACACGAAAGCGCTTGGGAACTTCGTGTTTTCTTCTTTCCTTGTGGTTATCAGCATATATATATATATATATATATATATATATATATATATATATATATATATATATATATATATATATATATATATATATATATATATATATATATATATATATATATATATATATATATATATATATATATATATATATATATATATACTGTATAAAGTAGGTAGTATTTGAGCAGCGTGATTGTGAGGCCGTCCTTCTGGTTGACGCTTCCAACGCATTCAACATACTTAACCGAAAGGCCACACTGCACAACATCAAGAGCAAGTGTCCACAGCTTTGCAATGTATGTTGGAAACACCTATAGGAATCCATCAGACCACTATATAGTAAACACCAAGGCTCTAAGAGTTGATACCATCATACAGTCAACAGAGGGAACAATGCAGGGGACCCTGGTGCAATGGCAATGAACGCAATAGGCCTATCCGTGCTCTAGCACACAATAAAATTTGAAACAACCGAGGTCGAGCAAGTGGCGTATGCTGACGACCTTATAGGAGCAGGAAAAGTGGAGGACATCAAGAAAGTGGTAGGATCTGGTAACATCACGAGGTCCACAAATAGGGTACCACCCAAACGCCAACAAGTCCTTCCTCATTGTGAAGCCTGATCATCATGAACGGGCAATGGAGGTGTTCGGTGGAAGTGAGGTCAAAATAACAAAGGATGGCCAAAGACACCTACGTGCAGTAATCGGCACGACGGACTTCAAGACCGAGTACCGAGTACGTAACAGGAAAGGTGAATGAATGGGTTAGGGAAATCCAAGCTCTGTCTGATATTGCTAACACAGAGCAAAATGCGGCTTTTGCGGCATTCACCCATGGAGTCAAGCATCACTGGAACTACCTAATGTGCACAATCCCTGATATCGGATCCCTCCTCCACCCTCTGGAAGAAGCTATCAGCGTAAATTTAATTCCCAAATTAGTGAAACATCTTCACTTAACCCCAGCAGAAAGATCGCTCCTTGCTCTAGTACCGAGACTGGGAGGAATGGGATTGTCCAATGCAGAGGAGATTGCTGCCACCGAACATCAAAACTCAGTTAAGCTTACGGCAGCCCTCACCAACCACATAATAGATCAGAACGCAGCAGGCGTGGTGGATACCAGCAAAGTAAACAAGATTCGACGTTCCATTACAACAGAACGACTGCACGGCCAAAGTGATAAGTTGCAGCAACTGATACTGCAAGTAACAGAGAATTTTAAAAAAAGTAGCTATAGCCCAGGAGGTGGGCGCCTGGAACTGGTTAACTATGTTACGGATAAGGGCAAAAGGTTTCAGTCTCAATCAATAAGAATTTACAGATACCATTGCTCTATGGTACAGTAGGCCAGTAGAAGGTTTGCCCTCCCAATTAGTGTGTGGCTCGTCCTATGACGTCGATCATGCCATGGTGTGCAAGAAAGGGGGCTTCATATGCATGAGGCATGACAAAGTAAGGGATCTCACAGCAAATATGTTGAAGGAAATCTGTCGTGATGTCAGGGTAGAACCAACTCTATTTCATTGGACGGTGAGAATTTCCAACATAGGACTTCAAACACATCCAACGAAGCCCGTGTTGATGTCAGTGCTCGAGGATTCTGGACACTGGAACAGCGAGCCTTCTTCGACATCAAGATTTTTTATCCCATGGCAGCATGTCACCGTAACTTAGCTCTCGATGCTGCACACAGGAGGAACGAGAACGACAAGATAAGTAAACATGGGGAGAGAATTCAGAACGTTGATCAAGGCAGCTTCACTCCTCTGGTGTTCACAACCTCTGGTGGGATGGGATCAAGTGCAAGATGCTTCTACGCCAGACTCGCAAAGGTGCTATCCGAACAGAAGTAGCATCCCAGAAGTTATGTTACAGCCTGGATGAGATGTCGACTGTCCTTCTCTCTCCTTAGGTCTTCTTTGCTCTGCCTCAGGGGAACGAGAGCATCGGCTCCAAAGCCGACAACAGTTGCAGATATTGACTACGAGGCAACAGTCACTGAATGCCTCATAGATCTGCGGCTCAACTATCTCAACACAGCTAGGATAGCTACTTAGGTATTAGGATATTTAATATTAAGGTAATAAAATGGCGGCGGTAGTAGGCAGCTAACAAACTGGGAGGTACTACTGCCTGGGAAGTTATTGGAAGCATAATGACCTAGTACTGAGGCGAGAGCAGTGTTAGATAGTCTAGTACTGGGGTAGACTCAGTGTTAGCTATGCTAGAACTGAAGTGGTCTCTCCTTCAAACTGCTCAGTTGTAGATCAGAACTGGGTGGTGTCCAGCAAAAGACTGACTGGCTCCCCGTGACTGTCATGCCCTGGGGCTACCTCAACATGACGTCACGAAGGATGATGCATGGGTTTCAAACTTCTAGAAGCTTCTACCAGAAGGAAGGGTTGCTATGAGTCAATTCCGTGGTATGAACACCTGACTTCAATTCAGCAGCATTGCAGAAATAGCTGGCTGGAAAATGATATCGTTGAGCCGTGAATGATCCTTAATGACGTTGCAAATATCTAACTAAGCTAACTAATAATTTACATCAAAATATTTGGAGTTTACAAGTGCTAAGCAATGCATCTAGTCTTCAAGTAAGAGTCATTAATTAAATAAGTAATGAGCTTCAAAGGTGATATCACCATGTTGAGACATCTGGGCGACATACTGCCGCCAGTCTAGAGCAGCTGTATGTGAATATGCTAAATGGATGCTTGCTAAATGCTTACTACATGCTTGCTATGTAAAACATCTTTGACCCCTGCAGGTCAATGTAAAATGCATAATGAAAACTTATTCATCCATTGTGTAAAATACTCTGGTTGCTATACTGGTTACAGACTAAACTAGACTAAGTGGTTACATGTATGTAAATATGTATATATGTATAATCAACGACCTCACCAGCCAGGCCTCAAACCCTCGACCTAATGTATGGGACCAGGGAACGTTACCGACCATACCACAAAGTCCGTGTGTTATATGGACTAAAAATGATGTATGTATGTACTGCTCTGATGTTCTTGCTGTTGATGTTATTACCTATGTTGTGAGTATTGCTGTTATAACTATTATTATTATTATTATTATTATTATTGTTGTTTTATGATTCAGTCAAAAGATTATCTTCCTTGTTAATAACTACTTCAGTTTGATCAAGTGAACGTCTGACTTGTAAGGAGAAAACCTTGAAAATGAAGCGCTGGCAGCCGGAAGTTGCAACACCACCTGACAGGCGCATACTAAATGGAAGATAAAACTTTACTTACAAGATGAGTTCTCTGAAAAATCTGAACTAAGCTTTGCGAGA
Organism: Homarus americanus; assembly: GCF_018991925.1. Classification (NCBI taxonomy): domain Eukaryota; kingdom Metazoa; phylum Arthropoda; class Malacostraca; order Decapoda; family Nephropidae; genus Homarus; species Homarus americanus. The sequence goes on along the minus strand of NW_024733126.1, from coordinate 2,383,551 downwards.
GGAGGTGAAAAGGTTTTACAATTCAGGAGTAAAAAAATGCGAAAAAATTATGATTTTTTATTACACCCTTGAATACTTGCATACTTATTTCAGTTAATTTGACTGATGATCAGTGCTTACCATTATTACCAAAAGCATTACTAATAACAACAACAGCAACAACATCAGAGCAATACTCACACGTAAGTAATAACAAGACCTTCAGTAATAATAATAGGTAGTAGGCAGCTATCAAATAGGGAGGTACTACCGCCGGGTAAGATATTGGAAGCATAATGTGTTGTCTAATGGGAGACTCTGCTGCCATATGGCATGCTGACTAGAGGTATACTCCTGATCCACGAGAATGTTCCAGTCTACTGAATCCCGTGTCTGTTTATGAATCTGATTTCGAGCAATTCATCCATCTTTTCTGTTGCGGAGATCTGACCCCAAGAGAAAATTATCTGTTTCGTAATGTGAAGTTCTACCTCTGAGGGCACCACGTTCAGGCTGATAGGGTGAAGAAAGCTACAGAGGTATGGTTTGAAGACCGCGCATGTAGCACCATGTACTGTACAGTCCTAACTTTTTTTCTGGGTAAGTGAAGGCGGTCGAGTGTGGTGCCTAATGGGCTGTCGTGCCTATGAGCGACTCATTCCTCATTCATGTACCATTTATTATATCTGTTTACTGTACATTTTCAGCCTTTTGGCTGTCATGTTCTTTCAGTAAATCGTTGTTTCTTATTATTATACAAACTGCGCCTTTTAACAGCAAGAAGCATTGAAAAGACCAATTTATCCACTGTAAACAACATTCGAATTTATTTCACATGTGTGTGTGTGTGTGTGTGTGTCACAAGACCCATAACCTCTGTAATATATACCAAGACGCTTCAAGAAACACAAGGACTTAACACACTCACACACGAAGAAATAACACCTCATCTAAAAGAGGCAACTCTTTGGATGGTGTGAGTAGCCTAACCTCGAAGGTTAGATAAAAGCACTATCAAACATCGATGAAATGGTCGAGGAGGGCCAAAACGAGTCGGTCGGGTGCAAGATCCAACCTCCAGCGACATTCTTCAATTGAATTTATTTTCCTTATGTGTGTGACCAGATGAAAAGAGGCAGCCAAACAAGAAACAGTAATAGAGAAAGACGGTTTATTTTTTTGTATAACACAAAACAAGAGTAAAGAGCACAATGTAGATGTTAAAACCGGTTTAGTGATATTAATTCAACAATGTCTCGGAAGCCATAAGCCATTCAACTGATCCTAAATACAATTACTCTTGACTTTTTTATCATCTTAATTAATTAAATATCAGACTACAACGTAACTATCTCTCGTCTTGTAATTTACTGTAACTTGACACAGTAGTCAACAACACGTGGTCATATTTAACTCGACCTATACTCCCGCAGGATGATATGTCAGTATTACAAGCATATTCATTGCTAATACTGAGTTATATGATACCACAGCATGACACATCAATAACCTTATTAGCATATTCATTTAAATGCCGTGTAAACACGATAACGTATTAAGACATGACCACACGTTCTCTTACAATGAAGACGGCCTGGGAGATTTAGGTACTTCCGTAGAATCATCTTTTCATTTCAAAGATTTGTTTATTCATTACAGTCCGAGTGCGTCGTTTCTTCTGAGTATGAATTGTATCTTATGAGTATATCAGAGCATAAACCCCTACTTTATATGCAGCTTCACCACTGACCTTGCATCAACTAACTGCAAAATTACATCGGATATTTGCTTGGACAAAATTCAACCCAGTTTTCGCATATATATAAAACCACATCTGCTGAACACACACACACACAAGTGAAATAAAATCGAATGTTGTTTACAGTGAATAAATTGGTCTTTTTCATTGCTTCATGCTGTTAAATGACGCAGTTTGTATAATAATAAAAAATAACGACTTATTGAAAGAACATGGCCGCCAAAAGGCTGAAAATATACAGTAAAAAGAGATAATAAATGGTACAAGAATGAGGAATAAGTCACTTGATTGACAAATAATACACAAGTAAGATAAGTGGTACAAAATTTGTACCACTTATGTCACCTGTATATATTATATTATATCATATTATATTATATTACATTATATTATATTATATTATATAATATAATATTATATTATATTATATAATATTATATTATATTATATAGTGGTAACATAAACTCATAAACACTAGAGTGGGGAAGACGTGTAAAAAATTACTACAAGACCAAATCAATTGCCCCAGACCGCTACAAGTTTAGCATTACAAAGTTTTGAAATACAAACGCCAGCGTCGAAAGCCTATCAGAGTGAGGAGTGGCGTCACTAAGCCCTTCTGCCTCCTTATCTATGTACCCCAGTGACGTCCTAGCGCGCTATCTTTCATTGTTCACTGAGTTTAACCTTCCACCTCCTACGAGCGGCAAGCAGTACCTTTCTCTCTTATCTCCTAATGCACAATTCTTAATCTCCATCTCTGTGTATCTTATCATCATTCTTGAACCTGAATCTGTTTCGCAACAATTATTTAATCTATTCCGTAAATTTAGAGCATTTAAAGGAGCTACTGAAAATTGTCAAGAGCAGAGAGCGGTGACCATACCTCTTGAGGCATGTTGACTCATGTCACCAGCTACCGTAGGAGCGTGTAAGTCTTACACCCAAGAAAAACAAAACGTAACTTCTTGCATGCCAATGAATAGCAGTCATTACAACATGACTGGTTGTCTGGGCATAAGAGCTGGTATATAGACCAGTGTTTTTTGTTTGAGCGTGACCTAATGATCTTAGCTCATGGGCGGGGTTTCAAGGTTTACAAAAGACCCGTGAACCCAGCGTTTACTATTACCACAGAACCTTCTCATTTACTCTTACCTGAGAGCTGGTAAGTGCCAGTTTTACAATCATCTCTTGTTATCGTACTATTGAGACATTACAATAATTTAAATAATGGTACGATAAATTTGCTGAATGTTCCTCAAGTACTCCAGTTAAAGGGCAGGGCCTTGTAAGATTACTCTCATTAGAGGTGATGAATCAGATGATCAAGTGGTGGACCACTTCAACGTTAACAAGACGATGCTACATAATAACGTACGTCAATCCTCAGTGGTGTGTGTGTTACCATACTGAAATATCTGTAACAATACCGTGCCTGTACTGTTGTTTCACATTCAATATACCCAATATCCAAGTCAAGTAATCACTCAAATTAAACTTAAAATTCTTAAAATAGCACTCTTTTCTGAGAGAGAGAGAGAGAGAGAGAGAGAGAGAGAGAGAGAGAGAGAGAGAGAGAGTATTTCATTATTCGATTTCTATTGACAAAATGACAAATTTCCAGGTTACTCGCTACATGACAATTTTAAATTTTCTTACAAATTCATGACTGGGCTCAATGCTCTACCATACCCACAACTTAATAAGTATCTGTGGTCCTCACCTTCTCAGACTTCACCAAAACGTTCGATTAAGTCAATCACAAAACATTTATCAACAAAACCTTCAACCTTGGCATTCAAAGAATCCCAGAGCGACCTCCGCCAAGATGTACTCTTCCGGGAAGCCGCCTCTCTCCAACTTTCAATGGTTCAGACTTGATATATAAGAAATATATTAAACGGGATGACATTTTACTGAAATGGTCAGATATAACAAAAGATCTCTTCACCTTCATATTTGTTTTGTAACAGAGAACAAAATGATAAATATAACCAATACTTCATGAAGAGGTTCAAGTTCACTTGAGCCAATGTTTACGTTTGCCTGTGTCTGTGTGTGTCTAAGTATTAATAAGAGAACAAGAGACTCAGTATGGGCCTCATTTCTATGTACTAGCTTCTACAACCACCACCATTATATCACGTTTAACCAACTATTATCACCATTATCATTATCACCATTACTACCATCATCATCATCATCACCGATTTTGCTTGCTAACCAATGTCTACCTGCTTTTATTGTACCATCAAAACCGTTTTATCGGAAATTATCATGTAAATAGATAAGAAATTACCATTGCAATAAACATATTTGCCAACTAGACATAATCTTGACAGCTCTGTCCTCTTGTTCAACCTTATTACTGTATAACCCATGTTGTACTGCTCCCTCATTATACTTATGTTTTTCAGTGCCACTGTAATTTATGTATATACTTATAATATAAATAAAAAATAAAAAATAAAAATTTAATAAATAAATAAAATAAATAAATATTGAAATGATAACCGTGGTAACATTATGAGATGTTCTTATTACCACCATGCTATTGTACTATTCCAGATGTTACTAAATGCTACATAATACTTCCTTGAGATAAATGTATAGTATATTTCAGGTGCCTAAAAGAGAGCTCAGGTTCTCAACTGGCTCAGCCATGTTAATATTGTTATTATTATCCACTCTGTATCTGTGTTTTTCTGGCTAAATATACTGTTTCAATTCAATTCAATCTACATCATCATCCCTTTCACCATCATCATCCTCTATTATGTCCAATCAATCATTATCACCCGGAACTACTACAATTGTTTTATAAGACTAAGACAGAAAAACTGTGTTCTCTCCATCTGGAGCGCATCAGTGTAAGCCCAAGTTGTCAATGTCCTTCTTTTCCGCAAAGCCCTAAAAATTTCCTACCGCTGATCTCTGGCGTCCTTCAGGGGAGCTAAAGATCAACAGGAACACGAAGAACAAGCAGCCTGTTACAATACAAAGGCCTCAAGTCATTTCAGGTTTTCTACGCAATCATGGAGGTATCGTATAAGTGACTGACTGGTATTGCTCAACGATGATGCCTTCAATGATACAATTGGAACGGGACAAGCAAGTGTTCTTTCGCTTCCTCTTTTTTTCTTTTTCTTTTTTACACGTCACGGGAGGAGGATTTTTTGCGTAAACACAATCTTTTGTGGGGAATATTTTATCTCGGGCTATTCAACACAGACGAATATCTCATCCTGAATTGTGTATAACAGTTTGTAGAAAAAAGGTATTATCTAAACTCTAGAGCATTTCGAAAGTTGCTCTCCTGTGTGAAAAGAAAACGCCCAAAATAATACTAGAGAACATATAAGAAGTACAATGACAATAAGAAAAAACAAACAGAATAATAGGAAAAAATATGAAGAGGAAGTAGAGTAAGAAGAAGATGAAGAAGTCGGGGAGGAAGTATAATAATAATATTAATAAGACGAGGGAGAGGTACAAGAGGAAAATAATGAGAAGAACGACAATGATGAGAAGAAAAAGAGGCAAATCATAATATCAATAGTACATCCGTCAACAGGTCAGTAGGTAGCCTAAAACAAGGTGTCCTTCCGTCGAAAGTGTAGAGGTCGACAACAAAATGTGGCGTTGCGAGGACCTCTGTAAAAACTGGCTGGGCGGGACAACTCCCCCGTGTGTGTGTGTGTGTGTAGGGGCGCCGGCCAGAATGTACCACCACTCAGGGAGGGCAGAGAAAAAGGCGAAGAGAAAAGGAACACAAGGAAGAGTGAGAAGTACATGGAGAAAAGGGAGGCGAATAGGAGGAATCAAGGGATAGAAACGCAGGAAGGAATCATGGGATCATAGTGAGAGCAGACAACAATGACAGAGGAGGGAGGGAGGGAGGAGAGGACACAGGAGGGGGGGGGGGTTGACTGGCCGCTACTCACCACCTGCGATACAATAACTTGATCTTTATTTACCATCTAATGGGCCGTCCTCCCTGGTGCTAGCCCCCGACCCTCAACCCTCTAAAGAGATACAGATGGTTTACGTCCACACACCAGGCTAGAACACAGGCTACGGTGCTGCAGGGATCTATGTAACAAAAGTAGAGGCCATGTGGGCTGCGAGTTAACATCACGTGCTTGCCTCCAACACAACACGTGTAGTGCATGAACCAAAGCAGCATGAACACCATATTTAAAACAAGACACACCACATCAAGAAAATGCGCAAAATCAAAATAACATTCAGAGCTGCTGCGCATCAGAATAACATTTAGAACTGGAGAAAACTGGATCTCTCTAGTCCGAGAGTGTCTGGGTTTCATAATGTGGTACACCAACCACAGGACTACAAGAACTGACAGCTTAAGACGGGTGGTGAGACAGTTAGACAGGAAGTGTATCATTACCCACATGTTTCACGACATTAAAATTAACACCCCTATTACAAACAGGGTGGATACATTAATTATTTATATCAGATGATAATGACCCGGTAGAGGGGCTCATGACGACGGTCTCTTGCCAGTAACACCTTACGTGTAACACCAACTTTAAATTAAATACCTCTCTCTCTCTCTCTCTCTCTCTCTCTCTCTCTCTCAACTGCTGGAGCACAAAAAAACTCTTTCTTTAACCACTTAACACAGACAGCCGTAAATGTTCCTGTCAAGTTGTTAACAGTTATCTTGACAGTTTTTACATTAAACAGCACTTATGAAAATTAAAAAATCTGACCTGAAATATCCCTAAACTATTATTAGCCGGAGATTCCTATTTGATGGTGACAATTAAGATCTTTAACTTATTTTAAGACGATACTATGAACAGAAAAGCGTATTGTCATTTTTTTATATTGATGTAATTATTTCGTTTATTATTATTATTATATTGTCATTGTTATTTCTATTAGTAATGTTATAATATGTAATTTTTAGTATTATTAATATTATAATTATAGATACTATTATTATTATTATTATTATTATTATCATTATTATTATTATTATTATTATTATTATTATTATTATTATTATTATTCAATAAGTCCTAAAACTTTTGAAATGTCAACAACTTTATATGTATGTTTTTCGTTCCAGGGAAAGGAACCTAAGAGTGTTGGTGGCACAGAGTTAGCATGCGGAGCTTTCACCAATATGTCAAGGGTTCGAGCCTCGGCCCGGACACACGTATGACCCTACGAAACATTACAGGTTTCCAGATCCCCGGTTTCCTCCTGTACTAACACAGGATAGAGCGCCCAAACGGTTAGTTAGCTAATAAGTAACGAAAATGATACAAAGAAAGAGTTGAGTTCATAAACATACATACAGTACATATATCACTCTAACAACACTAGAATCTAGTTACGCACTCCAGGATGTATAAAAGGAAGACTAAAAAAAGTTATGCCTTCTCTCCGCCGGACACTTTATACTATATTTATTGCGGAACTTGGCTGATACGGACCGACGAACCGGCGGAAGAGCAGTTGGATAGACAGACAGACGCACAGCCGTAAACAAAATAGATAACTGTTATTTTACACTGGACTGTGCCCCTCCCTGACTTGGATGACAGTATATTTCTCCTGAGAACCAGGATGTTTCTCGCTTTATCTCTCTTCCCAAGGATGAATTCCTGGTATACTCTATTGTCTCTGATGACGGTACTGTGATGGTAACCTCGACGTTTACTTATTACCACAAGTAGACCAACTTTACTTGATGGTAACATTAGATATCTAATAAAAGGACGTGTATTTGTCTGCCAGTATCTGTGTCTGTCTGCTCTAGCCATAGCTCCAAAACGGAAGCAATGGGAGACCTTATAAATATATATATATATATATATATATATATATATATATATATATATATATATATATATATATATATATATATATATATATATATATATATATATATATATATATATATATATATATATATAGTGTATATATATACTCGGATATATATATTTATTTATTTATTTATTACGCCTGCTCAAAAATGCAAAATTTCATTTTTTTTCTACCCTGCTGATTGATTTCCCCGGATTTTGAAAATAAGGATTTCGAAAATGATATCTATTTCCCTCTCAGAGGATGGTAAATGTGCCTCATAAGCCTTGAAATCCAATACTAGCAAATCTCTCTTTATTCAAAGTTCAATTAATTTAAAATGGACATGTCACAGCATAATATGTCCTTACATAGTTTAGTTTAACAAATTTATTGCCAAAGCTTGTAGTACAGTTTGCCTATTCTGAGTAATTCAGTCAGGTCTTGACACTAAGGGTGGTATCACTTCTCACTGCCATGCAGGACAGAGGTTCGTACACAAAGAGATGCATCATTCAGTGACAGTATATATACAGTATATATATATATATATATATATATATATATATATATATATATATATATATATATATAATATATATATATATATATATATATATATATATATATATATATATATATATATATATATATATATATATATATATCTATATATATATATATATATATATATATATATATATATATATATATATATAAATAAATATATATATATATATATATATATATATATATATATATATATATATATATATATATATATATATATATATATATATATATTTCACTATCCTCTAGTGAGGTCATCTTAAAACTGTATCTTGCTCTAGTGAGACCACACCTGGATTACGCAGTTCAGTTCTGGTCACCGTATTACAGAATGGATATAGAATCATTGGAAAGAATTCAGAGGAGAATGTCAAGACTAATCCCGGGCATTAGGAACCTTGAGTATAGAGATAGGTTAAAGCATCTTAATTTGCACTCCCTCGGGAGACGTAGAGCGAGGGGCGACCTGACAGGTGTATAAGTGGAAGTCAGGGCTAAACAAAGGGGACATTACAAAGGTACTCAAACTATCCAACCAGGAGCAAACTCGTAACAATGGTTTTAAATTAGACAAATTTAGATTTCGGCGTGAAATAGGTAAACACTGGTTTGGAAACAGAGTAGTGGATGAATGGAACAAGTTACCAAATATCATCATTAACTCGAATACGCTGAATAGCTTCAAACATAGATTGGATGCTTATATGAGCAATAGGGGTTGGGTGTAAACGGGACTGCCCAGTATGGGCCAATAAGCCCGCTGCAGTTTCCTCCATTCTTATGTTCTTATGTTCTTATTAGTCCAATAGCACGCGGACTTCTACATACAATCAACACCTCAACCCTCCAGGATTCGAACCCACGGCCCACTGTCACTCTTCACTGCCATACAGGACAGAGGTTCGTACACAAAGAATGCATCATATTTATTGACACTATATATAGGTCAGATTCATGTGGGTAATGTCACTGTTCACTGCCATGTAGGACAGAGGTTAGTACACAAAGAAATACATCATATTCAGTAGCAGTATATATAGGTCAGTGGTTCACATACATTGGAGTCATATTCTAATTGAAGACTAATCAGCGTGGGCTAGCAAATTTGGGATAAACAGCAAGAATGTCCTCAATCACCCCTGATTCAATAGTAATTACATAGTTCAAGATACAATAAGTCAGGTGGCCCGAAGTCTTTGACAGTGTCACATTCAATAATATAGTGTTCAAGTGTATGCTTTAGAGCAATGGTTCTTAACCTTTTTACTACCACGCCCCCTCTAGGAATTGGTCCTTCCCTCCACGCCCCCCTTGCATCTATGAACAAAACATAAGGCACGTGTAAAGTAAGATAAACATCACCACGTGCTCATGAACACCACAACATCATGATAATCACAACCACATGTTCAATAACAAACATATGATCGTAAAGTTCGTAAACACCACAAGTGACTACAATCATACATGATCATAAGCACACAACCACATAATGATCATAAACATATGATTATTAAGAAACAAATCAATATCATCATAAATACAACTTTACCATAACCACCGTTACCACCACATGATTTTAAGCACCACCAACTTCTGATAAAATACAAACGGAATTCAAAACTTGCGAAGAACAAACAGAGCAACACATGCATGATCACAATTCACCAATAAACTTATGGTTGCTTACTATTTTTAGGTAAATATAACAACTGGGATAAAACATACCTCAACAGCCTTAGCTGAATAAATGTGAGAGAAGAGGAATTATTGCCACGGACGTGTGCAGAAGACTGGGAGAGAACGGGGCTCATCAGTCACCAACGAGCAATATACAGGTCCAGGACGAGTTAAACCCCCCCCCCCCATGGGTTTCGAGGGATAGGGAGGGGGGTCAATAAGTACAGAAATGGTAAGCCCTAAGTAAAAAAAGTAGCCTATAGAAAACTAAAGTTATAAGGCGATACTTTTGCATTTTTTCATAAACTTCTCAATATTAGCCCACGCTCTTGTTAAGAGAATAAAAACTATAATTATAATTAGAGAAATTCCTACTTTCTCCCTAGGGCTTGCGCCCCCCCTGGAAATTACTGACGTCCCCCAGGTTAAGAGGTTTATCACAAAGTTTACATGCTGAGTGTTCCGGTATGGGTACAGCGTTACTAACTTGCCAGATGTGTCTGTATCCTAGCCTAATTCTGGCCACGACTACATCACATTGTCTAGTTCTGTCCTTATGCTGGCCATACCGGTACCTCTTGTCACAAAATTTGTCATATTTACTAATGCTACAACTGCCAGGTCTCTCTGCATTTCTCACTTCTTCTAGATCAGAGTTCATGATTCTGACTTGAATGTTTTTAATTACAGCATTGGACAGGCCAAGGTCACGGTCAACATTTTCTTCCTTACAAGCCTCATTGGTAAGTCTATCAGCACGGTCATGATACCTGATTCCAACATGGGACGGAATCCACACAAATTCGACACGAAAGTTGTTCTCATTGGCGGTTATCACATTCCTTTTAATATCACATACAACTTTAGACATAGAGCCCGACGGGCTGTTCATTGATTTCAACGCACTTTGAGAGTCACAGAATATCACCCCACCTCCATTTTCTTTGAGGTAGTCTGTGGCTAAGTAGATTCCAGTTAGTTCAGTTTGCGTTGCGCTGGCCCAGTTGTTCAGCCTTTGCTTGTTTGACACTATCATCTCTTTTTCTTTATATATTACAATTGTACAGCCTGTTCTACCTGTGTTTGTCTGCACAGAACCGTCAGTAAAAGCATAACATTCACTTGATTTAACACTCTCTATGTGTCTGTTAATAGTTTCTAGTGTGACACATCTCACCACATCGGTGTTTAACATTTGCTTACTACCAACAGGAGTGTCTTTACATATAAGCAAATGTACAAAAGCCATTATGTGGGTTTCTTTTTTTTTAATCACAAGTGAAATACAATACAAAGTCAATGCAATATAATTTGTATGGCAAAAATAAGAAGTCCTGTTCAGTGTAGAGTGGTTTGGTTTGTACTTATCTTGTTTGGGAGTGTATAACTGCGTTTTATGTCTCTCCATCAGAAGCTTCAAAACCTTGTCAAAAATAAAGATAGAAAAAGTGATCCAGGTGATAAAAGAAGCAACTTCGAAGTCCACCTTCATGAGCTATTTGATATAGGTAGAGGACATATCCTTTTACCTGGGGCTATACACCAGGCTAGATGGATGGCAATAAATCTGTATGCCATGAAGATGTATATGTCTTCCCAGGATATTAGGTATGACTCTGAGACACAGATTAAACTACAAGGGTTGAACAATTTCTTGACATTGTTTTACTCAGCACAGTGGATGAGAACCACGCGTACATCATATGCATCAGTCAATGACCTACAGCAAGTTTCCGTTATGATGCAATAACAAGAAGTAGACAAGGAGGTGGCTGAAGCTGTTCTGAAGATGGAAAACCATATCCCATTTACCCTGTTCAGCACAAAAATTAAGGTAACCACTACGTTCAAAGATAATATGCCATTAAACTGCATACAACTAAAATCCAGACGACTTCAGAAAGGGATAACCTATATTCCAAAAACACAATAGAGATACTACCTTTATTGACCTTATTGGACAGGAGTCACATTTCACATTGTGAAACTCTCAATGTTTTTTCCAGTTGACTCTATCAACCCGTAGACATAAGACCACATGACCCACAGTATTTGGGAGTTGAATAATTTGTGAATACTGTTAAGTGGTTAAGGACACAGAAGAGAGGGGAATAAAGATGATGAGTAACTTTGGCAACATTATCACAACTTATGAAGAACAACGAGCTCATTTTCTTCAACAGTAGAATATAACAGAAAGCGGCTTGGAAGTTATATGTAGGTCTGTAAATAGTATAATGAATTCAATAAATGTGGGATCACATACTCCTGTTTTAATACCCTAAAGTATTTCTCCAATATTATTGCGACTGATCAACGATTTATGAATGTATTAATGTATTTATCTCTACACTTGGCACAATTTAACACATACCTGCAGTTGCCACAATCATTAATGATATCTTTGACATAACTAACGTGTGAGGGGAATAATTTAAGCACTTTTTTATAATCATATTCAGCGATGTTCTGTCCTTTTCAGTTGACTGAACTAGGAATAATGAGAGATTTCCTGGTATTGGATTTCAAGGTTTATGAGGCAACATTTCTCATCAACTGAGAGATAAATGGATATCATTTTTAAATCCTCATCATCAAACCATGGGAAATCAATCAGAACGGTGCCCCAAAAAATGGGATTGCGTTTTGATGCTATGTGTGCAATAGACAGACACAGATAATTATATATATATATATATATATATATATATATATATATATATATATATATATATATATATATATATATATATATATATATATATATATATATGCAAGTAAATCACTGTGGGTGCGCGTGATCCAGGCATATGCTGATAACCACAAGGAAAGAACAAAACACGAAGTTCCCAAGCGTTTTCTTCTTTCCTTGTGGTTATCAGCATATACCTAGATCATCCGCACCTACAGTGATTTACTTGCATATGTATATATATATATATATATATATATATATATATATATATATATATATATATATAATATATATATATATATATATATATATATATATATATATATATATATATATATATATATATATATATATATATATATATATATATATATATATATATATATATATATATAACCGGTCGGAATTTACTGGACATTAAATATCTCACTTGACTTGGGGTTTATTAAAGATTATAGATGGTTATTGCAGTGGAAGTGCCCCTTTGAGAAAAATCCGAACCAGCACAAGAACACTTAAATTTACTAAACAAAATGAATTCTTCGTGACCCGTGGAAAGATAGCATCTGTGACTAGGACGAATGAGACACACTGTAAAATTTAGACACTTATATTCCCTCCAACACTACAGACACAATCAAATAATGGTACACCAATATGTGCACCTCTTACCCTAAACTTAAAACACTACTCTGGGGAATAAAAGTTATACATGATATTGAAATTATTAGAAACTCAGACAATGCCTCATTAGACAACAATAAATTTAAAGTATTAAGTTATGTTGCTTGCACACATGAAACAGGCCTTAAGGGTTTTCACAAAATAATGTCCACCACTGCGGAAATGGCATAAAAATAAGAAATTATTAATTCCACCCTGAATAGACCTAAAGGGCACTCAATAGAATTATGCTATGCCAACAGATGCACACTTCCTAACCTATATTAAACACTACTCTGGGGAACAAAGGTTATATCTGAGATCGGAATTATAAAGAAAAATCAAATGCATTAAAGGAACTAAATCACAGTATCACTCTGGTTTCAATTAGTGACACAACATTTAAAACACAATACGATCAAAATTATTTAAGAAATATTAAACTACACACGTCAAGATAATATCAGTAACTCAAAAATGGTATTAACTACACACAAAATATTATCACTATTATTGAGATATTACTGGGTCCACCAATACCCGTGAACCATGCTCCACCCAACTCAACATACACCCGTAATAAGGGAGATAAAATGTTTCTCTAGGTATCCCCTAGACTCCTGGTCTCAGTGTGTGACCATTAATTTACTCAGATAGCCTCAGTGTACTCTCAGTGCGTCCATGGGCGGGAAGAGAGAACACCCGCAGGTGACCATGGCCAGTAGGTAATACTTCTAGCTGACCGAGGGCATGTGGTGTTGTGCACCCACGTGGTAAGAACCGATCACCCAATGCTGATGCTGGTCCCGTGTCGTTTTAGTTGTCGGGAGCACTCGTTCACTCAAGAGATCCTTTGCTACCCTGCTAACCAGTGACAAGCCTACACTGTTCGTTCCAACGGCGACAATCGCCAATCCTCAATCATCAACGGCAGTCTCAAAAGGCAGTCAATCTCTCGCAGTCAAGTGGGTTCTGACGGAAACCCTGAAATTAATTCACTGTTAGCTCTTATTAACTTTATCACTGCCCTATCTAACCCCTATCTGAGATCGAATGAGACTTACTTGTTATACTGCAATAGAGCAACACAGGTGACTAGACCACGTGACTATTTCTGTGGACGGACATGCAGGGACGCCCTGTTGGTCCGATCGCTTTCGCGTGGCGGAGGACCAGCCAGCCTCGCGTCTCCCCAAGGCGTGACATATTTTCCGCCTACTAATAACTGTCTTGGGACACCCGTAACATTATTCAGACTGATAAACGATCTATAATAATTTCAAATTTAATAATAGTCCCTTAACTTCATGAATCGCATCATTATTAATTCGGCAAACTACATTCAATATCGTATAGGCCCAGTTCCAAAAGCTCTCACTACGTGCAGGAGAGCTTTTTTCCCTCAGACGACCTTGAAAACTCAGTATCGCCGATGGCTCGGCGTTTGAAATCACACTGAAGTTTCTGAATGTTACATATACATATATACATATATATATATATATATATATATATATATATATATATATATATATATATATATATATATATATATATATATATATATATATATATATATATATATATACACAGAGGAGGGTGAGATCAAGTCCACAATGGTCAGGTATTAGGTAATGACCCTACTAATCTTCAAAAAAGCACCACAGCAGTAGGTAGTCAGGTCAGAGGGTAAGCTGACCCAACCTTCTCACCTGGTTACAAATCTTCTTAATTACGAAATTATCCAGTTTGTACATGCCATTACTCAAATTCATGTTGAGTGATTCGGTATGTTTAATAAGACTAGATTCTATGATGTTCTTACTATCAATTGAATTACAAGGTAATATTGAGGAGGCATTATCCCAGTCAATGCAATGCTTATTATCCCTCAAATGAACAAACAGAGCATTGGATTCCTGGCCTGTCCTAACACTATATTTATGTTGTTTAAGTCTAGTTACAAGATCTTTTCCTGTCTGGCCTAAGTAAAACATGTTACATTCCTTGCAAGGAACCTTATAAATGCAGCCACTTGTATTGTTGGGGGAGTTCTTAATTAACATTTGTTTAACAGTGCATGAGTTTTTACATGCCACATTGACGTTCCAAGTTTTTAGTTGTAAAGGAATTTGAGAGAAATTTTTGTGAAATGGTAATACTAAGAGATTCTTATGGTCATGGGTGGGCTTCGGATCGGTTCTATAAAAAGATTTCTTAGTAATGTTCATATATATATATATATATATATATATATATATATATATATATATATATATATATATATATATATATATATATATATATATATATATATATATATATATATATATATATATATATATATATGAACAGTCCATATACATGCAGACTTCCATATTCAAACAATATCTTACTAGTCGGGAAACGAATCCTGGACCTCTGCATGTGAACAGGGATCGCTACCACCGCGCCACAGGCTGGAAACGGTAAAATGCTACTACGACCACATAGCTGGCATGGGCAATCCCCGATGGAGGTTCACGTTGCTTAAAAAGACGAATGAACAGACTTTGTGTGAAATAAAACAAAGCCTATGATTGCTCTTGTTGTTCTTTTGGCGCGTTAATAGCGATCCCTGTTCACACGCTGAGGTCCTGGGTTCGATTCCCGACAAGTGAAGTATTGTTTGTATATATTTATATATGTGTGTGTTGTGCACCTTACGATTACTATTGGCCACGGACCCCCGAGTGTCTCTCTGTGTCTGTCTATTACACCCATAGCATCAAAATGGAATCACTTAAAAGGCCTGAAACTTTAAGCACATATTACATAGGTCCAAAAGTTGAGCACCTTGGTGCAATTACTGGAGGTTGTTCCACGTGACAAGGAGGGGAAACTGTGACGCTTAAGATTATGTAGTATATACCTAACCCGAAAGAGACCTGATAATTTTGCTAGTAATAACGCAAATTTGCGAATAAAATCCCTAAAGCAATGATTTTTATCCTAGCAGTTTTTCATATGATAACTCCAAGAGTGTTAACCCTCACACTTGTGCCTATCGCAGAAACGCTTTTGTGGAAATGGACTCCAGCAGTCTGAACTACATGTCTGGGTCGTGTGTCTTGGGTGATTGGTGTACTATATGGAGTGAATTTGGGGTAGTGGAATGCAAAATGATAAGAACTCCACTGTAATATTTCCCTTTTCTAAGGCAATGAGTCTGAAGGTGTTGATGCTGAAGCTGAAAAATAAGAATAATCCCTGACAATATCTTTTCTCAACAAACACTCTTCTGAAAACACCTTAAAATTTTCCCTGTGAAAACTAGAATTTATCGAGTGAATGGTGAATTCTTATGTTTGTTTCATGAAAATAAAGCACTGCATTATGCTAATATCTAAGATAATAATGCCAACCTTTGGAATTGCTTTTGTGCCGTGGTTACTCATGAACTTCTCAAAGGTATGAACAATATTGTTGAGGGTTGCAATCAATGCAAAGGAAACTTCACATTATAACCATTACCTGATGATCAAGCGTCAGTGATTAATATTTTGGGAAAATTACTTAGGAAAAGAGAAGCACGTAAAAGAAAGCCGTTTTGCCTGTCTGTTCATCGCGGACAGATTAATGCCAACAAGACGGTGTGACAAGACCAACTCCCAGCATACACGAGTGACAGGAGAAAATAGCTGTTATTACGTGTCTTTTTTGAGGCGGAGGAAGTACGACTCTCTCTCTCTCTTTCTCTCTCGGATATGTCTAAATATGCTCCACTTACAATCACATTCACAAATCTATGAACGAGTAACAAGTCAGTAATCTTTTTTTTTGTACGACAGGACATTATCAGTTAGAAAGGTCTACTACTGGTTGTCTCTCGTATCTGATGATGGCCAGTCGTAACTTCTGAGGAAGGAATTCGCATAAAGTTTAGAAGCTTTCGCCAACACTCTTATTGTATTCGTGGGGTGAGTTGTCCGGCGCCAAGATTTTGTTCAGGATAACTGGATCACTTCCTAACCCGCCGGTTAACCAACACCCATGAGACCCGCTGTTTTAATTATTTTGCATCCTGGTCCCCGCGGTCACACCTGAATAGACTTAGTCAAACACTGCAAAGGATCTTGTCTATAGGTACACCCTGCCAGGGAATCGTACCCAAGTATACGAGAGAGAATGGTAATTATTACATTGCGGATGTTAGTACTAAGATTCGCCACAATTAATTACTGAATAGCATGAGGGTGTCAAGAGAGAGCGAGGAACACTACCATGCGTGTTTACCAAGTGATTGACTGGCTACGACTCAAGTAAAACGGACAACTTTCAAATAATTAAAAACTTATTATGATATTACGAAAATCAGAACCTTAACTCCAACCAACCAAAAATAAACTTAGCAAGTGTCGAGCAACTACAACTGAAAACTACACCTGTAAACGAAGCAGTGAATGTAGTCAAGGAAACTTGAAGAGTCTCCAGCAATGTAAAATTGGTGATCCACTCAAACCCCACCCCCCACCCAAAAAAAAATATACGACCAGGAAGGAAAAAATATCACTCGTATAATACAAATTTTACAACTATGTGTGAGGGAGAAGGACCTACCCGGCAACGTTTCTCAACACACGTCCTCTGTGACCCTTCACAGACCGTATTCTTGCGACCGTTGTCTTCACACTCGTATGTTCTTATTTGGCCCCTTGGCAAGTGTTTTTCATGACCGCTTCCCATGACACGCTCCCGTGGCCCCTTCACAAATTTTTCTTCATGGCTTCATGACTCCGTTTCCAGAAAAGCTATTATTACGTCTTTCCATAAGATATTAACGATTCTCACACCAGAGACGTTCCCATGACCTTGACTACAACACCTGTTCATGAGATCCTCATGATTCTCACGATAATAATAATAGTAATAATAATAATAATAAGTACAGTAGTCAGCGGCCGACGACGCAGTCTCTATGAAGACCGTTCTCAGTGACCCTACTCCAGGTCGCGTTCTATACGACCCTTCAAACGGATTCTAAAATATTTTAATGATTTTCACCCCTTAACTAAGAACGCTTCTAGACGATTATCAGACAAAACAATTTATCTCGTAAA